>NW_011889217.1:1007423-1114668 GCF_000151845.1 Pteropus vampyrus | reverse complement strand
TTGCCTGAGAAATACTGGCTCTCTGAAGAGGAAGGTAGGGCCTCACCTCTCACATAGCTCTGACCTGATTCAATGACCCCAATGACCCTCAACCTGAACCTAACTTGTATTCTGACCTCCATGGTGATCATATATGTCTTATTTCCACCCATAACCTGGGCTTCTCTAAACACACCCAAACCAGTTTGACTTCCACTCACCTGACCTGACCCTGACCTGGAGGAGATGCAGGCCCTACCCTTTAGGAGCTCCTTGTCTGTGCTAAAGAACTGAAAGAGGCATGGGTCTTATCCCTAGAGAGATGATGAAAGTATTGACCTCCTCCAAACAAACCCTTCCAAGTATATTCCAAGTGCCATCTCCTCCCATCTTCTTAGTGACCATTTCATCACATCCTCTACCTCCCCTGCATCCCTCTGCCCAACCACCTGAAAGACTTTTCTAATCTCTTCCTGCCTAAAAATTATCTCCTGCTCCTCCCCTTCACAGCCAAAATTTTTAGAAGCATAGCCTATTCTCACTGTCTCTACTTCCTTACTCCTTCATTCCTTCTTACACCTCATGAGAAATTATCTTTCTTATTTTATTAGGTGTTTATGATCTGTCTCTCTGTACATTCCAAAAGAGCAATCTTGTCTTATTCACATCTGTGCCCCCTCCACCTAGAACAGTACCAGGCTTCATAAGTATTTGTTGAATGAATGGATGATAAATTTTCATTTCTTTGAAACTGGGGGTCTATATCTCCCACACTCAAGTATTAAAACTGCTCTTGTGTGGTTCTAGCTCCTGCATCCACAACTCTTCAATCTTTATCTTACAAGACCTACTCTATGCATTTCACACTCTGATCACTCTCTGCGTCTTTCTTCTCAGCATCTCCAAAACCTCAATTTCCTGGGTCTCTTGTCCACCCACTCTGGAAATGTGGGGTTCCCCAGGGTGCTAATCTGAGGCCTCTTCTTTCCTTACTCTTCTCCTGAGACTATTTTATCTAACCCATGTCTTTAATTACTGACAACTCCAAGTCTTTATTTCTAGCCTTGACCTCTCACCAGAATTCCACTCTCCATCTGACTATGGTCGTCTTCACCTGAATGTCTCAAACACCTCAAACTCAGTATGTCCAACCCACCAACCGAGAACTCTAAATCCCAACCCTCTGCCTCATTTTCTAAGGCTCCTAGCCCTCCTTTCCTGATGTCTCTCACATGTGGTCTTCCAGACTGTTAGGGGAGTGGACCATTCGAGGGCCTTGTTGGACAGACTTAGATGACTGGGTGGGTGGGGTTTGGAGTATTTTAAGCAGTGAAGTGTCTTGGTCAGATTTTCATTTGTGAAAAAGTGCCAACAGCTTCTAAGTGGAGATTGGATTGTGAGATTTCAAAGATGAGGCAGGGAGACCAGCAAGCTAATAATAATAATAGTTTTCTAAATTTCTAAGTTCTTAGTGTTTATTCATTAAATCTCACAACAACCCTAAGTAGTAGTAGAACTATTACCCATTTTAAAATTAAAGAAACTGAGACACAGTGAAATTAACTCAGTCAAGGTCACACACAGCTAATATTTGAAGCCAAGCAGTCTGTCTGCAGAGTCTATTCTATTTGTCACAACATTATATTGTCACATGGTTAAGGCACTGCAGAGATACAGGGGTGAGATCATGGAGGACTGAAAGAGGAGGTAGATTCAAGTGATTTTAAGGAGGCACAATAAGCAAACTTTGGAGCCTGGATGTGTACAATAAGAGAGAAGAGGGAATTATGTCCCATTTCCAGGTTGGCTGATTCAGAGAGGGTGGTGCCAGGATGAAAAGTGATCAACTCAAAGGATTCAGACCCCACTCAGGAGCAAGCTTTAGGTGGGAAATGGGCTGCATTTCAGTGTCTAAGACAAGTGTGGGGCTAGGCTGGGCTTTGACTGGCCTGAGGGAGAATCTAGTTTTGTGCTAGAGATCAGAGGAGAAACATTTAGGGAGACCCAGATCCAGGAGTGGAGTAAGGAATAATACCGTCTTTTATCCTCACCCCTATCATCAAACAGACAAATGCAACCCTAACTATTTGTGCAGTGACCGGTATAACACATGGAGGATGGGACCTTGCAACTGTACCGGCTGTAACAAATATACCACATGCCTTCCCCGACTGCCTAAGGTATCTACTGTGCTCAGCACAGATGGGATCTGGGACACACACATACCCCTTCACCTCCCAAACCATAGTGACTGATATTTCACCATTAGTTCCTTGTCCTTTTTCCATCAACAATGCTCCAAGGCTCTTTCCCATCTGTGAAACTAGGGTTTGTATTTTCTAGGAGACAAAGGAGCTCAGGAGTAGAGCTGTACCGGGCCCCTGGGTCCCAATCTGTGGGGACTGGGTCCTCTGGATCCCAATCTCTGGCTGGGTTCTATGGGGGACATGGCTAGTGTATACTCCTTGAGGCGCTGCCTTCCTGAAGCTGGCCACCTGGCTCCTTCCCATATGTCAGGCCAAGGAGTCAGTGACAGGCTGAGCCTACCTGACTCCCCTCCTTTGTGATGTAAGCAAGGACAAAAGGAGGGAGAATAAGGGCACCCAGGTAAATGTAGGAGAGTCTTCCGAAGAGGGAAGAAGGAGTCCTGCGGAAAAGAGAATGTGAGTGGATCTTAGGCCAGAGCAGGGGTTAGCTGTAGGCTGGTGGCTGACCTCAGGTTGACTGAACCCTTTTGAATCAACTTCAAGAATCAGAACTTTTCACACGTTCCCTAGGTAATTCTGATGGGCAGGCAATATTGAAAACCTTATTAGAGAGAAACCCATACATAGCTTGACAGAGTAAGCTAGAAAAAAAGGGGGTAAAATTAAAGGCAAACGCTGAGGCTGAGTTATCAGAGACCCAGGTCCCCACCCAATTCACCTACAGTTTCACTCCCTCCTCCCCCCATGTAGGCGGAGTAAACGCGTTGCCCGGCGACAACCCCAAACACTCAGAGCCTAGGAGGGGGAACATTTGGTGGGCGGGATAAGGTGCGGCCTGGGACTGATCTGGGTGTTCTGGGAGGAACCCCTGAAAGGAGCTTGAGGTAGCGTGTGTGCCACTTCCAGGAGGCCGGGATGGAGACAGTAGTTCGAGGAATGCACTTGGAGTACCCTCCTAAGCCGGAGCGACTCAATGCCTATGGTAACGGATGGTGGGGCGGTGGAGGGGAACCGGTAGCGGGAGGCCAGGAGGAGAGTGGGATGGGAACGTGGGGGACGAGATGGAGTCCGAGGGCCTTGCAGAGGGTGTAACCGTGTCTCTATCTGTCTCTGTGTTTGTCTCCATCTCTCCCTGTCTTTGACCCTGTCTCTTCCCATTCTTGTGACTCTCTGTCTGGATCTCCCGGGCTGGGGACCTGCCGGCTCAGAGCGCGAAGTGGTGGTGAACATGCTGAACTCGCTGTCAAGGAACCAGCCGCTGCCACACATCACGCCCCGATGCCGGTGCATGGACCCGCTGCTGGGCCGCCTGCCCTTCCAGGGTTATGAAAGCACTTGCTCAGGACGCCACTACTGTCTGCGTGGGATGGACTACTGCATCACTGGGGCACCCTGTACAGAACGCCACCTGCGGCCTTTGTGCTCCGTGCAGCCGACTGTAAGGTTCGCAGGGCCCCGCCCTGCTCAGCCCTGCCCCGCCCCTAAACAAGCCCGGTTCCCAGAGTCCAGCCCTACCTCGGCTGCACAACCTCCAACCATCGCCAAGTCTAACCTTGATCTGCCTCTATGCCAGACCCCAACCTTACTCCAGCCCCCTTACTGGGCCCTGTCCTGTCCCACCGTCTTGGGCCAAATAACTGAAGAGGAAGATCCTGACCCTCCGGAAGTGGGCTCTAGATCAGCCTAACTCCTGTATCTGTTCTGGAGGCCCCACCGGAGGGTTTTGTTGAGGAAGAAACCCTATACATCAGTCGCATCCTCTTCCCACGCCCGCCGGCCCCGCCCCGCTACCTCGACAGCAGGCCCTGGAGATGCAGGTTCTAACCTTCATAGGACAGCCTGTTATCAGAAAAGTGTTCTCTATTCCTGGACCTTGGGTCACCGTCAGTCACGGGCAGGGTCATTGCTGAGTGCTAAGTGAACAAGGAACTAGTGAATGCATTACCAGAGGGCCCCTGGCCTCTTCGAAGCCCCTCACCACCTCCAGAGGTAGCCAGCCTCACGAAGGTTACTGCTGAGAAAACCAAGGTTCAAGCACTCAGCCACAGCCCAGATTGTAGCGCAGCCTTCTCCCTGCACCCGGCGGCAGACAAGGCGGGCTGAGCCTGGGAAAACGTCAATGTCCACATCAGTCTAGAGAGCTGTGCAGGGCTGTGTTTAGGAACCCTGTCCCTAAATCCATGTTGACCTCCCCCCATCCCGTCCCTCCCCAGACAGAGAGAGCCTGATTCCTTGAGCAAGACTAGGTCTTATCCCTTACAAGGTCACGGGGGAGCAAGAAAGTGTTTGAGCCTCAGAAACGTCACCTTATCGATGGTGTGGAGTAATTGCCGTCCTATGGCGAAGATCTGGGGGCTCCTAGGTCTTCAACGGCTGGGGCCCGACTCTCCCCAGAGTCCAGCGTGCTCCACGGCCCAGCCTGGGCAGCAGAAATGAGGCCTAAAGGGGAGGGGAACTTCCAGGTGTCTTCCCAAAGCTGATGCTTCAATGGGGTCTTGAAGGGCCAGGAGGCGGGAGGGCAGGATCTCCGAGCCGTAAGACAGACACCTGAAGCGCTGCTCAGAGTCCTGGTCTGGACTGCGGGGTAGGGAGAAATCAAAAGGCCCGACCTCTCCCTGCCCACTGCTTCCTCCTCCAGGAGTGTATCGCCTTACGAGCACCGGCCAGGAATGCAATGTGCTGTTATAACTTCCCCGCCAGCATACTACCCATATCCAAACCTTAGGTAAGTCTAAGGCAAAATCACATGCACACTGAAGGTTGTTCCCTTGGCGCGGCGGAGGACCCAAGAAATAGGGGTGGGAACCGTCTGCTGCGAGGCACCAATTGAAAAAGTGCCACCAGGGGGCGCTAGTGCCATGGGAAGTCAAAACTGGCAAGGAAATAGAGGACCCCATGAGGGTGTGGAGGCTGGCATTGAGAAGTTACAGGTTGGCAGTGGGGCTTAGAGTCAGGAGATCAGAGCGTTAGGTTCAGGGCCTGAGTAGGGGGTAGGAAGTCAATGTTAAGAAGCAAATATTGGGAATCATAAATTTAACGGTAGAATCTGAGGTCAGGAGGTCAGTGTTGGAGCCTAATGTCAATATCAGAGGCCAAATATTGGGATAAGGTTAGCTTAGAGATTGGATCAGCCAGATGAGGTCCAAAAGAGCTGGCCCATCTCTCCCCACAGATGGGACACAAGTCACTTCAAGAAGACTGGTGGGCCCCAGAGAAACAACTATGTCATCCACCCTGAGTTTGTGTCGGAGAGTTTCCCTGACTACCACTGCTGGTAGAACCAGGGATAGCTACGTAAGGAGGCTGAGCAATAAATAAACTTTTCACCCCATAGACTGCCTCCTGTGTCCTCACCCAGCAAGATCTGGCAGTGAGGAACCAGTCACTCAGGCTTCTGCCAAGCCCCCTCAACTGAGATGTAGTTTCTCAAAATCAAACTGCCTTGAGCCCTCCCCACCTCTGTCATCTCGGTATTTCCCTTGGGTGGTCCTGAGTGTCCTCCTGAAACATAACAGTAGCCCTATATCTACCTGGTGTCGTCCTCCTCTCAAATCCAGATGGGTCTACCTAGCCATGCAAGGAGGGTCCTCCAGCTAACATTTCCCCAGTGTCCCTCAAACTTAGATGCCCTTCACCCCAGCATTTCAGCAGACCCAGAATTCTCCATTCTGCAGTCAGAGACCTATCCTTATATCCAAAGGTCTTGGTATCAGTTCCCAGAGTCTCCATCACTGCCCCCCAAAAAGGCTACGTTCAGCCCTTGGCTGCCTTCTCCCACCCAAGTCCAAGGGGTCCAAAAGATAATTTTGGGGGATTTAGTGACTAAGAAATTACAAAACAAAGCCGTTTCTATGTCCTTTAGAGAGCAAGGGGTGAGGTGTTCTGGAATCTCTGGGATCTTCAGTATTTCTGCACCCACTTCCCCGGGGGGCAGAGGTATGGCAGGGCACATCCACCTGGTCTCAGCACGGCATTTCCAAGGGTTGTTACTGGGGGAGGGGGGCGCTGCAAAATAACCCAGCTGAAGCTAGTCTTCTCAGTCCCTGACCTTCGACACTGCTGGCATGATCCAATGGGAACCGACAGCTTGGGCCTCCCTGGTAGTGAAACCAAGACCCCTCCGTGGGGTCCTTGATTGTATGTTCCCTATATTGAGCCGCTAAGATCCTCCCGGAATTCATCTACCCTTTTTCCATATGGGAAACTTTTTTCCATGTAGGAAAGTTAGTGAGAGCATTATACGGAGACGGCCTCCACCTGCCTAGATCTGGAGAGGAAGGAATCTCAAGGGCTAGCTCTGCTCCTTTACCCTGCTTCTCGCTCCTTCTCATACAAAATTTACCCTAGAGGCGCAAGAATCCCCAACTGCTGCTGCTTCCTCCAGAACTACATTTTCCATCAGGCCTAGAGCAGAGCCCCGCCCACAGGGGGGGCAAGCAATGGCCCGGCGGAGGCGGGCTCGAAGGTGCAGGCAGAGCCAGGAGGTATCCGGCTTGCGGATGGCCTGAGATACCGGGAGCTGGGTACCAAGCAGTAGGAAGAAGGTGGGGCGAAGAGGCGAGCCCTCAGGTCCGCGTGACAATGCGGGAAGAGGCAGAGGCGGGGCTCCCAGTTCCCAAGGCGAGACCAAAAGACCAGGGCGTGGCCCAGCAGCCAGAGGGCGGGGCCTGGGGAAGGCCTCAGCTGTCCCCAACTAGCCAGCTCTCCGCGCCGCGCAGTGGCAGCTCAACTCCGGCTAGCGTGGAGATCTGCAGGACCCTCCCTTCAACCCCACTTCTGGGGTCACTGCTGTGAGTGATCCCAGGGAGAGGACCTCGGGGGTTTTGAGGGAACACACTTTCTTAACTTTCGCTCATATCGCTGGGTGGGATGAGCCTGGACACCTGGGTTGCCGCGATCTCCAATGGGAGACAGGCCCCTTGACCTCAGTCTGTCCTTTTGGACTTTGTAGCTGTTGGGCGGGGCACTTGGGGTGGGTGTGGAGTATTCCAGGCTGTAGGCGCAGTCACTCGATTCCCCAGGATCCCGCTGCTGAGCAGGGCAGGTAGATGGGTCGGATCGAGTTGCCGTTGACATTTCTACATATTCCCCTGGGAACTGTGCTCGACAAACGACTCAGCTTGGAATGGCCTCCCCTCAGCTGGGCCAGGCCAGGCCCTCTCCTCATACCCTACTAGAGGCTGACAGCCAAGATTAAGGTTGAATGTCAAGTGAGGATAGGCTTGACTAGGGCAGACCCCACCTGCCTGCATTAGCCGGTGGTTGGTTGGATGGCAGAGGCAGCAGATTATAGAGGACTCTAGTGCTACCGGAACCACAGTTCTTTCCCCACAGCCCTGGCATCAGATGCTGTTAAAGTTGCCTATTCCCACCCTCAAGCCTTACTGCAAGCAGCTGCGCAGCCTTTGGTAAAACAGGCCTCACCATGCCCACGCCCACTTGATGGAAGCCTGTCCCAGCCTCTTGACCACAAAGCTCCTTTCCTCTGCTGCATTCAGACAGCGTGTCAGACCATATCTCACATCTCCTAAAACTTATGCTGTTGAGAGTTAAGCTGGGATTTTGGATTCAGGCAATCTTGCTACTTGGGTATCTTCAAACCATTTCCTTTTTCTGTTTGTGCCGCTGTTTCCTCACATGTACTCTGGGTACTGTGACTGTGCCTCCTGTTTGGCATTATTGTTAGGGTAGATGCTCTTGTGGCATTTGAAAGACCAACACAGGGCCTGCAAGAAGTGGGTAGCCAGGCCTGTAGGCTCCTGTCCTTCATTAAAGAATCTTAGAATCCTAGAAAATTAAGATTCTCAGAACTTAAGTGTTGGTAAAGGCTTTGTGGTCAACTTGGTGGCCTCTCCATGCTTCCAAGGGTCTGGAAATGATCTGATTTAATATGAAAGTTTTGAGAATGAGGGGGTCCTATTCAGATATGGATTTTTCCCCTTATTTCCTTAGTGCCCATAATGGGGCCTTGGTTGTTTTAAATGAATGAATATTAATGTATAGCAGGTCTGGCTTGGGCCGCCTAAGGCCTTCTTTGGGTTCTGCTTAGCATGAGGGCATCAGCTAAAGGCTACTGCCTGCCTTTACCAGGAGAGCTTTCCTAACCTGAACCTACAGGAAGGGGAGTCATAGTTGGGTGGGGAGTTTTGAAAGCTAAGTTGTGTGGACTGAGAAGAAGGGAAATAAGAGGCTATTCCAGACCAGCTGGAACTTAGGGAATTAGGGGTGGGGGGCAGAGCACAGAGAAAGAGGCCCTGAGATAGCACCTTGGGGTTGGGGACATTGTCAAGAGCTGTATATTGACATCTGGGATAAAAATTTTGATCTCCACCTGGCATTCTCTTTTTTAAATAGTTTACTTGAGCAAAAATTGTTTTGAAATGGGCAGTGCCAAACTGAAAGTGGTTAGGAGCGCTTCCTGCAATTGGCATTCTTGATCGTCTCTTCATGGGAGAGGTGGGGGAGGTAAAGACTCCGCACAGTTCTGTCATCTCCTGGGAAGTCACAGGGGACTTAGAAACAGACACTGGCATCTGGGAGGAGACTAATTACTATTTGCCAGTCTCCCTCTCTCCTTCCTCCTAGCTGGAGTAGCCAGCTGGCTGGCAGTGTGTATGTCTGTGTATGTACCTAGCTAGGGCTATTTCTTTGTTGGACTCTGCCCTGAGGGCTGAAACAGGAAGGGTCAGTGGCCTTGAGCAACAGGTTGTGACACACACCTCACCCCAAGTCTATGTTTCCCTGCAGTCATATTTGGATGTTTTGCATACTGTATGTCAGAGTGTACGGGCATAGTGTGGTGGAGGGGTGGTGTCTGATCCCTGGAGAGCTGGTAGGCCCGGGAAAGACATTGGTCCAAAGTGGGTGTAGGTGAAATGTCCTAAAGCAGGTGGCTTGAAGAATTTAGGTTGGTGAGGAATGAGCTTGGTAGTCATTGGATAAGCCTTGCAGGAAATAGAATCAGAAAGGCAGATGAGACTATGTCATGCCTTGAGCCTCAATTGCAAAGCTTACGCTTCTGAACTTCATCATAGGGGTCATGAGCAGCTCTCTAAACTAGGAAGAGAGGTGATCTGAAAAATGCTTTAGTAAGATCACTGTGGTTGCTATAAGCAGAAGGCATTGGAGAGGGGAAGCTGGGAGCAGGGAGGGCTATTGGGCAAGTGTTGCAATAATATAAGGGAGAAACTAGAGCATGGGCCACAGGACAGTAAATGAGTGGCAGAGCCAAAGCCAAGTGGTAGCTGGCCCACAGATGTGGTTCTGGGAGCAGAGCAGGAAGGTGGGCAGGGAAATGGACGTGGTGAACAATGGCCGAGAGCCGGGTGGAATTTGAGGGCAAAGACGGGGAGATCTGAGAAGCCACTATAGCCCCAAGCCAGGCTCCTGAACCCAATCCTAATACCTTTCTCCCTTCAAACTAGGTCCTAGGACTGATCTAATCTCTAGATTTAATCTGGCTTCTGACTTGAGATTAAATTCCATGCCTGAACTGTTCCTCCCTTTTCTCTCCTCTCCCCTTTTGGAGACAGAAAAACCAGCTTACTGCCCTATTAAAAGAGCTGACTGGATTATTCCCCCCTCTCCCACCATGGCCATATCTCTGGGAAACCAGGCAGTCTCCAGATCTCTCCCCATGTGTGATTGGGAAGGCCTGACTTTCTGTGATCTGGACAACTCCCTGACCCTGTCTGGGTTTGTTTCTTTCCCATGAAAATAAGATTCATGCCATCTCTCCTCCCCATTCAGAGTCCTGACTAATTTTGGCAAGCATTAGAGCCCGAGAAAGGGTGGATAAGACACAGATTGTCCCAGTAAGTCTCACCTTTGCCACTTGTCATGCCTTTATGTCCCAGAATACACCTTCCCAAAGTATACATTTCTTCTTTCTTGCTGCAGCAAATGGAAATACTATGGAATGAGGTCAGTTCCACCTCTCTCTTCCCCTTCCAGACTCTGGCAGGTCAGGTTCAGATGGGCTTTGTCAGGAGGCCCCACTGCCCGCTCCTTCCTTAACTGAGGGCTGATGCCTGAAAACTCTCAGGAGAAGAACCAGGCCTACCCCCCGCAGCCGCCGCCCTGGGAGCCACACAGGCCGTAAAAGCCCCAAGGCCCTCTCAGCCACAGCCATGTACGCCTTCCTGCCTGACAACTTCACACCTGTCAAGCCCAAGCCATCCAAAGAGCTGAAGCCGCTGCTGGGCTCCACGGTGCTAGGGCTGCTGCTAGTGTTGGCGGCAGTTGTGGCCTGGTGCTACTATAGCGCCTCTCTACGCAAGGCAGAACGTCTGCGGGCGGAGTTGCTGGACCTCAACCTTGGCGGCTTCTCCATCCGCAACCAGAAGGGGGAGCAGGTTTTCCGCCTGGCCTTCCGCTCTGGCGCGCTAGACCTCGACTCTTGTAGCCGCGACGGCGCCCTTCTGGGCTGCTCTCGCACAGCCGATGGCCGTCCGCTGCACTTCTTCATCCAGACTGTGCGGCCCAAGGACACAGTCATGTGCTACCGTGTGCGCTGGGAGGAGGCGGCACCGGGGCGCGCTGTGGAGCATGCCATGTTCCTGGGAGACGCAGCGGCGCACTGGTACGGTGGCGCTGAGATGAGGACCCAGCACTGGCCAATCCGCCTTGAAGGCCAGCAGGAGCCACAGCCTTTCGTCACCAGCGACGTCTACTCCTCTGACTCGGCATTCGGAGGCATCCTAGAGCGCTACTGGCTGTCCTCACGTGCCGCTGCCATCAAGGTCAATGACTCAGTACCCTTTCACCTGGGCTGGAACAGCACGGAGCGCTCACTGCGGCTGCAGGCGCGCTACCACGACACTCCCTATAAGCCACCAGCTGGCCGTGCTGCTGTGCCAGAGCTCAGCTACCGCGTGTGCGTTGGCTCAGATGTCACCTCCATACACAAGTACATGGTGCGGCGCTATTTCAACAAGCCATCGAGAGTGCCAGCTCCCGAGACCTTCCGAGACCCCATCTGGTCCACATGGGTGCTGTACGGGCGCGCGGTGGACCAGGAAAAGGTACAGCGTTTTGCCCAGCAGATTCGCCAGCACCGCTTCAACAGCAGCCACTTGGAAATCGACGACATGTATACACCTGCTTATGGTGACTTCGACTTCGATGAGGCCAAGTTCCCCAATGCTAGTGACATGTTCCGTCGCCTGCGTAACGCTGGATTTCAGGTCACTCTCTGGGTGCACCCATTTGTCAACTACAATTCATCATCCTTTGGCGAGGGTGTGGAGCGCGAGCTGTTCGTGCGTGAACCCACTGGCCGGCTGCCCGCGCTAGTGCGCTGGTGGAATGGTATTGGAGCGGTGCTCGACTTCACGCATCCCGAAGCCCGTGACTGGTTCCAGGGGCACCTGCGGAGGCTGCGCTCGCGCTATGCAGTGGCCTCCTTCAAGTTCGATGCCGGTGAGGTCAGCTATTTGCCACGGGACTTCAGCACCTACAGGCCCCTGCCAGACCCCAGCATATGGAGCAGGCGCTACACCGAGATGGCGCTGCCCTTCTTCTCGCTGGCAGAGGTCCGTGTGGGCTACCAGTCACAGAACATCTCATGTTTCTTCCGCCTGGTGGACCGCGACTCGGTGTGGGGCTACGATCTGGGGCTGCGTTCGCTCATCCCTGCAGTGCTCACCGTCAGCATGCTGGGCTACCCGTTCATCCTGCCAGATATGGTAGGTGGCAACGTAGTGCCTGAGCGCATAGCAGGCGGCGGTGATGTGCCCGAACGCGAACTCTACGTGCGCTGGCTGGAGGTGGCCGCCTTCATGCCTGCTATGCAGTTCTCAATCCCGCCCTGGCAATACGACTCTGAAGTGGTGGCCATTGCGCACAAGTTCGCTGCACTGAGGGCCTCGCTAGTGGCACCGCTATTGCTTGAGCTGGCTGGTGAGGTCACTGACACTGGTGACCCCATCGTGCGCCCCCTCTGGTGGATCGCACCAGGTGATGAGACTGCGCACCGCATTGACTCTCAGTTCCTTATTGGGGACACACTGCTGGTGGCTCCGGTACTGGAGCCTGGCAAGCAAGAACGCGACGTCTACCTGCCCGCGGGCAAGTGGCGCAGCTATAAGGGTGAGCTTTTCGACAAGACGCCAGTTCTGCTCACCGATTACCCTGTCGACTTAGATGAGGTCGCCTACTTTATCTGGGCATCTTGAACCAGACCAGGACCCAGGAACCCCACAGCCCCAATCCCAGTCTTCATGCAGGCCTTTAACCCTGAATCATAGTCACATCGTGTATCCCCAGAAAGTGCTTACCTCTGTACCACCCAGTAAGTGAGTGCTGACATATATGTGCTCAACCCAGCTCCTGTAAGGCCAGGGGAGAGTCACTGAAGCAACCTCCCATTCCAAGGCACAATCCTAACAGCCCCCTTTCTCTGTACACTCACTCCAATCTGAAGAAACCTGGGAAGGAGAAGTGAGTGAGCTCAGAGGAAAAAAGTCAGTGCTCTTCTTGTTATATGTGGTTGATTTTTAAAAGCACAAAGAGAAACCTCACCTGCCATCCTGGCCTGAGTGGCCATTTTTGTCCTTCTGAAGTGGGGACTTGATCCCCTTTAAGGTCTCAAAATAGCCCCCTGCCACACTTAGAAAGGGCACATTCTTGGAGCTGGAAGCCAGGCCCTGAGTTCCCAGCACTGGCCTGAACTGTGACTAACTTGGTCCCACCCCAGCTGGCAAGGATGGATGGGGATACTTGGCCAACTGACAAGGAGGCAAGAGGTCCCATAAGATAGGAGAACTGGGTTCAGCACAAAGCCATCATCATTGTCCCCCATCTGTGAAGACTCCTAACACTGCACTAATTCTTCTGTATACTCACATGGGCTCAACCCTGGGGCAAGGCCACTGCCTGATGGGCAAAGACTTGCAAGGCCATGCAGGCTAAACTTGGTGCCTTAACTCAAGAACGTGTGTGTGTGTGTGTGTGTGTGTGTGTGTGTGTGTGTGTGTGTGTGTGTGTGTGTGTGTGTGTGTGTGTGTCTTTGTGAAGGAGAGAGAGAAAGAGGCACCCTGTGTCCCTGGATCTACTGAATGAACATAGCACCCCTGGGGCTAGATAAGCTTGGAGGGAGGGGGCTGGGAACAAATTTGAGGCTTTGCTTGTTAAGTTGCCCTCCTCCCAAGTGATGTCTCCGGGATTCTGGTAGGAAATAAACAGCCCTTTCAAGATTCCTCTGCTGCCTCACTCCCTGCACACATGGCAGGGGTGTGGCCTAAAAAGGAGTAATGTTCTTATTCTTGTGGTGGTGTGCTTGAGCATCTGAACTACATGCACACATCCGCCATTTCCCTTTCTAAGAACAGTCTCAGCCAGAGTTTTTTCTGACTTTGCAGCTGAATCTGGGAAAGGTGTGGCTTGCCAGAGGGGACAGGTGGGAAACAGGGAAGGGCTTAGCTTCTCTCAACAGCTTAGACAACAGAACTCACAGCCTAAGGAATGCATCCCTTTGCCTACCCCTCCATCCTATTTTCTCAGTATGAAGAATGCCTAATGAAAGTTTAAGGACACTTCCAGACGCCCATCTCCAATGTTGATTCTACTACTCATCTACAAGCTGTGTGACCCTGAGCAAGCTGCTTAAACTTGCTGAGCCTCAGTTTCCTTATATGTAAAATGGTGATAATAATGCCTACCTACCTCCCAGATTGTTTTGGGAATTTTAAGCACAGATGTATGTAAAGTAAGTGCCTGGCACGAGTAGGTGCTCAATAAAAGGTAGCTATTATAATACTATTTCTTGTTTTCTTGCTTGAAAATGACAAGGATTTTTCCAGGCCCAAGCTCCCAGCGCAACTAGCTTCCTCTGGGCCTACATGTGACACACTCTTCCCAAACCTTTGTATATAGCACCCATTTGAGGTCTGAGTTGTGATCTAACGAACACTGTGATCCAGGAAAAAGGCAAGAGAAGAGATATCTGAAGGTGGGATGTTGGGAGACAGGATTTCTCGGTCTCCATGAGATGGAGAGTAATGGAATTAGCTTCTCTCTTCTTTTTGTTAAGAGAATATACCAATCAGAACTCAACGATGAGCCTCCCCAGGCCCTGGTGCCCAAACATGTGCTATGGAGTGATTGTAGAAGAAGGACACTCAGGCTGGGTCCTGGAAAGTTCCCTAAGAGGCTGGAGAGCATGACTCACACTTGAATGGCCCTCCAACTTTTTATGCAACTTAAAGCCAGTTTACCTAACCTCTCAAACCTTGGTTTCTTCATCTTTAAAATGGAATTTCTAGGATTCATTGAGACATGTCTATAAAGCACTTATGCAAAACGTGGCAAAGATTAAGTGCTCAATGAATGGTAACTCCTATTAACTCTTATTATAAACAAGGAACAAAGAAAAGCTCTGCCAAGAACATGTGTTGTCCAATATGATAGCCACAAGCCACGTGTGGCTTCTTAAATTTAATTTTTAAAATTATTAAAATTAAACAAAATTTAAAACCCAGTTCTTCTGGCATACTAACATGTCAAGTGTTCAAAAGACATGTGTGACTTGTGGCTAACAGTGCAGATTATGGAGCATTTCTACAGTTGCAGAAAGTACTATTGGAGAGCCCAGGACCAAGCAGTGTTTGCTGTCTGAAATAGAAGGGGGAGGGATAAAGTAATCTGTAAGGCCTAAGTAACCTGGCAGGGAGGTGGAGGAGCACCCTTTAGAAGGGCACTGAGGGCAGGCAGCAGTGTTTTACAGCCTAGATGGGGGAGGGGCACACCATGTCTACTGAGCATGTCTACTGTGTGGAGGCAGGGCCAAAGGGAGGAGTGCCCTGGCTGAATTCCAGCACATTGGTCCTTGGTTTGTGATCTGGTTTCTAGCCTTGCTTCTTCCATTGGCCTCATTATTCACAAAAGCACAGATGAACAATTTGAAGCACTAAGGGAGGAGGAGGGCTTTGGCTTGAAGTTACACAGGCTATCAATAACCAACACTGACTGGAACTTGGTATCCTACATCCACATGCCTAGAATCTGCCACTCAGCATTCACCTACCTGTCAACAACATGGTCCATCCCTGGCCTATATACCTCTAAGGATAAGGAGCCAGTTGAAATGTGTGTCTAAAGCTGCCACCCAATGGTCCTGGTTCTAGACCAAGAATGTTTCCCCTTCCCCCACTGATGCCAAACAAATGAGGTTCAAGAAGTTGGGGTGGGAGTGAGGCTGGAATGGCAGAAACTGTGAGAAAGAGCTGTCTTAAAGACAGAAGAGGATGGAACTAGACTGGAAGCTACTTCTACCCCTATTCCCCGAGATGCCAGGAACTTTGGCCCTTTCCAGCCTTGTCCAACCTCCCATCCCTGCTAATACCTCTTATGCATTCAAAATTTATTTCTCTCTCTCTGCATATTTGGATTGGGGTGGAGGCTACCCCTCCTTCATGAAGATTTTAGCAGCTTTGTCATGGCTGGAATTCCTCATTGGTCTCCCCTTTTCCCCTGGGCTGGTTATTGGTGGTGGGGGAGCTGATATAAAGGAATGGAACTCCCTTCTCTAGGATAATGGGGAGAGACTGAGTGGTCACTGCAGAAAATCTAGGACTAGGGCCTAATGCCCTCATTCTGTGACTGTGTGCACCCTGAGGGTCTGTCTGCCTCAGTTTCCCTTCCAATACCATATGAATCAGCTGAGCCCTGGCAAAGCCCTTTCTCTAAGGCCGAGATGTGAATTTTCTGGATAGGTATTTGCCCTTGTTCCCCCAGATCTGGGTAAAGTGTCTCTCACCCTGGCTGGCTCCAGAGTAAGTCTAATTCTGATAGTTACCCTCACTGAGATTTCTTGTCCCTTGTCCCCTCCTCAAGTCCAAAACCAATCTTGACTTCTCCATCCCTTGGCCACTACCCTATGTCACACCTTATCACTTCGAGCCTGGACATCTGCAGTGTCCTCCTAACTCTTTCTACTCTTGGACCCTTCAATCCAATCCAGTTAGCAGCCAAGGAATTCTTTCCGAAATTCAATTACGTCACTTATGAAAAAAATCCAGCTCTGGTGTTCAAGGCCTCTAAGACCTGAATCCTCACTTTTCTGTTTCTGTTTTGCTCTCACACATGTACATATGAACATATTTTGAAAAGCATTTGAAGAAATACTACCTTCCATTCTGGGAATAGCTGCACAGCCCATCGCTGTGAGGGGTGGCCTGCCTGGACTCTGCCTTGAAGAAATCCACTGTGGCAATTGAGTGATTTCCTTTCTTGCCATTGTCTGACTCAGTGGGAGTTCTGCTGACGGACACCCTCCCCTCTCTGGCATACTCCAGCTCCCAAAGAACAACCTGGTTTTTATCTTAAGGCTATTTACTTCATTATGCCTAAGGATCTTTCCAGCAGCTTGAGCAGAGGGAAGAATGCTTTTTTTTAAAAAAATGTACTTCATCATTTTAATGGAATATAGGGGAAAACAGAGGCTGAATTCTTCTTTTTTTAAATTGAGCTATAATCGACAAGACATTGTATTAGTTTTAGGAATACCATGTAATGATTCGATGTATGTATATATTATAAAATGATCACCACAGTAAGTCCAGTTAATATTTGTCAACATACATTTTTTTCTTGTAATGAAAACATTCAAGATCTACTCTCCTAGCTACTTTCAAATAATGCAATCCAGTGTTATTAACTATAGTCACCATGCTGTACGTTACATCCTCAGGACTTATTCATTTTATACTTGGAAGTCTTTACCTTTTGACCCCCATCACCTATTAGGGGAGGGGAGAATCCTTGGTCCTATGTGGCAAGCCCTGAGTTTGACTGGAGGTAAGGTTGAGGGAAGAATGAGACAGAAGAGGAGGAGGCCCTGTCCTTGAGAGTTCCCAGTCTGAAGAACAGGAAGAGGTTGTGCTCTGTACTCTGTATCCTGTGCTGTTTTTCCCTCCCTAGCCCCCTTTCCCCTCCTTAGGGAGCCCAGTTGGGAATTTCCTATTACACAATCCTGAGTAGGAGGTGGAGTAAGAAGGGAAGCAAAGGCGGGGCGGCTTGAGGGAAAGGCAGAAAGCAGGTCTCTGGGCACCTACAGCCTCAAGTGGGCAGCAGCGGGGCTGGCACAGCAGCGGGGCTGGCACAGCCCTCCTCTACAGAAGACAAGGTGGGGCAGAGGCTGGACACATGAAGTTAGCCTCTGCTTCCCAGCTGGGGTCCTATACCCCCACAAGTATGTCACTTGAAATTCTACCACTAAAACTACCATTAAAAGCTACCTTCATTCCTTTGGATCTTCAATCCAGCAAACAAGTGCCTACTGTGGGGGTGTAAGGTGGTGCTTTGGGGGTCAAAGGGACATGTTGGTTGTCCAGAGCATGTTAAATGTCTCTGGGAGGGGGCAACTTAAGACCACCCTTGTGGGGATAAGTCCATTGGATGTTTCTTCACCCTGGGTTGATGGAAGTGGCAGTGGGGAGAACAGGTAGAGTTCTAAGAGGAAGCTCTTCAGGTACAGGTGAGGAAACAGGATGGTGTTTATAGGATGGGTAGTTATTAGGGAAAGCTTCCAGAAGGAGATATTCTGGAGCTCAGAGGGTCTAAGATTGAAGAGGAAATTGAAGTCTTAGCCCCATAGCTCTTGAACTTCCAGCCGGCCAGAAACAAAGTGGTGATGATGACAAAGTCTACTCACCTGCCACATCCCAGTCTCAGTTCCACTCTCTCCCACCCTTATCCACCTCCCATAACATGCCCCGGTCCCACCCTGCTGTCAATTCTTCCTGCAATGTGAGCAAATGAATATAATTTATGCCTCCCCATTCTCCAAAGTACCTGTTTTAATGAAAAATTCTGTAAGGTCTGGAGGAATGACCCCAACACTATACAAGATATTCGAACGCAGAGTTTTCCCTCTGGCACCTCATCTTCAAAGTACCCCACATATAGGCAACTTCCAGGGCCATCTACCTTCTTAAGCCTCAATTCCCCAACTAGAAAAACAAGCAGCAAAATCAGGTCATTTTCCAGGTCCCTTCTAACTCTGACATATGAGGTCTTAACATCTTAAGATTCCACAGCCTCCCATGCTGAGAGCACAGGGCTGGCCAGCCCTTGTTAGGAGGCAGCTAGTCTGTGGTTTGGCACCACTGCCCAGCAGGCATTTATTAAATCAATGGGATGTGGTCCCTGCTGGCCTAGAGAGAGAACATTAAGCTCCAAAAACTTCCTGCAGCAGGCCTCCTTCAGAATGCTACTCAGAGGGGTGAGGAACAAAACCATTCAGGTCCCTGGCGGTGCTCCAAGATCCTGTTCGCTAGTACTTTTGCCCTGTCTGCACGGAGAACCAGTGACTGAAAACATCTGGAAGCCTGCTTAAGACCTGGGCGACTTCTCTCTCCTTCCTCTGGGGGGTGGCAGTTCTTGACCCTGGTAATCCAGATTGACCTTTGCCAGTGCCCCTTCCTATCCAATCTTCTGCACGTCATTGGGCAACAACGCTCTAATAAAATCCACATGAATCCAGCTGCTAACAGCTCCTGGAAGGGCCGTATGATCTAACACCTGCCCTGAATTCCTTGAGTCCTAGTAGCAAGGGAAAAGAGGGCTGAGACCCAACTCCTGAGCCTCTGAGTCTTATAGTTGACTTGTGGAGAAAGGGAGTAGGTGGAAAGAGAGAAAAAACAATAATGAGGGCCTGTTAAAGGTTGAGAAAGCAGCTGCAGGCGAGAAGTGCACATGTGCAGTGACAGGGCTGCTGGGTGGCCCAGCAGGGGCTCCCCAAGCCGGGGCCTGCCTGCCTCTTGCCAGTGACCTTAGTCATGCTGACAAGGCCCATGCTGATTCTGGGAGGCAGAAATGGGCCAAGAGGTTGGAGTACACAGGTCACTGACCTGGTGGCCCAGGGTTGCCTGTCCTTCTTTTCTCTGTTGTGATCTAGGCTATGTCCCAAAGTTCCCTGGGTCTCTAATTATTTTAGAAAATATTTAATGAGCACCCACAATATATGTTCCTGGTGCCAGGAGAGATACATTAGTGACTAGAACAGATCCCATTCCTGTGTTCCAGTTCCACTCACTTGTACATCCTGTCCGACTACAGGTCACGAAGTCTCAGGTACACTGGAAAGGGTGGGGTGAGAGGGCTTGGAGTTCCAGAGGCAGGAGAATGACCCTGGCAGTTTTGGGTCTCTCCTATTCTGACTCCCCTGCCTCCCTTAGCTTCTCTGGAGTACCATGTGTGGACACAGGATTCCCTCTGGCTAAGGTCAGTGCTCCATTCACTTTAGCGTTCTTGTCCCCAAGGGCAAGGGTCCAAGAAATAAATACAACAGGTTAGAAGAACAGATCTCTGCTTGAAATTTATTAAGTACAAGGATGCACTTATTGGCCTTTTTTTTTAACTCCTCCTTTGCCTTTCTTTCTACCCAGCTAAGATTTTTGCTTGCTCTCCTCTGAGAGTCCTCAGCTTATTTTACTAACCGATCTACTCTTTGCTATGATGAGTCAAAGACTAGAACAACCTTCCCTGGAGCTGAAGGTGGGTTCATTTCAGAAGGCCCTCAAGGATCCTACTGAGGCAAATTACTCTGTTTCAGGCAGCTCAGGCCACTGTGGAGCAGAGAAATTGGTGTCCTTCTTGGAGTGCTGCCTTCATTTCCGTGAACTGAGCCAACTGGCAGGCCTCATCCAGCCCCAGCCAGCGGTAAGCTTGGTGTTCATGGGAGAGGCGGATCTCCACGTCGTAGTCCTTCACCTCCGCCAGCCAGAAGATGACTGTTTTAGGCTTCTTCCTGGCCACATAATTGAGCTCCTTTCTGAACCCCTCAATAATGGTCAGCTGGCTTGCTTTTAGGCCTGCTTCCTCCTGAGTCTCCCGCAAGGCTGTTTCCAATTCACTTTCTCCTGGTTCCACATGGCCTGGTTAGGAGAAAAGGAGAGGAGGATCAGATAATCTTCAAAAAAGCTGAATTTTCCAGGTTAGATGATTTAAAGATGGGATCTTTGGTGACTTTTCTAGCTGTTGCTAGGCTAAAGAGAGCCTAGAGAGTGGCAACATCCTAACATACCTAGGAATGGAGTGCAGGGCAGATATGGAGTGTCTGGCTCTGTGGTGTCTAGGAAACTCCTCCTCCCCACCCCATCTTCTCTGCAGAGAGTGAAACAGACCATGTGTTTGGCAAGTCTGGTCTAGAATACTGCTCTTTGATGGTGAGAGAGATGGCCCCCCTCAGACTTCTGCTTTCTTGCTCTTTGGAACTCTCCTCATCCCCTATCTTCAGGGAGACCTTTCCCTTGGAGACCTTCAAGTGATTTTCCCAAGGAGAAGCAGTCCCTTCTTGGCAGATGGGAGCTGGCTGAAGAGGGAGCACTTTGCCTACAATCCACAGTAAGGACTTAACACTGTCTACAGTTGGTCTCTGAAGTCCCAGGGCCAACAGACAGGCTCAAAACCATGCACTGCAGCACCAGCAGCTGTTTCCAAGTAGCTATCAAGGCTCTTCCAAATTGTTTTCATCTTTCTAACTGAGCAAGACCAGATTCCAGTTTCACAGGGAAAGTCCTGATGGGAACTTAGACTAAGGACAAGCTGAGAAAAAGTTCTAAGAGAATTTGTTGGCAAGACCCAAAACTAAGCAGACAGCTGCCAAGAAACTGTTGTAGGAGAACCTGAAGCTCTGCAGACTGAAGCAGCCCTCAGCTCTGCCTCTAGGCCCTCCCTGCACATTCTCAGCTTGCCCAGAGGAGCCAAGAAGGACTGGGAGGGGTCTGGCAGCCTCTGTCAACACATGGCTCCAGCAAGTTGCTGGAGGCCTCCTGGTTCAGAAGCTCATGGAGAGCAGGAATTCTTAGCTGTCCCCTTCTTGGTTTGGAGATGGGGCTATATCTTAGCCCTCCTCCTTCCCAGGGGTCTTCATAGCAGTGCCCTGAGTCAGCTGCTGCTGCACAGCTCTGAAAGAAAGCAATCAGCAGTTTGGACTTAAAAATCCATTCTAGCTCATGGCTTCTGGAGAATTTTCTCCATATAGCACCTCATATAGCCATGTACAAAAAGACGGGTAGGTAATGCATCAAGGGAAGAAGGCAGGAGGGATGCTGGTGGTGACAGAGATGACTGATCCGGGATGTCACCTTCCTTTAGAAGTATATGGGGGTCTCTGAGCATACCCTTCCCAACATCATCTATTCAGCATTCTTCCCATCAATATTAATAGGGTAACTTCTCCCTCAGGCCCAAGCAGGAAAAAATTCTGAAGAGTCCTTTGAAATCTTTCAGAGAGAGGTACCATGCAGTGTGACTTAGGTGGTCAGGAGATAAGTGTGAATGAATATTCCTATTCATAGTATTTATGACACTTCTGTCCCTTTTTTTCACCTTGTTTTTTCCCTAGTGAAACTCAAATGTGCAAATTTTATTTCCTGTTCTCATTTCCTTGTCTTCCTCCACCTCTGGATTCTTGTTCATCCCTCCCCCACCTCACCCCCTTTTGAAGTCCTGATCCTTTCTGTCTGGGAACTGTTCACTCTGGGCTCCTGACCTGTAGCCCAGTAATGACTTGACCGCGAGGACCCCAATGCCCAGCCTAGTGTCTTTTCTCCTCAGCTGTTTAACACAGAGACTGGCACTCTGTTGAATCTCTCTCTCTCTCTCTCTCACACACACACACACACACACACACACACACACACACACACACACACACACACACACACACACACCCAGGTGATGCTTCTGTCCTGAGATTCAGTCACAGAGTTCCATTTCCACCTCTGCTCTGGCCTGGCATGGAGACCTTGAATGTAGAAAGGATCAAGTGCTCCTACCTACCCTACCTCCTGCTGCATAGTCACTGGGAAGCAAGACTTGTGGGAGGCCTGGCAGGGTGGATTTCTGAGTAACGCTTAGCATCTCCCCAAAAGCCAGCACCTCTGGCCTTGTACCTTTAGGAGGAGTCCAGTGATGAATGCCATCTGATGCCTGCAGCAGTAGAAACTCAATTGCAGTGTTGTCCACCTTGGGGATGAGGCGTCTTCGGAAGATGATCAAGCCACATGCTCTCAGGGCCATGGTCTGTCTGTGGATTTAATAAAGATGTGGGACATTGGGAAGTTACACAAAGCAGTACTATCCACACTGGGGGACAACACTCTGGTGCTGGGGTATAGCATAGACCCAGCTAAAAGGGACTTCAGCACCTACAGAAAAGGCAGCATGTCAAGGGCCAATCTGAGATAGGCCTGTGTGTGTAACTGTGAGACCCTGTCCCCACTGTCAGCGTGGCTCAATTCCAACTCTTCCAGGTCTCTCTGCTAAAACACAGGGCTAATGAGTGTGTGCTAAGAGACTGGAGATCCTTGGAAGCAAACTCACTGAAACTGGGGAGATGCTGGGAATGGGAGAGAGGCAGTACATTATTACTGAATCTACAATCTCATTTCCCTTGGCCTCCAGCCTGAGTCTCTGGAGCAAAGAGACCTGTAAATGTGATATCTGATGGCTCAGAGGAGTCACTTAGGAAGAGTAGTTTGGTGTACTAAATACTTTTGGTTTTGATTTTTTTAGTCTTTTATCCATATTTTAGAATGCTATACATTCACATGGTTCAAAATTCAAAGTTCAAAAGGGCACACATAATAGAAAGTCTCTTTCCCGCTTCATCAGAGACAAACTAGCATAGTGGTCAAGAGTGTGAATCTCTGGAGGCTGGGTTCAAGTTCTGGTTCTGCCACTGTGTGATTAGTTCCTAAGCTTCAGTTTCCTCATCTGTAAGACAGGATAATAACGATTCTACCACAAAGGGTTGCTGTGAGGATGTACATGACTTCTCTAAAGTGCTGAGAACAGTGCCTGACATATAAATAGATTTCAATATGCATATAAAAATGTCTGGAAGGATACACAGCATTAATAGTTCTCAAGAATGAGATTATGGGGAGACCTTCATTTTCTATTCCATATATTTCTGTACTGTTTGGAAATTTACAGAAGGCATTTATTAATTTTATAATAAAAAACACAATAAAGACTAAAGATTTTTAGTCTTTTCCACTTCATGTAGTCTTTTTTCCATTAAAAAAAAAAAGTCAACAACAACAACAAAACACAGAATGGAAGAAGAGTAGAAATATCTGAAGTGAAAAAAGATTCATCATCTGAAGGGGGACATGTAATCAAGGTAACAAAAATATGGAAGCTCTTTCGTGTAAGGCCCTGCTAAAGAAAAATTTGTCATTTGTTCATTCAACAAATATTTATTGAACACCTACTACGTACTAAGTGATGTTCTAGGCCTTTGCTCTCATCTCATGCAGTTTATATTCCAGTGGGAGAGGCATATTTTAATTAAATAATTAAGCAAATTAAAAAATAATTGGCAATAGGTATGTGCTATAAAGGAAAAATGTGTCATGGGTAACCTGACATTATCGAAGGGACCAAGGAAGGATTCTTGAAAGAAGGGATGTTTGAGCAGAGATATAAAGGATGAGTAAAAGGTAAACTGGCAAAGGGAAAGGGGTGAGAAGTGTGCTTCAGGTGTTGGGAACAGCATGGGCAAAGGTCCTGAGATAGGATTGCAGAACTGAAAGAAAGCCAGGTATCTCAAATGCAATGAAGGCCTGGGACGGCGGCTCACACAGGAAGAGGCCAGTCAGCAGGGCCTCACTTGCAAGATTCCAGGACCAAAAAAAGAGCTGGTACTCATGGATAGCAGAACTGATGCGGAGAGGGTGGCTGGGGTAGGAGCTGATGGTCCCTTGTTGATTATTAATCAAAATGAGCTTGCATCTATCAAAGACATAAAAATCAGACCCAAACTGAAACCTCTTCCAGGGCAATTCTCAGGACTGACAACAGATGGTAATATCTAAGGCAGGGTTCTCCAACCCACAGGCTGTGGACCAGTAACGGTCCTGTCCTGTTAGGAACACAGCAGGAGGTGAGTGGCAGACAAGCTGGCGAAGCTTCATCTGTATTTGCAGCCACTCTCCCGCACCAGCATCACCGCCTCAGCTCCACCTCAGATCATCAGACATTAGATTCTCATAGGAGCACTGGTCCCTGGTGCCAAAAAGGTTGGAGACTGCTGTTCTAGGGAATAGTGGTTCCTTACCAAAAAAACATACAGAACACTGTGACCTTTCCAAACCTTTCTAAACCTGTAGTGAGAGTTTTAACGATTGGAAATCATCTCAAAATGGGTTTTTGAAATGGTCTGTGCTCTCATATACTGTTGGTGGGAGAGTAAATTAGTATATACCTGTAGGAGGGCAATTTGGTTATAATTATAAAAAAACATAGCACATTCTCTTAGATCCAGCAATTCCATTTCTAGGCACTAAACCATACGGAAATATACATTTAAGATGCACTCAAAAGGATGTTCATCATAACCTTGTTTGCAATATCGGATAAAAGGCAGAAACAAATATCCATCAGTATGGGAATAGTTAAGTATAGTACAGTAGATCTATATTATAGAATATTATGAAGCCATAAAAAATGACATAGAGCCAAATGTGCTGCTTGTAAAAAGATTTTCAGACATACTAAGTAAAAAAAGTATGGTTTAGAAAAGTATGTATACTGCGATCCCATTTGAGTTTAAAAATTCATATGTAAAGTGGTAGCAGGTTTTTATTAAACATTGTGTTCTATTTCCCTGGCCTCCCTATTTATGCTGAGAACTTTACCCATTCTGGAAGCCAGAAAGAAGCACCCTGTTACCACAAAACTGGTGAACAAAGATTTCAAATTATTGATTCCAGGTTTAGGTGGAAATGGGTACCTGATCCCATGTCCCTACCCACCCACCGCCTGCACCTCATCAAGATGCTCAGAAAGTTTTAGCAAGTTATAACTAACTGTAGGGCATCTTACCCCTGCCCCAGGAGGAATCCTGCAATTAATGTTAGAACCCCTAGATAAGCTTAGGGATCCAAGACTAGAGGGCACAGTGCCCTGACAGGAATCCCCAGAGCATTCCTCCACACCACTGCCATCACCAATACAGCATAGGGAAACAAAGATACCTGCATGAGGGAGCCAAGAAAGACAGGCTTGGGGTGGCCATGTAGAGCCAATGGGGAGAGGGGAGCAGGCCAATGTTTTCCTATGGGGAAGGGACTTAGGGTAATGACAAAGGCACGCCCTAGCAAAAATGTATCTCAGTAGATACCAATGAGCAACAGTTCACCTCAATAGGATCGAAAGAGCTAGGATCAAGAGCTAGGAGCAGATGTTTTCTTCCTACCTATGCTCTAGAACCATGGACAGGACAGTTGTTCTAGAAAGGAAGAACTCCTTTTTGCCCTTTCAATTGCTTTTTGCCCTTTCAATTAAGCCAGCTCTTCTCTAGAATTTTTCCCTCCCTCCCCATATGGGTAACCTCCTGCTCATCATTTCAGAAGCAGCTCAGATATAACCTCTTCTGTGAAGCCTTCTGGCTTCTAATCACTCCACCTTCTGGGCATTTCACATGGCTTGAATAAACTACTATAGGGTTTGATGAGAGAAGCCAAAAACTATGAGTAAAAGAATTAAGGATTTAGGATAAGAATTAGACCTTGTGCAGTTATGGAAGTTGAGGGAGAAATCCATGCAACTCTCTTGCCTCTGTGTCTGTTGTTGGGCCTGAAGTCTTTATAGGCCAGCAAGGCCAGCAGTTGGGAAGGAAAGCTGGTTGTGAAGTAGAGGAGAGTAAGGGAAATTGGAACCTGTGAGAACAAATGAGAACCTATGAGTTCTGAAACTCATGAGGACAATCTGAAACCTGTGACTTCCTTTCACCGTCTCCAAGCTCACTGATGCAGTGACTTGCAGGAGAAGCTGAAGCCCTTTGCCAGAGAGCTGAATGTACACTTGGCCCAGGACTCAGAGTAGCTGAAGGGGATTCAGCAGGAGTTGGGGAGCTGTAGGCCTCGGTGCTATCCTGCACCAGCAAGGTGAGCCAGCAGATCAGTGTTAAAAGGTATGTACTTCCACCATGCCTGGTGTTCTGCTCTGTCTTTAACTTGATTTCAGCTTTCCAAATCTCGAATAAAATTTTCTTGAGGTCAATTCTAACCTGGAACCATATAGGAAGGTAATGCTGATCCCAGCTTAGATAAGTGGACACAGTACAAAGCCACTGCAAGCACACACACCTAGTATAGTAAATCTCTGTACCTCTGGCAGGGAAGAGCCTGACCATAAGCTCTGTCTCCTTGGAACTCAGCACAGCAGCTCTCGACAGATGTTCATTGACTCAATAGAACTCTCTTTCCACCCCTCACTCAAACAAATGCTCAGGGTAAGTTCTGGGAATTTGGGAAATAGCCCAGTGTTTTCCTAAAGAGTGCCATTTACATAAAAGTCAATGGAGCTATTGTTGGAAGTTTTCTGGTTTTCTGGAGGCCACGGAGCCTAAACAGTCCTGGGGTTTGAAAGGAGCCAGCACTCTGAGACTGCTTGCTGGATGGCGTGCAAGCCTGCCTGCATCCCTCTCTCTCTCCCTCTCCCTTCTTCCCTCCACACCCCCCCCCAAACACGCACGCACACGCGCACACACACACATAGACTCTAAATGGATTAAAACCTCAAGAGGTTAAAAAACACAGCATCCAATATGCAAATATGCCTGCAGCCAGGATTGCAGAGGTAAGAACGCCAGGCTGACAGCAGGCAATTCACACTTCAGGAAAGTGGCGGAAGTGCCTTAGGTGGTTAAAAAAAACCTCAACAACAATAATGACAGAAAACCCTCAATGTCATCAGAAGGTTCCAGAAGCTAAGGAAAAGTGCTCTTGTCTTTATATACACAATTCCTTCACAGCCTAGGAGGTTTAGGATTTAGGTGCCAAAAAATAATTCACAGATAAGTAGCTATACTGATGTGTTATATTCTAATATTTTCATCAAATCAGAGTGCTATTGCAAGCATAGCTCAACCCCAAAAGCCCTCAAATATACCTTTAAATACAGAAAGAGCTCCCCAAATCCTCCCCCAACTTGTACCTCGTTGTCAAAAATCCCTTTAGCAAAAACAGTGTTTCTTGCCATCATCTTATCAATTAAGCATTGACACTATTCCAGGTACACTGTGCCATGTATCTTTTTAAATGCTCAAGAAAACTCTTTGTGATAAGTATTATTATCTTCATTTTAAGATGAGGAAATTGAGATTCAAAAAGATTAAAATACTTGCCCAAAGGTATAGTTGGTCTGTGAATGGCGAGATTTGAATCCAAGTAAGCCCAACATCAAAGACTATACTCTTTTCCGTTATTCAGCTCTCCTTACCATGATATAGCAGGGCTTGCAGCACAAATGGCCCTGAGAGAGAGAGATGTACAAATGATTTAAAAAATTACTTTTAGTTTCCAAATTTCCAGTCTTTGATCTATTACTCATATGGAGAATTTTAAAGATCTCTGGCTAGAATCCTTTCCACAGAATGGGTTTTAGTTGGAGTGTGGTGTAGATGAAGAACCTGGTACCCAAAGACAACGCTGGAGAGGTAAAGTGTAGCCTTAGGCCCCTAAACTTTGCCTTTGCCTCTCTGATAAGGATTTCTATGCCTCCTCTGCTTATTTTACCTAGGAAATAGGAACCTAAAACCCATGTTTGAAACTATACCTAGTAGCCTGGGGGGTTCCCAAGTACCAAGTGCTGGGAACAGCCTTCATGCTAGCCTTGGACAAGCACATAAGCACCTAACTTAGGGTGCTGGAGTCCAGGAAATTTGCCCAGGCTACTCCACTGTAAGGAGGGCCAACTCCGCCAGCCCACAAGCAATTCTTTCCCTTACTTCCCACATCATAATGATCTTTTCTTAATCTCTAACGCCCTTCTTCCCTTTCAAAGGAGTGGACAGAAATGGGCTGCCCATCCATGAATAAAGGCCTTTCTCACAACAACAACAAAAACAGAAAGAAAAGGAAAAAAAGCCCCAATGACTAAATTGAGACAAAGAAAATGTTCCCTCAACTGTACCATTCCCTGGACATCTGCCATTTTCTTTTCTCACAGAGACCAAGCTGCTGAGTCATCTTGCTATCTTTGCTATTTGGCTGAGGAAGGAAACAGGAGATTTCACCTGTAATAACATGAATATCAGCTTCTAGGATGAGGCCAAAGTCAGACAAGTTGGGACAAAAATCATTCCTAGTGAAGGGGATCTGTAAAGTGGCCTATTAGTGCCATCTACTGTACAATTCTGGAAAGCAAACATGGAGAATTCTAAAATTAAGAGACTGAAGGGATTCATTTACTCATCTTAAATTTGTTGAGTGTGTCCCATGTGACAGGCAGTGTGACAGGATTGAAGAGTAGATATGAAGCTGAATACTACAAAGCCCCTGCTTTCTAGAGGTTCAAAGCTAGTGAAAGTGGAAGATATTTAAACAGACAAGTTACCAGAGTGTTTGTGCATCATAGGGGTATGTATAAGATAGAAAGGTAGCAAAGAAAAAAGAGCGATTGTCTTTAGGTCAAAGGGGTTCCCCATAAGGATTTTGAAGGATGGCTAGAAGTTGACTAGCAGAATAAAGGTGGATGCAAGGGGCACTTCAGGCAAAGGAGGAGTGTGGGCAAAGACCCTCAAGCAGAAGATGACAGTTCATTACTAAATAGTTTAGTTTATATTCTGTAGGCAATAAGGAGCCTTTGACTGGTTTTAGGCAGGGCTGTATTATGATCAGATCGACATTTTACAAAGACATTCTGGAAGCAAAATAGGTGCAGAGTGAATGTGAACAGGGGTCTCCAACCTCTGGGCCACGGACTGGCACTGGCCTGTGACCTGTTAGGAGCCACATAGCAGGAGGTGAGCGGTAGGCTAGTGAGCAAAGCTTCATCTATATTTGCAGTTGCTAGTAACACCACCTCAGCTCCGCCTCAGATCATCAGGCATTAGATTCTCATAGAAGCACCAGTCCCTGGTGCCAAAAAGGTTGGGGACCACTGAATTAGAAGGAAAGACTGGAGGCGAGGAAACCAAACAGTTACAAGACTATCGCCAACAGTCCAGATGACAATGAGAAAGGAGAGGAAGGGATGCATTTGAGAGATATCGCGAAGAGAAAATCAACACTATGTTTCATTGTCCAAGGGAGAGAAAGAGAAAGGTGTTTGGCTTGGGTGACTAGGTAGAAGAGAAGTAGGTGAAATAGAAAGTACTATATAAGCTAATGATTTGTTTGGGACAAGCTGAACTTGAAGTGTTATAGATTAACCACAAGGTAAATGGTCATATGCATCTAGAGTTCAGTGATCATCTGATCCCCATCTCTTCATGTCCCAAGGTGGAAATTTCCATTAGAGAAAAATTTTGTTGTCACTGTAGGTACCTCTGCAGCCCACCTCCCTCTATTTGGGTAAGTCTGCCCATGCACCTGGTGTTCCAAGCATTTTCATCTTCTTTCAGACAGAAACAGTATGGCATAACACAGAAAAGCATGGTGAGCTTTGCAGTGAGAAAGACATAGCTAGCTCCCTAATTTAACAGTTGTTACTTTGAGCATAAATAGTTGTCTAAGCTTCATTTTCCTCATTTATAAAATGAGGATAACTCCTACTTTTCATAGTTGTGGCATTTAAAACAATGTATACAGTGGTCTGACATATCAGAAGTACTGAATATATGAGTCGCTCTTATCCCTTATAATAAAAGTTAATCAGAGAGCTTATTTATGTTGTTTTAATGGCATGTTTTAGCATTTATTTATAGCTGAATCAAGAATATTTTTTCATATTTTCTGCAAAAGTGCTGGCAAATACACTGTTCATCACACCATGTATATTCCTTATGTATAAGGTCCCATAAGATAAAGTCCTTTTAATATAGGTACTAGGAAGAAATTTCACTCTTGTGAAGAATGGATTGTTTAATTATTAGTTCTTCAACTGACAAGTTTTTAGCTAAAGTAGGTACTCAATTACAGTAAGTCTATTGACCTGTTGGCTAGTATATTTGCTTGTTTCTAATATGAAGTTAATAGCTACCATTTTTTGAGGAGTTACTACTTGCCAGGCATTGTGCCAAGTGTTTGACCTTCGTTATTTCATTTTCACAACCCTCTGAGACATTACCACCATTTTTCACAAGAGGCAAAAGGAAACTGGTTCAGAGATGTCTAAGTAGTAACTCAAAAACAGGTATACCTGACTCCCAACGTCATTGTTCTTAGCCTCAACTTTATTTTAGCATTTTACATTTAGCTATTTGATTGCATTTAATTTACTTATATATTTTAAATACAATAACAAATTCACAGGGCCCAAACCAGGCCAGAACAAAGAAAAAGTTGTTTTAGGTGGTAGCACTCTTGTGTGACTTTCTTTACTTCTATAATTGCCACGATATTATTCATTCGATACACGAAGCAGTTAGAAAGTATAAAATCTCTTTTGGAAAGTAAGCAGATTTTAACAACAGGTGAAAACCGAGGCGCAGGAAGGGGAAATTATGGCGCTCGGACCGCTGGGTCCTAAACCCGGGAACTAAGGGATTCCGAAGATCCACTCCATTACCACTCGCACGGGGGCAAGCAAGGCTCAACAGGCACTGAACTCTCTCTTCTCTCGGTGCACATGGGAAAACCGACATCCTGCGAGCTGAGGATGGCTTGCCACGCCTCGCTGACAGGTAGGCGGAGGGCGCTCCCACCTTTGACCCTGCAGCGACGCGAGATTAGTCAGCTGCAGACTCTCATCGCTCAGAGGCTCAGCTCCTAGCAGAGAACCACCAGGTGGCCTACCGTAAGGTTACTCACCTGAACCAGAGGTAGGCAAGAGGCGGCCCTTTGACGGAGATACTGTACGTTGACCAAACCGGAGAGCGCGATTGCGCTTTGGGCGACCAATAGTATGAAGGAGAAGGATCCTCGACCTGCCTCAAAGGTGCCACTCTCTCACTTAGAACATCGCGAGATCTTCACTCAAGCCGAACGATTGGTTGAAAGATGGAAATTGAGAGTTGCGCCTACTGTCTCCTCGGATCCCTGATTAGTCTTCTAGAGGAGAAGGCGGCCAACGTCAACGAGTTCCCTGGTTGCTCATTGGGGGACAATGCGGAACTACCCGCGCGCGGGCGTTCGAAACGGCGCTTGGCGGCGTTGCCATGGGGATGCGGCCTGGCTGCAGGCTCAAGTTCGTGAGTTGACTGAACACCTCCGCCGCCGTCCTTGGAGCTTTCTCCTGTCCGCGTCGTCTAGTCCTGTCCTTAGACAGGGTTGACCGTGGAGGAATTTGGAAACCTCCGAGGTGAGAAGGGGTCGGGGAGAACCGGGGCGGGTTAGGCCTGGTCGAGAGCCTTGGCTCCTGCCGCGTGTAAGAGGGTGCGCAGGACGCCCGCCCAGCGCGTGAGGAGGCAGGCGGTTGTGTGGGGACCGGGAGTTGGCAAACGCTCACCCACTCTTCTAGTCTTCATCTCTATATCTCTGCCTTTTCTTCAGCGATTATCTTGAACGACACTTCTCCCATGAAGCATTTTGTGAGTCTCGAAGTCTTCCTGCCTTTTAACCTCTCTTGAGTACTTCTGTTCCGCCTTGATTAATTTGTGTACTAAGGCGGGTCCCATTCTCCTCCTTTCTCCCATACAATTTTGAGGTCTTTGAGTCAAGACAAGCATCTTTCACAGTGTCTTACACAAAGAGGCATATCTCGGTATTGCGGGTTTGGTTCCAGATCACCATAATAGGAGTATCGCAATAAAACGAGCAACAGTATTTTTGTTGGTGAAGGGTGTTGCCTTCAGTTTGTAAGCAACCTTAACATCAAGCAATAAAACAAGGTATGCCTGTTGTAGATTTTTCAGGAAATGAGTTGAATTTAATTCACCACAGATAGATTGGATTCCCCTCTATCCCTGTCCAGTTTTCCCTCCCATACACAGATTATTATTTGTTTTTATGGGACTAGGGGGCGGAAACCCTAATCTCATATGCAAAAGGATCTGAAAATTTGCTGTTGGCCTTTCCACTCAGCGAAAGGGAAAGTTTCCCTTTGTGAAAGGGAATACTGGCTACCACTCTTCAAATAATTTTCTCCTTTGCATTTGTATTCTGCTTGTAGTCTATTTCAGCGCATATAATAGCTGTTCTGGTAGCCTATCCATTTATCAGGTGTCCATGACACAACTGCATTACCAATACTATTATATCATTGCTAACTCAAGACAATATAACCCGATCTGCATTGTTGATGATTTTTATATCAAAATCATAGCTCAGTGAAGACTTTAGTAAAAGGACTAAAGAAGTCAGGTATAGCAGGTATGTTCTCATTACTGTCTTATAAAAGTTTGAACACTACCTTATAGCTAAACTGCAGATCTGTGACATGTAATGGAAACCGGACTGGGGATTCAGGGTTTGTTCTTGGCTCTGTCTCTAGCTCATTCATTGTGGCTGACTTTGCAAGTCATTTAGCCCCTCTAAACCTCACTTTTTCCATCTGGAAAATCAAATGGTTGAATTAGAATTCCTGTGGCTCTACTATCAACTTAATGAAGTAGTTGATGTCAGGTAGACATCACGCACTCAGCCTTCTAAAGATCATACAGGTGAAAGTAATGGCTACCATTTATTGAGCATTTACCCTGTGCAAAGCACTATATCAAAGGCTTTATATAAATATTACATTATTCTTAGTGTAGTACATTAATGTACTGCCCACAAAGCATTTCATTAAAAACTTTTGGTTTATGTTGTTATTGAAAATCTTTAGATATTCATAGTATGTCCTTGGGGGAAATTAGGGTATGATCCTTTCATGTTCCAGTTTAGGTAGCAATTTCAGTAGAAATAGCAGTTTCTTTCTCTGGGCTACAGTTTTGTTTATAAAGTGAGGTGTTGAACTCTTCTCAGATTCCTTACAGATTAATTGATCTATTAATCCAATTTCCGATGCTGACTCAGCAAACCTGTTCATAATTTGTGCAGAGTAGATCCTCAACAAATTTCGTTAAATGAATGAGTTCTGCTTTTTATACTTTGAGTGCTGTGGTCATTGTATACTTCCTGAGTTACTGTCTCAAGGATTTTGATGTTTATATTTTATTAAATAAGACTTTTCCATAGGCATAGACTAATATTAGGTACCATTTTGTATTGGAAAAACTGTTTTGTGCCTGTGTATCTTTTTTCCTGTGTAGGGAAAAACCTCATTTCTTTTACTCCTGCACATCTCTTTTACTAGTCACACAGAATACTTCACTTATGACACTTATGGTCACTAAATATGTGGGGGCTTTTCCCCTACCAAATAATTCTCTGTGACACCAGCTGGGTGTCCTTCACTTTAACTCAGTCTATCTGGAGATATTGTCAAATCCCTGAGATTAAGGACTCAGTCCTGTGAGACTGCTCCTATACCACTTCAGATGCCAATTGCAAGTAGTAGGTCCCCAAGTTACGCTTTCCATCAGATTTGGCTACACATTGGAGGTTCCCATGACCTCCATCTTTGGGTTCAATTAATTTGCTAGAGCAGCTCACAGAACTCAGGGAAACACTTAATGTTTACCAGTTTATTAAAGGATACAGATGAACAGCCAGAGGGAGAGATACATAGAGCGAGATCTGAGAGAATCTCAAGCATGGGAACTTCTATGTCCCTGGAGTTGAGGTGTGTCACCCTTGCAGTGTAGATGTGTTCTCCAAACTGGAAGCTCTCTGAACCCTATACTTTTGGGATTTTTATGGAGGCTTCATCACATAGGCATGAGCAATTACTAACTCTGTTTCTAGCCTCTCTCCTCTCTGGAGAATAGGAGGTAGGGCTGAAAATTCCAAGCTTCTAGTTATGGCTTGGTCTTTCTTGTGACCAGCCCCCATCCAGGAGCCCACCCAGAGTTGCCTCAGAACAAAAGATGCTCCTGGTGCTTTATCATTTAGGAATTTACAGGGGTTTTAGGAGCCCTTGGGTCAAGGACAATGTCTAAGACCAAATATTAGAATAAGAGATGTCCTTAATGCTTTTATTACTTAGAAAATTACAAAGGTTTTAGGAGCTGTGTGCCAGGAACCAGGAGCAGAGACCAATATATATTTTCTATTATCTCACACCATTTTATTGCTGGGTGTTTGTGTCAGACATTGAATTTAGCATTTTATTTACATTACCCTAATTAATCCTCACAGAAGCAAACATCTTTTCCAAGTCACTATTTTTTGTCTTAACTTTAATAGCTTTCTAAATTATCTCCTTCCTTCCATTTTTGCCCACCCTCTATAATCCATTTTCCACAGAACTAGCAGAATGATCTTTAAAGATCATGTTCTTTCCCTACTTAAAATTGTCCAATGATTTAAATGAAAATTGAGACACCTTTACATGGCTCAATCTGGCCCCTACCTTTCTGTCCTCATACTACTCTCCCTTTCACCTACTGTGCTAGAGCCAAATTGGTGTTCTCTTGATCATACTGTGCTCATTTCCACCTTAGGACCAATGTGCTTCCCTGGAATGCTCTTCATCTTGATCTTTACATGAATGACTCCTCAGTATTGTTTCAGATTTCACCTCAAATGTTCCCCTCTGAATGAGGCCTTTTCTGCTCATCCAATGTGAAATAGACCCTTAACTCTGCTTAATTTTTTTTGTAGCACTTATCACTATCTGAAATTATCTTGCTTATTTGATTATCTCCTCCCACTAGAACAATACATTTTGAAGGTAGTGACCTTACCAGTTATGTTCACTGATGTATCCTCAGTGACTATAAGAGGGCCTAACTTAATAACTGGATGAAAGTTGGAATTGTGACCATAGCTGTGTCCCTACTAATTCATTTGAGTAATATAACTAATTTTGTTTCATTTTGTTGCCCAGGAGCAGTAAATTAGGGCACTACCAACTCTGCCAGATTTTCCTAAGTAATCAAATTACCCCGATAAAAAAGTTTCTCTTGCCTATGACTACAAATGATATCAAATGCTTTTATGTAGTTTTTAAAATAGTACAGGGATATTTATTTATTCGTTAAATGATTATAGAATGTTTATTATTTCCAGACATTGTTTTGGATACTGGGGATAAAAAGATTGATAAGACATATTCTTTTACTACTAGAGGATCATATTCTAGTGGAGGGAATAGATATACTCATAATTATTAAAGAATGTAACTGCAGTGATAGAGGTATGCAAAAGGTATGATACGAACACAGAAGGGACATCCATCCACATCTGGGGAGTTCAGAAAAGACCTCATTTGTGTTTTAATCAATGAGTAACAGGTAGACAGATTAAGTGAGATTCGATGAGAGAAAGAGGAGGAGGCTATTTAAGAGCACGATGTGAATGCACAGAGAAATAAAACTGTCTAAGAAGCTAACTCAACTAGAGAGAGAGGAAGGGGCTAGACTAGAGAAGGCTTTGTAGGACATGCTACGGAGGTTGGATTTTGTCCTTTAAGTAGGTAACAGGATGCCACTGAAGAGTTTTAAATAAGGGAGCAGCATGGTCATAACTGCTTTCAAAACAATGATCTGGCACTGTAGCATAGAGGATAGTTTGGAGAGACAAAGCTTGAGGCAGAGAGCAGTTAAGAGACATGTAATGATCTAGGTGAAGGATACTGGGGCTGAACCACCAAGGCTGTGATGGTAGGAATGAGGATAGTAGAGGGGACATTTGACAGATATTTAGGAGATTAAATTGACTGGACCTGTCGATTAGATTTGGGATTAAAGCGAGAGGATGGAGTCTGGGATGCTTTCCAGTTTAGCTCTACTGACTGAATGGATGGTAATGTCACTCACCCAGCCCCACCTGCCAAGGAACAGAAAGATGGCAGGGCAGATTTTGTGGGGGAGGTAATGATTCTTGGTTTTTGACAAGTAGTTCAAATGCTCAGTTGTGGGGACATTTTGGTAATGATTCCTGCATGTTTTTGCTGCAAGACATCCCTGAGATTGTCAGTTTTATTGTTAGTTGAACTAAAGTTATCCTAGAATTCTGAAAATACCCAGTTATTAATATTGCACAATATCTAAGCCAGAAAGACTTTAATTGATAGTTCACCAGCAATGAGGAGCTGTGTCTATTATAGTCTTTTAAATTAGTTGCTTGCTTATGTTGTGATTTGATTAGATAAAAACTAATGGTATAGAATCATGTAGCCAACATGTGGATATGATTACTTTCTAAAACAAATTCATATAATTGTTTTAAATAAATTATCCATGCCTTGGTGTTTCTTCATTTGTAAAAAGGAGGTGATAATAATTACCATCTATCATAAAAAGTCTTGGAAGTGGGAGGAGGGTTGGGGCATGAATGAAGAAGGTGAAGGGATTAAGAAGTGCAAATTGGCAGTTACAAAATAGTCATAGGGATGTAAAGTACAGCATAGGGAATATAGTCAATATTGTAATAACTATGTGTAGTGCCAGGTGGGTACTAGACTAATCAAGGGGATCACTTCATAAATTATAAATGTCTAACCACTGAGCCATATACCTGAAGCTAATATAAAATATTGAATATCAACTATAATTGAAAAAAAAAGATAAAAAAGTCTTGGAGGATTAATCGAGTAACACAATTAATTATATATTAATAATTTAGATTCCAGTGAGTGGAACTGTTAATTGTTCTTTGGTTTCTCAGCGTCACTCCTTTATAAATAATTCCTCGTGCCATTGTGGCAGTGGTTCCCAAAAGGATGTAACTCTGAGTAAAAGAACCTGTCTCATCTTAGTAATTTATAAAAACTGATTGTCATGGTTATTTTCCCAATTAAGCACATGAGATGTATTTTGTTGAAAGTATTTTATAAGTGCAAAATGGCAAAAATCTGCAAATAATAACTTCTGCGGTTGTTAAAAAAATAAAGCACTGAATTTAAACCCAACATTGGTTACCACCTGTTCCTGGGAAGTCTTTCAAAATTAAACCTCTATATATAGAGAGAGTAATACTTGCCCTGTTTAACAGTTTTGTTGTGTTTATTTTTAGGTGCTTCCTCCCAAGCTTTTCACCAAACTTAGAAACTTAACATCATAGTGGGGCTCTTAAAAAGAATTGCAGTAATTGCAAAGCATTAGCTACTTAACCACAAACTTGAAACTTTTTTTAGTTATAAAATGTAACAATCTCTCAAAAACTACTTTTGGGTATGACTTACACAGCTGGTATCCCAAAATCCACATCTAGCTTTAAGGATTCTGTTAAGTATCATATTCTCATTCCTATGCAGCTGTTTTAAGCAGTTGTCTAGTATCACTTGTGTTCTGTTGAAATCAGTAGTCTATAGATAGAATAATCTCACAGCCAATCTCACATTCAAGTGTTTACCAACCACTGATGATTTTATTTCCTTCTATATGATTTTAAGATGCGTTTTCTGCATTCTGTATAGAAACACATCAAACTAAATAAAAGCAGTGTCTTTATTATTAAAAAGAAGAAGAAGAATTCCTAGAGTTTGAAATAACTAATTCCCTTGTTGGGGAAAAAGTATATACTATATTATTTACCTTTTAATCTTCCACTGATAATACTAGATTTCTTACGTTCTTAATTAGGGACCTTATGCCTAACATTGGTTTGCATTGCATCCATTTCTTATGATAGAGTGGGCCCAGTGACTTTGTTAGTAATCCCTTAAAAAAGTGATCATTATTAGTTGCTTAGGGCTGGATGGGTTGGAGGTTTTAGTATGTGAACATACTAAAAACCATTGAATTCACTTTATTTTTCAGTTACAGTTGACATTCAATATTTATATTAATTTCAAGTATACAGCTTAGTGGTTAGACATTTATATAATTTATGAAGTGATCCCCCCAATAAGTCTATACCCACCAGTCACCAAAGCCATTGAATGCACTTTAAATGGGTGCATTGTATGGTGTGTGAATTATATCTTAATAAAGCTATTCTTTGTATTTTAAAAAGTGGTCATTATCACAGTTTAGGGAAACTCAGATGAAGAAATATTTCTTGGTAATCAAGCTATTTTAGTACTCGTATATTCATACTACTCATATAAGAATAGTTAGAGCATGTAATGTACTTTAATGCCTGCTGACCTTCCTATGTAGTTCCTTACTTTCAGGAACAGCATATTCATTTAAAATTGGGTAAGTAGAGAGTGGAAAACAGATGTTTGAAAAGGCCACTGAGGTTTAGCCTACTTAAGCTGTGTGACCTTAGGCAAGTCACTTAATCATTCAGATCCTCAGTTACCACATAAAATGAGGGTGTTAGACCAGATCATGGTTCTCAAATTCAGACGCCCACAGGGCCATCCAATTAATGTAAATGAATAAAGATGGTTGGTATAAAGGAAACAGGAGCAGGTGAACCATGGGAATAGGATAGTTTATGCTCTTCTAAAGAAAGCAGCCACAACTCAGTTTTGGTCTGTTGTTGCCTTATTTTATTGTAGGCTCAATGTAACTGTATCTTTTAATTTCAAGAAAAGCAGAAACTGGATATTTTTAATTGCTCCTGATTTTTAAATATTGTAACTAATTCTATCACAAAGTTGTTAAAATTTAATGATGTACTAGAGGGATTTATTGACCATTTTTTCATTTCCTTTTAGATAATTGAAGTATTCGGGATGTCACATAAATTTGAGAAACTAAAAATAACTGGATGCTTTAGAATTTGGGCAATTTTCCTCTAGTCTTTCTGATTGGCAAGGAATATATAGACTTTAGATTCAGGTTTTGTACTTTTTTATAGTGATAAAAAACTTTAGAATATTGAATAATCTGGACAATAATACGAACAAGTAACAGTAGATTAACAGAATTATTTTTTTCAAATTTTTTGAAATTATAATACCTGCTCTTGAGCTCATGTTAGTTACTGAATTATCTTCCCCTATAAGTAGAAGACAAAACTCTTTTAGCAAAAACATCCTATCTACCCATGGGATTACTTCAAACACTTTTTAAAAATAAAGAATACTTTTTCCAAGACATTGACTGTATATTTATATTTGTTTCACTAATTTGCTGTTTTCCTCAGGTTGACATAAAAAAAAAATTAAACTGATTTAAGACATTTCTTTATTAGCAGATGTCACTAGGTCAGTGAAAAAAATTATAAAAAATAGTATGATCATTTTAGCTTGTTTACAAAGGCCTAAGAAAGAAAACCATTCAAAGTGGATTTTCCACAAAGTAGAAAATCTCTCCATATATAGATTTAATATAACAGCGACACTGCATGACTTTATTTTATGAGAAATTATAGAAAATATAACTCATTTATGAGTCAGTGATTACCTGGGGCCAATGGTGGAGGACAGGATTGACTACCAAGAAGTATTAGGAACTTTTAGAGGTGTTTCATGGAACTGTTTTGATTGTATTTGATTGATATGGTGGTTACATGGGTAAATATTTGTCATAGAACTGTACACTTAAAATGAGTCTAGTTTATCATGTATAAATTATACCTCATAAAGAAAATCAATTAAGACTACTCATATACATGACATACTTGCATCAAGCGTTGGTCTTGATATATAGCATCACTTACTATCTCCATATTATAGATGGTAATCAGGCATGTTTGTCAACTCTGCCAGTGAAAGAGAGAAAAGTACTTGTACAATTGCCATTATTGAAACAGTATTAAGTTAGTAGAAGCCTACACATGGTGTTCTATATTTTGCAAGTATAATACATCTACTTCAGTATCTCTAATCCCTTACCTTTTGATTCTGTGTTACATATTCAGCTTTTCATCAAATATAGCAGGTCCTTGAATAACGTCATCGATTATAACATTGATGAAATGTCAGAGGAACTTAATTCTTGTTTTTATCAGTTAGCCTGTGGTGAAATTGGTTTCATTATACATCATTTCTCTTAGTTGCAGAACCTATCAATGACAGCAAGGACTTGCTGTAATAGAAGCCATCTTTCAATAATGTTAAAAGTCTTTTGTACTTGTTTCTAAGTCAACACTCCTTCCTACATGCCAGGCACAGTGCTGAGTAAGAGAACATGGCCTCATCATTATGGAGTACTTTGCAGTTTTCAAATTAGTTTTACATGAATATCTTATTGCATCCTTGAGAGAGGGAAATGAAACTCAGAGAAACTAAGCGACTTTGCCCAAGGTTACACAGCTAAATGAGAGTTTTCTGATTCCAAGTTCAGTTTCAGGCAGCTTCGGTGGATAGAGTTACATAGTTTAGGTAGATAAATGGAGAGTTTGAGGGAGCATGTTAAATAGTTGAATCTTATCCACATACTGGAATGTGAATAAACTTCCTTAATTGTGAATAAAGTTGCATATATTCTCTTTCCAATTTATTTGCTCTGCCACTAGAATGAGTAAATTTGAATTTCTGCCAACTGGATTTCTTCCAAGACTCTATTTCTGATTGTTACCCCAACAGCTGAGACCTAGCAATCTCTGGGTTTGTCACAAAGAAGAACTCTGCATACTTGTGGCATTGAATGTGAATGGGCCCTACAAGTAACCCCCTCCTCATCTGTCCCCCACTGGATTTTGCTGATTTGCAGGGCATTTTCCTGGTGGTGGCAGCTGTTAGAGATTCCATGCTGTGGCATAGATCTGCAGGAAGCAACCAGCCTGCTGAGCAGTGTAGATAGTGGGCCTGTTAGCAGGCCTGGCAATAGGGCTGTCTTTGCAGCACAGAATAGTGGAAAGAACATGGGACTAGCCATGAGAAGACCTAAGTTCCAATCTTAGAACTTTGAGTGATTTGAGTGCTGTGTTAACCTTGGGCAACTCACTGATTCATTCTGATCTTTCTCCTCCTAAAATCGTTGTGTGTGTGCTATGTGCATTACGGATAAATCTCAAAATCATTATGCTAACTGAAAAAAGCCAGATACAAAAGAGAATATATGGTATAATTTCATTTATAATAAACTTTTAGAAAATACAAACTAATATATAATGACAGAAAGCAGATCAGTAGTTGCCTCGGTCCAAGGCCAGAAGGAAGAATGGAATGTAAAGAGGCATGAGAAATCTTTTGAGGATGATAGAAACACTCTGTATTTTAATTTTAGTGGTGGTTTCACAGGTATATATAACTGTCAAAATTCATGGAATTATACACTATCATGCACAGACACCCAAAAAGGATTCTAAGGCTGTTTCAGGGTTTAATAAGAGAATATTGAAATAGATTTATATTATTTTCCATGGGTATAGGAGGGGAGTAAAGCAGCACTGATATATATTTATTTTGTGTATTTGTAGGCTATGTATTTGCCCTCTTTGCTTGAGGTTACCCAGTAAAATTATAGCTAAGATAGTAGAATGCTCAAACACTAAACAAAGTTAACAGTTATCAACCTTGATCTCTAACTTTCCCTTTACCTATTTGTCATTTTTATCTGAATCTTTATTTGAACTAGTAGTGGTAGAGGACATTTGAGTCAGGCAAATTTCTTAAAATATTTGAAATACTTAATTTACTACAAATTTTGGCCCTATATTCCATTTGTCTGATTTTTCTGTTTAGTGGTTATTATATCCTATCATCTTTATGTTGAGGAACTTCATTTACATCCTATAGTTATAGTGTGACAAAGGCATCAGTGGTAAATTCTTAACTCATATATAAGGAGGGGCACAAGGAACAAAATGGAAATGACCTGACACCTCCCAGCTCCCAAATTCTTATCCTGTATTCTATTAATGGTTGTAAATGCCTCAAAGTCTTTCTAAATGAGTCCTTCCAGAAACCACAACTAATTGTTTGGAGTTGACATTGGACTTAAAAAATGACCTGGAGAGACTCTTCAGTAACCCAAATATGAAGCGAGTAGTGACCTTTCTGGATTAGCTACTTTTGTGGCTGTATGGAGCTGTTCCTTTTCTCTGAAGGGAAGAGGCAGTGTGGTTGTGCTCACTCTTTCCCTCTTTCTTCAATGCCCAGGCCCTCTGTGCTTTCTTTATCCTTTCTTGCTGGAAATGTATAACCTTTAGTTGGATGTGAGACACTGGGCAGCTACTTCTAGAACAGAGACGTGTTTCTTGGAGGAAAGCCGATTTTAGTTTGGCCAGGATATATACAAGATGAAGGTGTCAAAGACTAAGGCAATTGATTGATAAAATATATAATGGATATATGGATGTGAAATGGATAAAATATATAAAAACCCATGAGTTAATGAATTTGAAAACAAAAACACTCCCTTCCCCCACAAAAAAGCAAAACCAAAAAACCCTGAAAGAATTCGCTGGACTCCATCCAAAATAACTACTTACTATGAAAATTGGAAATTGAAAGAATTACTTTAGGCCTGCTATCATATATAAACTCTACTTGGGATAACGAAATAGCCCTCATTTGAGGCTATTCAATAAATGTATTCAATTCAATAAATTTTAGTTTTGTCAGATCATCAAAATAGTATGACCGTGGACTATTTGCTGAAATAATGAGATTAGCCTTGTTAGATAGTGTGTCTTTGAACTATATGAGGTTTTCAGGGTGGCGTTTGTAAAGACCTGTGTATTAGGCAATTCTGGGTTGTAAGGACCCTGGTTGTCTTTGTTACTTTGGGTGATGGGACTTGTAAAGAATTAGGAAACAGAGAAAACAACTCCATAGCCACATAAGCAGGCTTCATGAAATCTTCTAATCATTTAGTTGCCTTGGGTAAAAGGTAGAAATGGTAGAACTTTTTGTCCTTTGTCCTATCTAAGCAGATTCCGTTCATTCAACAAATACTTGTTGCACACCTGTCTAGGACAATGCTAGGCTGAGTGGGATCATATTGCTCTTCTCTTTAGGAATTTGCACATAGTATAAGGCAGAGCCACCCTACATCATCTCTGGAAGAAGGCTGGCAAAAAATAAAAAATATATGAGTCTAATAAATGCCTTATCAGTTTTACAATCAAAACACTATAGGAATTTGGAAGAAGAAATTTCATCTCCTTGAGCTAATTAATTTATTCAGCAAACATAATAGTGTGGATTGTTTTTAAGGGCTATAACGAACAGCATATGAAAATGCTTTTGTTAAATAAAAAGTAGATTGTGGTATAGTTATGAGTACAGTTTTATATACAATGTAAAAAAATGCATTTTAAAAAGCTGTAAGGAAAAACACCAAAATAGTAACAAGTAGTTGTTTCAGGTAAATTTGGGGAGATTGCAAGGGAGGGGGGCAGATGAAACTAGAAATGTATTTTTTAATTAAGTAATATGGTCACATAGTTTCAGAGTTTAAAAACAATTGTTCTAGGTCCTACTCTGGGCAATGGAGACAGCAGTGAAATAGAAATAACAATAGCAAAGGTAATAATAACCACTAGCATTTATTGGTATACAGTATTCTCCTCATGCTTGCCCTTCAACAACTAGTTCCCTCCCCTCAGAGACCAAAGTTAATACTTTCTTGTACATCCTGTCAAAAATATTTTATGACCGATAAGCAAATATACAGATTTATTATAGATCTGTGACCTCTTTTTAATAAATGGTACCTTTACAAACTGTTCTGTAACTTTGTTAGTCTCTTACTATATTGGAGAGCTTTCTTTTTGTTTAATTATATATTGAGTGTTTACTTATTCTTTGTAATTCGTAGTATTCCATTTAATGGATTACCATAATTTATTTAACCAGTCTCTATTCTATTTCTTTGCTGCCATGAATAAGTTTGTACCTATGTCATTTTGTACTTATACAGAATATCTGTAGGCTAAGTTCCTAGAAGTGGAATTGCTGGTTCAGTGCATTTGCATTTGTAATTTTGTTAAATATAGATCAATGGAGTACAATCTTAATCACCCAGTAAGCTTTTTCAGTGTTCTTAATGTCTGTCACCCCAAAAACCTGGGAGTTTTTTTGTTTTTTTAATGGCTCTGGGATGAGACTCAGGTATCTCTGAGGGGCTGGACGTTTGTAAAATGTAATGTGGAACAAAGAAGCATATCTGATTTTAAAACAAAAGGACATAGGTTAACTGTAGAGCTCAGAAAGGCACCATGCTTCCAATTTATGTAGAAGCATGCCTTACGTGCATGCTTACATACATGGCTGCTTTAACCTGCATGTCCAGATTGCTGCTATCTCTGGCACTGCACGCCCCCATGATATTATGAGATCTAAGCATTGCTAGATGAATACGTTAGTCTTGCAGATACTTACTAAGCCATGACTATCAGAATTAGATTAGGAAATGTTTGATGTGTTGCAGAGGGAATTTGTGAAATACAGGATCCTGTACAGCCTGTGGAAATTGAGAAGACTGTATAGCACTTAACCTTTTCCTCTGGCTTAGACTGTGCCACGTGGAGGAATATAACTGCTTAGAAATAACTTAAAACACACCAAAACATTAAAGCCTTATTCTGTTCTAGGTTCTGGGCAAGGTGGTGAAGATAGTAACACAGAAATAACAATCACAGTAGTAATAACTACTAACACTTATTGGGTACTAAGTATGTACTGGGCATTATGCTGAGAGTTTTAGAAATATTTTCTCATTGAAACCTAACCCTAGGAATTGTGGGGACTATTACATTCTCATTTGAAGTTGAGAAAAATGAGTTTCAGAGATGTTAAATTAAATAACTTCCTTAAATTAAGTAAATTAAGTAGATAAAAGGTCACACATTTATCTACTTCATAAGATTGTTTGGAGGTTAACAAAGTACTTAGAATAGTGCCTGGTATATAGTTAATGCTCAGAATATACTTACTGCTATTGTTCCTGAAGCACACAGGAAATACTAGTTACCCCTTGCTAGCACTTACCTCCCAGAAGAAAAATATAAATAGGGTTTTTCCTGGAAATGATGGGTATTACAGATAGAAGAAACAGTAGTAGAAGAATTGGTGGCCTGGTTTAACTACTACATTCAGGTGTTTGGTGGTAAAATGGTAGAAGAGGGGAGAAATGAAAGGTTTTATAGGGGTAAGGGATAGCTATTGAGCTATCTTGAAAGGTGGGACATAACTCATTGTAAAGGCAAAGGGAGTTGGGAACATTTCAGGTAGAGATACCGCATTTAAAAAGATATAGAAGTGCTGTTGCCGTTATCTACTGCTGTGTAAGCTAGAACTTAGTGGCTTAAAACAATTATTGTTTTATTTGCTCACCATTCTGTGAATCAGATATTTGGGTTGAGCTGTTAGATAGTCCTGATCTCACCTGGATCACTCATGTGCCTGTAATCATCAGGTGGCACTACTGGGGCTAAGTAGTTGCAGATTGCTTCTCTCAGATGTCTAGCTTTGGTGATGGCTGTAGGCTGAGTAGCAGAAGAGTTCCAAAGCTTTAGAAACTGTAAGGGCTCTTGAGGCTTAGGCATAGAAATCAAAAAGTGTCATTTTTACCACATTCTCTTGGCCAAAACAGGTCACAAGGCCAGCCTAGATGCGATAGGAGGAGAAATAGACTCCTTTTCTTGATGAAGGGACCTGCAAAGAATGTGTGTGTGTGTCTTGTTTTTGTTTTTTTCAATCTACCACAAATGGAGAAGGGCAGGATCAGTTTAGGATATGTTACTTAGCCCCTTTGGCCTTTTCTTTAGCCTAAGTAGCATTTCCTCCAAAGTTAATTATGCAGAGTCCTTTGTCATTATTACTCGGCCTTGACCTCTTTCTCTCTTTCTCCTAGAGTGAAGACAAAATATAAGTTAAAATGAAAAACAGAAAGGCTTTACCATGAACTAATTGCATTTTGAAAACCCTGAATTATTAGACAGATTTTTAAAAGAAAACATAGTTTACTTTTGAATGTTCTTGTGAACTTGAACTTAATAGTGGTATGGAGAACTTTTTAGGGTCCTGACTTTAGTAATAGACCAGGATTATATGTTATAACCACATGATTTGTTACTATTTAATTAAATGTCTTGGCATATTAAGCATTTTAATGTGCAACTTTAAAATCTTGACCCTAGTATTAATTTCCTAGCTTCTGTACATGTAGACATCTGTGACCACCTACCTTTTAGAATGATCTGAAATTGTGACTCAGCAGATTCTGAAAAAAGATGTTTTTACCTCTTTATACAACTTTTACTAGTACTCAGCAGTTTCAAATGAGATTTTCTCTGAGTTATATTAGTTTATAGCCCTCTGTAGTTTGCTGTTTAACTTTGCTTCCCATTCTGAGATTTCTTAGCCTTTGTTCATTAATCATGGAAAACAGTTGTGCAACATGCCTTGGTGTTAACTTGAACATCTAAAATTAGTCTTACTATAGTCAGTGGTTGGGAGCGAGGTTTCAGTAGTTTGTGTCATGTGTTAACTAGATATTGCAAGGTTGGAAGGAACTCCCTAGAAATAAGTAAGTGACTTGTGTTAAGTGTGTGTGCATGTAGCTATGTATGTATTACAATTGAAAGTCTCTTTTTATTAAGCAAATGAACAAATTACATCTGTTACTTGTATCTTTGTTTATGCACTATGTGTTTAATCATTTATTTATTGAAAACCTGGTATGCTAGAATGCATGTTTGTTTTGTACTTTCATTTTTAAAGGAATCATTGTATTATACATACTGAATTTTAAATGAATGACTTTTTTTTCCTCTTCAGAATTTGTAGAAACTCTTTTACAAAAATGACATCCTGGTTGTATGAATGTCTTTGTGAAGCTGAGCTTGCACAGTATTATCCTCATTTTACTGCCCTTGGCCTTCAGAAAATAGATGAATTAGCCAAGATTACAATGAAGGACTACTCCAGATTGGGAGTCCATGACATGAACGACCGCAAACGTCTCTTCCAACTTATCAAAATCATTAAGATTATGCAGGAAGAGGATGAAGCAGTCAGTAGTCCAGAGCATCCTCTTCAGAGAAACAGCCTGTATATCAAGCCTCGGGAACCCAGATCTGGACCTCGCAGGCAACTGCATTTTGATTCTCCTGCTGACAACAAAGATAGAACTACCAGCAAATATGAGTTTGAAATGTGCAATTTATCAGATTTTTCTGCAAATGAACAGAAGTCTAGTTACCTAAAAGTGCTAGAGCACATGCTACCAGATGATTCCCAGAACCATACAAAAACAAGAATCCTGAATGCCACAGCTGCTGATTCCTATGTGCAAACAGAAACTAATACTTTACTCTTTTCATCAAATCACTTTTCTCCAATACTAGGGGATTGTAGTATTCCCATTATTCAAAGAGTCTCTCATGTTTCAGGGTATAATTATGGAATCCCTCATTCAGGTATCAGGTAATTATTTTTATCTTTTTTTTTTTTGGAGGGAGGGTGACCTCAGGCAAAGGCAGTCTTCTTCATAACCAGAGGAGAGGAGCCTACTTCTTATTTACAGAAAATGATAGCAAACAGCTTCTGCATTGATAATAGAAATACTTCGATGGAAAATTAATGAGGAACTGGGACTTTTCAGGTGAGAGAGATGTTATTCAGGTACATCAAACAGCTACTACTTGCCAAGATCTGCTATTATTTCTATAGCAGTCCTGTTTCTATTATTTATTATAGTGTAACATTGATACAACCAGTGCATCCATGAAGGTAAAATAGTTAACTAGGCTTCTACAGTGGGTAAAAAAAAATGCATTCCACAGGATTTTTTTTTAATGCTATCAAATTCCCTTAAACCAACCAGGAGACAAAGTTTAGTTAAAAACAGAGCATATAGTTGAAGTATGTCTTTGGAGCAGTTAGTTTACCTGCACATGTTGAAATATTGTCCTGATTTTGAATACCTTCTACAGTTCCATCCCAAGAAGGATAGATGATTTTTATGATTGCAAAGAATATGACACTTCTGATAGAGTTTAGGGTTTGAGAATCAGGATGACAATAAGTTCTTTTCACGTAGAGTTTCAAGTTAGAATTTGAAATAAAGTCCCTAAAAGGTGAAATATCGAGTAATAACCTAATACAAACATTGGTGTAATAGATAAAAAAAATTTTTTAATAACATGTATTGCTTGTTTTGTTACTTTAAAAGTTTTAGATGGCGAGTTATAGAGAAACAAGGTATTTATATATGGTCTTATATTGGCTAAGGTTTCAGAGGATCTCATAGCCAATCAGTTGTTTTATTCCCAAAAAAGAAGGCCTAGTTTTAAAGATAAAAGTACCTTTAGTAATTTGAAATACTTAAAGTAATTTTAAAGTGTTTCTGAAAGTTTTTTTGCGGGGGTAGGGGGTGTTTGGTTTAGCAGAACACAGCATTTAATACTGTTTTCTTTTAATTGTGAGAGAACTAGATTGTCCCATGACCATCAAAACCAGGATTGCCGTTTTCCTGTTGGTTAGCTCAGTGGTGAAAAAAACAAATATTTTCTTGAATATTATAGTCTTTCCTTGAACAACACATAAAAATCTAAATAGGAATTATTTATAAATAGAATAAATATACCAATTTGCATTATATATTTGAATAGAATGTATATTTTAGTTTAAATATTGTTATTTTATTTATTTGGCAAATATTAAGTACCACCTCTGTTAGGCTCGATTCTAGATATAAAGATAATTAGGATATCTGGAGACGCTTAGTCTCTATGAGGATGGGGTAAGTGGGAAAACAGACTATCATCTGGTGAGATAAGTGCTGTTTTAGAAGTTGATACATGACAAACCCAGGGCTTTTTCAACTTTTATATCATTATTATCTTAGTCTTCCCATTTTTTATTATACATATGCCCCTCAACTTATAATGGGATTACATCCCACCCATCGTAAGTTGAAATATCGGAAGTTGAAAATGCACTTAATATACCTGATATACCAAACATCATAGCTTAGCGCAGCCAACCTTAAGCATGCTCAGAACACAGTATCCAAAAAACACTGGCAATAAATAGACCATTGGTTGTTCACCCTCTTGATCACTTGCCTGACTGGGAGCTGCAGCTTGCTGCCACTGTCCAGCATCATGAGAGAGTATCTTACCACATATCACTAGCATAAGAAAAGATCAAAATTTGAAGTGCTTTTTCTAATCAATTTGTACCTCTTTTGCACTATTGTAAAGTCACAAAATCATTAAGTTGAACCATTGTAAGTCGGGGACTGCCTATATAAAAGAAATAGACATAAGAAGGTACATTTTCCCCAGTAATCCTCAAAATTGTTTTCTCACCATACCTTAAGTGGGAGTCAGGATTTCAGAACTTAAGGCTTGCTGTTAGGGAGTCTTCTATTCAGAGAGTGTTCTCTTTGGATGCCTCAACTCAGAGTTCAGAATAAATTGCTGACCTTGGAATTTTAATAAGTCTGAGGCATTTAGCGAACTGGTTGCCCTGACTTAAATTTAAGACTTGAGTAGACCTAACCCCAGCTGTCTTATCTCTTTGCATGTGAGACAGGGAAGATTGGGCATTCAAACCTTTTTAATGCCTTTTAAAAGAATATTCATTCCTTTTTGTCCCTTGAATTTGAAAACTACAGTCCTTTTGTCTGTGTGACCCATCCTAAAGTCCCTGGTCAGTTTTAAAAAGGACATTTTCTGTCCTCTTTGATTAGCTTTATACAATTAGATTATTAACACCAACTACTAGAGATTTTAATACAAAGCCTTTGTTAAAATGATGCATTTAAATTTTGCTTTTTCTTGTAAAAAATCGAACATGCAAAAGAAGAGAAAATAAAACAATGAACCCCCATGTTCATCATCTGCTTTTAATGATTGTCAAGATTTTGCCACACTTAACCTCAAAATGGTATGTTTTTAAAAGTTTGCTATATGGTGGTTAAAAGAACGAAATATGCCTTAAAAGCCTTGAGTAGTCCTTTATACATTATATTAGAAATTTCATTTGCTATTTTTACTAATTTAGATCCTGGCAAAAATAACTTTCTAGCCAGTTGAGGGCTCAGAAAATTGAAATTGATAATGAAGCAATTATATAGTGAAATATCCTGTGCAAAATTTATTATAAAAGGCTTTTTAAGGGCTATTAATCAAATTCTAAAGTATAAAGGAAAGGAATAATTTGTCTTGCTAAGACATTCTTAGTATATAGACCAAATGCCATTGATCCTTAGAAAACTCCTACTTTCAAGAATCCTACTTTCTTGTTACCTAGCTTGAGAGGAATTTCTATATAGGTATATGGTCAGTTCCTATATATATGATGTACATATGCATACCACCATAAGCTCAGCAAGTAAACTTGATGAATTTTGTATCCCTAACCCAAAGAATATTTGCCTCAAATATTCTGGATATTAAGATTGATGAGTTCACTGAAGTTAGAGCCAGAGAAGAAATGCATCTGAATAGAAGAGTGAATTTAGTAGGCAGAGCCAGTCATAATATTGTCCCAGGAAGAAGAAATATAGTATTCTAACAAATACATATCAGGGTGGGCAAAAAGAGGAAGTACAAGAACAAGGCAAAGGAAGAATATACCTGAGAGAAATGGGGAAAAGTACATTGAAACCTACCACCTAATTTAAGGTATTTAGTAAACTCAGGATTTAAAAAAATTAGATTGAATGATCAAGAAGACAGTAAATGTACAAGGATAATTGGATTGAAAGGAAACAAGAGATATGGGTTTGGGTCTTGTAAAGGCCTTGGAGGGATGGTAGCATATTGCATTAGATTTTGAGGATTGACTAGCCTGAGTTTTGGGGACATAAAGAAAGAGTATCCTCATCCATCATTAGAAGCCTTTTGGAAGACTACATCTGGAAGCCAAACACACGTCTTGGAGCTAAAGCAACTTTTAGGATTTGGGAATGTTTTTTGTTCTTGTTTTTTGGTCTGGACAAAGGATGGGATGGCATAGGGATGGAGATAGAAATAATCAGGAAGATTTAGCTAATAAGAACTTTCCCAATGTCAAAACTTATGTAACTATATATGTATGTATATATGTGTGTATATATATATATATATGTATATATGTGTATGTATATATGTGTATATATATATATATGTATATCACCATGTATGATAAAATGTACTGATACTTTGATCTCTTAAGTAGCCTTATCCTATTAGTAAAAATTAAAGCCCACTTATTAACATATATCAGACAGAATACCTCAGAGAAAGAGAATTCTTGGACTGAGATGGAGAAAATCAGAGTTTGCGTTAGAAAACGCCCTCTGGGCATGAAGGAGGTACGTCGTGGAGAAATTAATATTATTACTGTAGAAGACAAAGAAACTCTACTTGTTCATGAGAAGAAAGAAGCAGTTGACCTCACACAATATATTCTGCAGGTATGATGCTTTCCTTTTGTGTTTGGAACTAATATTATCACGTGTCAAATTTTTGCTTTTTGAGTGGCTGCGTACAAATTCTAAAATTCATTTTCTAATTTGTTGGCATGCATCCCTGATGTGACATTGCATTAAATCATTGCTATCCTAGACGTTTAAAAAATATAGTGCAATGGGGGATACCAAAAACATAATTCCTCTACTCTAGTACAATAGAGTTGCATCATACATTTACTTGACATACTTTACATGAATTTATACATATTCAGCAAAAAAGGGCTAATGAGGGGATAAAAAGAATTTAAATAATGAATTGGTGATAGAATCAGTCATCGAGCATATGCCCCAAAGTGACTGAGATGGTCACAGAGTCTCAATTTTCACCTGTCTCTCTCAGTGTGAACTTCTCACTCCGCCAAGTGTGAGTCTGGAGTCTAATGATGTAGAATCTATTTTTGAGCAACAAGGCCACAAATTGTCAACCCATTGCTTATTTTGATTCTCAACTGTCTCTGGGCTTAGACTTATTTGGTGGAAGTAGAGCTCTTGAGCCGTCCACTTTGTACAGGGTAGATTGCACTGAGATATGATTTCACACCTAACATACAAAGATTTAAATAAAACACTAGTAGTTCCAACACATAAAAATTGTTCACTCTTTGCCAGAATGATCATAGAGAGTCCAAGGAGAAAGGGTTTGGTATTGAAAGGAACTTACTCTAAGTTGATAAGTACCCTAGCAGTAACTCTCCAGTCTCGTATGGAAGCAGCAAACCCCATAGGTGGAAGATATTGTAACTTAGATACTCCTAAAATTGTGAAGCAATTGTGAATAATCTAAAATGGGGGATAACCCACCAGATGTTAAAATTTGGGAATTAAAAGTTTCTTACTCTGAATCTGCCTCCCTATAATTTTCACATTACATTCATTTTGTTCTCTCTCTCGCTCTCTCGCTCTCTCGCCTCAAAACCCAGTGACTGGTAGAAAAAAAAGTGGTGAGTAATCTGGTTTGCTAGCAGTTCACCTTAGCCAGCTAAGATCTTACTCTACTGGAATAAATCCTTTAGCAGTGAAGTCAAATTGTTAACTTTCCCCCCTTTTACACTTGCATTGTTCTTTTTCTTTGCTAACCAAAACTGGGTTTCACAGTAACACTCAAAATAATCCACAGTCTTTCTATGGGCACTAAATTACTAGGCCACTGTATAACCAACCCAGTCACTTTAACAGCCTTATCGATTGCTGATCAATGCACAATCTATTAGGTCTAGGTAGGAGGTATTTATTTTGAAGATGGTCCAAATGAACAATTAGTTGTAATTATATGTGTTCCATGGCAACTTACAGCCATAGTAATAGCCCTATCCAATCACCATCTACCCAAGACTGCATTAATGATACTTTTGTCACAGTAATTCCCTCAAGGAGACATCATCTTATCTTTTGTATTTTTCCATTATCCCAAAACACAATAACCTTACTTCTTTGTTATTACCATTGGTCAATACTTATTGAATACCCATAGTTTCCATAGCACTTTCTCTGCTGTTTGAACTTTGGACCTTTGCTCTCATAGGTCAAAGTCCTTACCTATCAATGCTATAATAAAAAAGTATTGGGAGGGGTTTTTTTGCTCCTTTTTCCTTACTTAAATAGAAGAAAAGGGAGGTTTATAGCAAATAAATAATGATCCTAGATTCTTTGGGTTTTATTTATCAAACTTATTTAGGAATTCAAACAATATATGTGTTCGTTTAATCGAATATTCTAGCCTTTCAAATCTTTTGTTACTTGGTATATATGACCATATACATATAGTGTGCCATCCTACTTACTATTAAATTTTATATCAACTTAATAAGGAAAAAAACAAGAAAACAAACATGTTTCATTTCAATTTCTTCAGTAAAGAAAAAATATTAGAAAAAAAAGTACTGGAATATATCAAAAGTCAACAGTGGCTATCTCCGAATAGTAATATTTATAGATAATTTAGTTTTCTCCTCTATCATTTTTCATGTTTTTGAAATGTTCTGCAATCAGCTTTGTTGTTTTTATATAAAAAATAAAACATTTATTTGAATATGTTTAAAATTATAATTAACATTCAGTATTATATTAGTTTCAGGTGTACAACATAGTAGTTAGACATTTGTATAACTTTCAAAGTGGTCCCCCTGATAAGTCTAGTACCCACTTGGCACCATACATAGTTATTACAATATTATTGACTGTATTCCACATGACTGTTTTGTAACTGCCAATTTGTATTTCTTAATCCTTGTCCAACCCCCCTTCCATCAGGTAACCGTCAGTTTGTTCTCTATATCTATGAGTCTGTTTTTGTTTTGTTTGTTTATTCTGTTTTTTGGATTCCATGTGTAAGTGAAATCATATGGGATTTGTCTTTTTCTGACTTATTTCACTTAGCATAATACCCTCTAAGTCCATCTATGCAAATGGTAAAATTCAATTCTTTTTATGGCTAAGTAATATTCCTTGTATATACATACCACATCTTTATCCAGTCGTCTATTGATGGACACACATAGGTTGCTTTCGTATAGTGGCTTTTGTAAATAATATTGCTCTAAACATAAGGATGCATATATTTTTTTGAATTAGTGTTTTGGATTTCTTTGGATTACTACCCAGAAGTGGAATTGCTGGGTCATAAGGTAGTTCTAGTTTTAATTTTTTGAGGAACCACCATACTGTTTTTCATAGTGGCTGCACCAATTTGTTACCCCACTAACAGTGCGTGAGGGTTCCCTTTTCTCCACATCCTTGCCAACACTTGCTGTTTGTCGATTTATTGATGGTAGCCAAAAAACTTTTGAATAGGATAGATTCACCTATTTCAAAATCAAAAGGTACAAAAGTGTATTCAGTGAAAATTGTCTCTCTAATCCCATTTTCTCCTTGTATTACCTGTTAGAAAGTGTAGCTTTCCAGACATATTATATAAATATATATTACTTTCATAATCTGAAAAAAATTATTTAAAAAATTATGTAACTGATCATATCAAGGCGAAAGGGAGTGTTAATCCAACTTCATTGATAAAGTCTAATCAAATGAAAGTATATGTGATATAAAAGACTTTATGAATTATAATAATCTTGCATGTTCACATTTCTTTGTAAGTTACGTACAAAAGTACTGGAAAAATTGATACCTAAATTGTATCGGAAGGAAAGATACTAATCTTTAATCAGTAAGTGCTTTCTAAGGTGCTTCCTGAAGAGTTAAAGTATTCACTAATATTTATAAAAGGAAGGGAAGACTAGCCATATACTCAATGAAATAAAAGGAGACCAAAAAATGTATTCCCACATTTACTTCTGTTCATTTTTTCTTATTTTCCTGAGAAATGCCCCCCCTCCACACACAATATATTTTGCTTTTGATTTCATACTTAACTATAAAAACCTATGGTAATATTTGATCAGTAAACAGATTTGTCTTGATTAAAGACCAGTTATGAGTTAGCTATAAATCATGTTCATTAAAGTCAGATTTTAGAAATATATTTTATTCTTCGTTATTACCATTTTCAAGCTTAATCAAAAGTATAATGAACCCCCATATAGCTATCACCCAGCTTCAACAATTGTAAACATTTTATTATTTTTGGAATCATATCACATTTTTCAAAGCACTAAAAGTTTACAGATCTCTTTATCATGCTACAGAGATTCATTATTTTCTCACCTAACTTTTGAAGATTTTTTCTAACCGATAAATTCAACTTTGTGGCCCCAATTTCTTCTCAGATGACCTAACAAATTTCCTTTCTAGTGTAATGTAATAGTACCCGAAACAGAATCAAACCTGGGGTAGAATGACCCACAGTAAATTGGCCTCAATTCATCTTTCTGCATTTGTCCATACAGTTTGTCCTTAACTGAATATTTGGAGTAGGCCTAAAAGGTAACAGAAGACAGGGCCTCTTCTCTTGTTCATTGCGTATAGACAGACTGCCATTATGATGCTGCAGTCAGGCTTGGAATTATTAGGATTTCTTACACAGATGTAGTTGAACTGCCAACATGGTAAGCTTCTAAATTATGCAAATGATCATGGCTGCTGAACTAATGCTTACCAGACCCAATTTAATGGAGTCTCCTATCCTTTTCCAGATGGCCATGGTTTTTTATTTGGGAGTCAGCTTTCTCTCCCCAGCTCCCCACATTCAGGCAGTTGCCAAATTTCTCATGCGTCCGTCTCCTCTTTATTTCTATTATCATCATCTAATTTAGACCTTTTTTACGTCATCACTGAATTATTAGTGTCCCTGTTCCCAATCCATTCACAGTGTGAAGCCAGATTTAACTTCTAATAAAATGACTCAGCTATCCCTCTCCTTTTCAGTTTTTTTTTTTAATTATCTTTTCACAGTTTACCGAATTAAATATGAGCATTCCACCTTCTCTCTTAAGATTGGTGTCCTAAGACCCCTACAAACTCATTATTGTAGCCTTCTATTTCACTTTTCTACCTACCAAGATCCTATATTTCAACCACATTGAATCTTCCATGTTCCTCAAACAGTCTTTGTGTTTTCCTGCTTGGCTGTTTGCTCATGTGTCCCCTGTGCTTGGAATACCTTCCCTGCCTCCATCTCCGCTTCTCAAATTCCTCTTCTTCTCCCATTCTCATAGTCTCTCCCAATAAGAGGGAATATGTTTCTCCTTTTAATTTCACATGTACTTTATCTCTCAAGTTTTTTCTGTCTTATAGTCATTTGTATACTTGTCTGGATTAACATCTTTAGGGGCTGGGGTGGGGTAATGGTAGGGTACTATCAGTATTTTTGGGCTCCTTGAACTGCCTACTGCAATATACGTAGTACCAGTTAAACAATAGATGTTTATGGAATTAAAAGTCAAGCTGTGTAACATATGGAATGGAAGTCTTCATCTAGAATCCCCCCAAAATTTCAAGTATCTTAGCTATTGCTAGTCTATGATGATAATCTTCATAGATTTCAGTTCCTCTCCTGGACTTAAGAAGGATTGGCTCACTCTTGTACTCTTGTACTCATCAGTTTACTTAAGAGAGAACAAAAATTGTGTGCCTTAGGTTTTACATTATAAGAATGTCTGCAGAGATCTCAAGTAAAATAAGACTCTGTCATTTGATAGTTATTGATTGCTTATTTCTAAGTTCATCATGGTCAATTACTATTAGTTAAAAATGTATTTGCACCTTTATCATGTGTTATCTAGAATATGGTTGAAGAATTCCTTTTTCTATAAATATCAAATTTCTTTTTCAGCATGTTTTTTATTTTGATGAAGTCTTTGGTGAGGCATGCACCAATCGGGATGTATACATGAAGACTACTCACCCACTCATTCAGCATATTTTCAATGGGTATGATAGTAATTATTTTCTTCTCTTTTTATTTTCTATAAATTATATTTAAAAAAATAAATATCACTTATCCTTTTCATTCCTTTTGAGTTAAACATGAATTTGTGTTTTGTTCTAATGAATTTAAATTAGTCTCTTCTGAACAATTCAGTTTCTCTATAGAATTTACCAAGCATTTAGAAAATTTCAGCAAAATTTCTTTTATATTGATGATATTGATTCTCTACTTAGTGGAAAAATACAAGCTGACAGCAATATAATTTCATGAAAGTCCTCAGAATAAAAAGATTGAAGTGGTTGTAGTTAGTTTGAACTTTTAATAATAGTTCTGTTAACATTTTCATTGGAATAAGATAGATAAGTGACTATTACTTATCTATCATATTAAGATAGATAAGTGACTATCAATAAGATAGATAAGTGACTATTACTTATCTATCATATTATTTTTCATAGATGTATTTTTTAAATTTTGAAGTAATTATTCATACTTAATAAACATTAAATGGGACAGGAGCTTCTATTGTACATTTAAACCTTAGGTATGTGCAGGTTGAAAATTCCAAACAACCAGCTATAGTTGCTGATTCCAGAGTATTTTGACGTTTATTTTTTTTTAATAACTTTTTTAAAATTGAGGTGTAAATTACATGCAGTAAGATGCACAGATCTTAAGAAGTATTCAGGTTTGATGAATTTTGATAGTTGTGCACATCCAAGTACCCAATACCTGGAATAAGGATGTGTCTACCGCCCAGAAAGGTTTCTAGTGTCTCTTTTTAGTTAATTCTTCACCATCACTCCCAGGTCTTATATAAGACTTGACCTTTCTATCACTATAGATTAGTTTTGCTTGTTCTAGAATGTCAGAAATAGAATCATTACAATATGTTTTCTTTTATGCCTGGCTTCTTTTGCTTAGCATGATGTTTTTTGATATTAATACATGTTGTTATATGTATCCATAGTTTTTATTGCTGGGTAATATTCCCCTCTATGAACACAATTTGTTTATCCATTCTCCTGTTGATTGACATGTGGGTTGTCTCCAGTTTTAGACTATTATGAATAAAGCTGTATAAACATTCTGTACAAGTCTTGTGAACATTTTCATTTGTCTTCGATAAAAACCTAGAAATGGAATTACTGGGCCATAGGATAGGTGTATGTTTATAAGAAAGTGTCGAATAGTTTTTCATGCACTATTTTTTTGATAGTTGAAATACAACTTTATTCTAATTCTAAACAAAAGGGGGTGGGAATGACAATAACAAACAGAGTTTCACCACTGAATATTGTGATGTGACTGCAGCAGTCTTATATTTGAAACTCAAAGAAACAACCACATTCCAAAACAGCTAAATACGTACGTCCAAAAAATGAAGGTATTTTTTTAACTGCCACGTTCACTCCAAAGCCCATTCATCTCCTTCACCATCCAAAAGATTAAGCACATGTTCTCCTTAGCTATATAATAAAGTGGCAAACATGCTGCACCACTGATAACAGGACAATTGCCAATAAAACTAGACTTTTGAAGGTAGGCTCCAGCTTCACTTTCTCACAGGTCATCATCCTCATCACCATCATCCACAGGGAGAGCAGTTGTCTGAGCAACCACTGGATCATGCTCATATTGTGCTGCCAAAGATACGTCCATGACAACCTCTGGTGAGGCAAGAGCAGGCACAGCAACAAACTCCAAATTAGTGTCTCCATCCAGTTAGTTTTCTAGCAAGCTAGAGGAAGGGCTTTTCAAAGTTGTAGTTACTTTTGGCAGAAATGTCATAGTACTGAAGGTTTTCTTATGGTAGAAGACAATTGATTTTGCCTTAACTTTCCTGTCCTTAATATCCACTTTATTGCCACACAACACGATGAGGATGTTTTCACATACTCATACCAGATCTCTGTGCCAGTTTGGCACATTCTTGTAAGTAACTCTTAAAGTTACATCAAACATTACAATGGCACACTGGGTTTGGATGTAATAGCCATCTCTCAGTCCACTGAATTTCTTCTGACCAGCCGTATCCCATTCAGTGAACCTAACAGATCCTCTGTTGGTATGAAACACAAAGGGATGGACCTCAACACCCAAGGTAGCTTACATACTTCTCAAATTCACCAGTCAGATGACGTTTCACAAATGTAGTTTTTTCATTTCCATCGTCACCAACCAATACAAGTTTAAACAACTTGGGGTTCTCCTTGGGCAGTCATCAGGATGTTACTTCCAGAAGCATCTCTGGGCCTGTCTGACTGATCCATTCACTATTTTATACTCCTAACAGCAATATATGAGAATTGCAATTCTGCATTCTTACCATATTTGGCATTGTCAGCCTTTTTTATTGTAGCCAATCCAATGGATATGAAATTATATCTTATTGTATTTTTAATTTGAATTTCCCTAATGCCTAATGATACTGAACATCTTTTTGTGTGCTTATTTACCATTCAGATATCTTCATTTGCCTATTTTTTTTTGTGTTGTGTTTTTGTTATTTTGAAAAAATTATTTAAATTTTTTACAATTATTTAAATGAGCAGGCTAAAAAAGTTATACATCTTTCAGGTTGTTTCTTATGCACAAAATCTAGGGAATGCTTTTTGAGAGAGAAGGTTTCTAAAATAAGTTAGAAATCAAATAAGACATTACCAGTAAAAAATAAGGGAGTTGCAAGTTAAGTGTAACTTAACTGTAAATTCTGTAAAGTGTAATAGAGATTCTTCATGCCTATATTTGTGTTTTTTTTAAAGCTCATCACTGAAATGCTCAAAAGATAAGCTAGATTACATTCTTTGCTCTCATTCTACTAGATCTTCTTCAGTGTATTCAAATTTCCTTCTATAATTCTTTTCTTAAATGTGCCTCTGCCACTGTATTCAAGTATTCATACTATTGGGAGCCATGGTTTAAAAGACAAGTAACCTGTCTCTGCTTCCGGTATCTTAAATCTGATTAGCTCCTATCTCTAGATTCTCACACTTCCATGCTTCCTTTGCTCTGGTCACATCACTCTTTCTTTGTTTTCTATCTGGCTTCACATCCCTTTCTATGTATGCATCTCTCTGCCTACCTCTAGCTTCCCCCTGTTCCTGTGTCCATACATACTTTTTTTTCTTTCTACAAGTAGCTACTTTTATTAATTCATGTGATTCCCATAATAACTATTTACTACCTAACATATTCACTTTCTACTTAGTACTACATAGTTGGGCCCCATAATACTCAGGTAATCTTGGCCTCCAACTCCTCTTAAAATATACTGTGATCTCTGTAGGTTGGTCCGCCAACTCTCTTCTCCACTTCTTATTCTACAGTTTTCCACTCATACAGGGCGTGTGCAAACATTTATCCACATCCAAGAATAGCGACTCTCACTTAGAATCATAGGACATCAAGGCTAGAAGGGGTCTTAGAAATCAAGCAACCCAGTAATGTATTGATGAAAGTAAAAACTGGGGCTTTTAGAGAAGCTCTTTTATGAGTCCTTCCTCAAATATTCTGCTTACATTGATTTCACTTCTGTCTAAAGTTCCTTAATATTCATATGAGTGGTCACTACTTTCATGTTTATCATATGATCTTCTGTTATTTATTGTTTTTAATTCTCTATTACTTGTTTCACCAAACTTATCTTTCAGGATTAGCATAAAATCTCTAGGATCCTCTAAAACACCTAGCAGGAGTCTTTGTTTCCATTCACCAAATCTAGAGAATACTTTTTGAGAGAGTAAATTTCTAAAATAAGTTTGGTGACCATTTTCCAGTGTTGTCTCGCAGTCTTACCAGTTTCATAAAAAATTACTGTGAGAACTCATACTGCTTTGAGAATGTTTTTTCTTCTTCCTATGTTTGTTATAATGTAAAGCCCACTTCTCCTTAAAGGATTGTGTGTTTATGGCTGAATTTTGTCAAGGTTTCTTCTTTTACCTGACTTTTGTCATTAAAAATCTATATAGAGATTAGCATTTATCTAAACATGTATAGTGATACAAATTATTCTTCCTTCAGAGGCAATGCTACTTGCTTTGCATATGGACAGACAGGTGCTGGAAAGACCTACACCATGATAGGAACTCATCAGAACCCAGGACTGTATGCTCTGGCTGCCAAAGATATCTTCAGGCAACTAGAAGTATCCCAGCCAAGAAGGCACCTCTTTGTGTGGATCAGCTTCTATGAAATCTACTGTGGACAGCTTTATGACCTCCTAAATAGAAGAAAAAGGTACTGAATATGAGCGGGAAACTGAATCTGTTCATCATTTTTTAAGCCAGAGTCCCACTGAACCATGGAATTTAATGAATCTTCAATACGTTAATGCCCTTGCGTGAAATGAGAGTCTCCTAAATCAGATACATATTTTCAGCTATAGAAAAATATAAACCAGCCTTCCATTAGTATTTTTTAAGTGATCAGTATCCTCTTTATCTGATATTTTGGTCTGTAAAAAAGGTCATAATTTCAAGAAGTTAGGAAACCAACGTATACTTAAATCTCATCCTAGTCTTTTGACCAATTATTACACTGGAAGAACTTTAAATAATGTTTCCCACTTTCTCTTGTTCTTTTTCTCAATAACCTCAAGGAGAGATTTCTGAAATCAGTAAAAAGAAAAGGAAAATCCCTTTTATTTACATTAAACTTTTAACTCTTATAGGACTTAAACTCTTGCCCTTGCAACATAAATAGTAATTTAGAAATGTATTCAGTAACTGATTTTAAATCCGTATTGTATTTTTCTGGCAAAGTTTTATTTAGGTTGAAACACATGACTTTAACTGAGTAGGAAGCAAGGAATTGTGAAGGTTATCAACTGACTGAGAGAATAGGGAGGAGAGCGGAAGTAAGGGAGGTGGAAGGATAAAAGCTTGTCATGACAGAATTAACTAGACCTGAAATGTGTTGAGAGCAGCCACACCAAGTGGGGAAGAGTGAGCTGAGGCCGAGCATGGTAGAAGGCTAGGGAAAACCAAATCAGTGAAATAGACGAGCCCACAACAAAAGGATTCAAGCCCCTGTAGAGCTGTCCAAAAGTTCTGCAAGCTCCAGGCAAGCACTGGAATGGGGGGTGGAGGTGGAGAAGCAGCTCCATTTCAGTAGGGAGAGCATAGAAGGGCCAGCCCCCATTGTAATGGGGCACTAGAGTACTGAGTAGCGTAACTGGAGAGGCCACTGAGTAGACTTAGGCAGGCCACTGTCTTGTGGACTATTGCAACAAAAAGGGACCTTCGGATATGCCACAACTCAGAGAATGTATAGATTTTGGGGGTTCAGTTGTGCCACAACTGCCAAATAAAGGAGGGTGCCACTCTGAGGTTGCTTTAGCAGTTTCTCTTCTTTTCTACCCTCTCTGTTGTTTTTGAAGTGTCAAGTTAGATTAATCACAACTTTGCTTCCAAGACCCAACATTCTTATTAGGAATGTTTTCCGGTCAGAATGGCTACTTCCTTTAAAAAATAATTGGCATGAGAATGAAAGCCACTGTTGTGCTATGTGTGTGGTTTATGTGAAGGGATAGTCAGATTATCCAGCTGTTTGTGAGTGTAATTCTTTAATGAATGACCCAGATATATTGCCTTACATTTTTGCATCCTTTAATTATAGCCACAGGATGAGAGTATGCTAACTCCTGGGTTTGAAGCTTCTCTAAGACTCTCTAGTGAAGACCCAGACTTACTCGCAAGTGTCTTGTGCTGTGGGTGGTTTTTTTTAATCTTTTTTAATTGACTAATATCTGTTTGTTTCCTCCCTTTCCAGGACTTCTAAAATGTCTTGATCTACTGATGGCATCCTTTCTTGGTTTAGAGTTGTTATGATTTATCGTGTTGTTTTATTAATAAAATATATTTTCTCTAATAATAGTGGGGCTTTGACAAAGGTAGATAAAAATATAAGAGCGTGTGTGTGTGTGTGTGTGTGTGCGTGCGTGTGCGTGCGTGTGTGTGTACACCTTAATCTTAATCAGTTTCCTATTAAGGCAGAAAAATAATAGTCTTTGATATATTCAGTACATGCCCCTTGATGGGTGTGGTTTAATGATGATAGACCATAACCACTCATTACCTTACATGCAGGCCTGAGGCATTCAATTGCAGCACCAGGCTCTTCCTTGCTTTCTTAGAAGGTATATCAGGACTCTCTATGTTGCAAGTAAAATAAAAGCCCACTTATACTGGCTTAAGGCATTTAAGGAAGTCATTGGCTTATATAACTAGACAGCCTAGAGGACATTTAGGCCTTAGGGTCTTTTTACTCCAGCAGCTCAGGACTGTTATAAGAACCCAGTTTCTTTACATCTCTTTGCTCTACCTTCTATGATGTTAGCTTCATTCCAGAACTGTCTCTCTTGTGAATACTGAATGGCTGCCACTGCTCCCAAGGCCACATGCTTTCTCTCCCACAGAGAAAGAGCACCTCACCCTCAGGTATCTAATAACCAGAGACTAGGACTTTATTTTGATTGGACCTGCAGAGTCCCATATCCACCCCTGAACTAATCACTGTAGCCAAGAATACACCATCCACTGATTGGCATAGATCTGGGATATATGCTCATTCTTTTTTTTTTTTTGATTCCCTTCACCTCTTATGTGCTCTTTCTTTTAATTATAGCCAAAGATGCTGATTTGTTTACAACAATCAAGGACTATCCCTGAAGCCAGGGATTGGGGTCAGGAGGTGTGGGAGTGGGTGGGGAGAATGCATATCAGTTCTACCCAAACAGCAAATGCTATTTAATGGTGGGAGAGTGTTGGAGTGGTTTCTGGGGAGGCAAGAACAAAGTCTATTACATATTACAGCAGCTCTGCCATACCAACCATGTTCTTGAATCTGCAGGCTCTTCGCAAGAGAAGATAGCAAGCATGTGGTACAGATAGTGGGACTGCGAGAGCTTCAGGTGGATAGTGTGGAGCTCCTCTTAGAGGTAACTCTTCCCTCTTTACTATGCCACTATATCAGACAAAATACAAGAAAAAAAAATTATTTTGCTATCAGCAAGTAAAATGGACTCAGATTTAGGTATGACAAGCATACCACTTCACATTTATAAAAGGTGAGTCCTCCTCTGAGAAAATAGCTTCTTTATAAGTTGTTGTCTCAGTGCTATGGTAGTGGGAGGCATGTGGGAGAACCTAGTGCGTGAGAGGATACTCTTGGGCTAGTTTCAAAGGCTGCTAATATGTATTTCTCTGGTATTCGGCATTATTCATAAGTCAAGAAGTGGCAATACTCACCTTTAGAATAGCTTCACAGTATGCCCCTCCAGGGACTTTGGTGCATGAAATGGCAGGGTGGCTCACCATTGATATATGTCTTTTTCTCACAGTTTCCTTTTCCTGGGTCAAACAGATAAATTTTGTTTAAAGGACCAGACCTCATATTTGTGTGATTATTAGATCCTGAGTCCTGGAATCTAAAACTTGAAGATGCCACCTGAATGTGACTGTTTTAGAGAGTCACTCTAAGGCCAAGAACCTTTCTAGTGATTGCAAAGATAGGCACAGAACAAAAGTGTGTGGAACATATTGAAGGAGCTCCCCTGAGACAGCGACCATTCTTACTTGTCCAAAGCTACCTCCACTGTAGAATCCTAAAGAAAATTCTCATACAACTATTCCCTATGTTCCTCTTGCCCCCACCTTCCCAGGCCATTCCTTCATTTGGTCAGGAGTTTCAAGAGAGTTTGTTCTTATGATGCCTTTGTCTGTGGATGTTAGACCAAATGAATGGAAAAGGAATAAACACTAAGAGGGAGTCCCTTTTCTTTGGCTGTAGGTCATAACTGTGCTAATGAGCAATCTGGTGTCAAATCACACTCCTATCCTGGAAGAGTTTGTGGCACTGCTCTATCCTAAAGTATGTTTCCTAGGAAAAGAAAGAAGTTTCTTATTAGTCAACATATTATCACCATTGATACCTCAGTCTGTAGTACAGACGAGGTTGTACAGAAGGAAACCAAGGTGGTGAGATCGAGGTGGAAAGTTGATATAAATTATGGATATCTGACACGGTTACCCTCATAAACATTTATTGACTCGAAACAATAGCACTTGCTAACTCAGATGTCACACTTTATCGCTCCGGTGTCACCATTCATGCTTACTCAGGTGTCACCCATGTGTTTGCTTAAATGTCACCTTCAGGTGTCATCTTTAAGTGTTATCCTCACAAATCACCCTCAGGCTCACTTAGACACTTGTTGCCTGCCTCACAACTGACAGTTTTATTTTTCACATGGGATTGTCCATCCTCCAGGAAGTCTCCTTCCAGGTGTATTTTATTACCTGGTCTTGCCAATGCAGGCACCAGGATTTCCCTGCCTTGTAGAGGACTCACTGACTCATCCAGGTTTGGAATCAAGATTTTGTCGGTCAGGCAATTAATGAGCATTTTTTTCAGTTGTAGAGATTTGTGGGTTTTTAAGTCATTCCTATAGCCATTTCACATATTTATATTCCTAAACTTCTAATAAATCTGCTTCATATTTTATCATTTCCTTGGCTGTATTGGTAGTAGAGACCGCATAGCAAGAGCTTCCCCTAGATAACCCTCAGTTATATGCCAGTGTAGAGACTTAATCTGTACACAGTGCCTCTCCTACCGAAGTGTTCTTAGCCCTTCTTTGTTATTTGTGCAGGAAACTTAGTGATTAAAGCCTTGTAACCAGGTGGAGCTTGGACCCAGTGCTGTGTATCCTTGAGAAAAGTCCTTTACTTTTCTGAACCTGCAACATGAATGATAGTAGATGATCAAGTCACGTAATAGAGAAGAAAATGAGATAATGTACATAAAATGCTTACTGTGATGCTAGCTCATTTTGTCACATCCATTACTGTTACTAGTAAGTCCCTCAGTGTTTCCCAGTGCCACAGAATTCAGCAATTGTCTGTACTTTCTATTGTGGCAGGTTCCCATTTCACTACTCACATAACCTGTTTAGTCTAAAGGACCTAGATTTAGAAACTTGCCCAACAGACTTTAGCTACCAAAGGAGGAATTTAAGACAGAGGCAGTAAAAGAAAAAGAAGGCCTAGTGATTATTAAGGTGATTGTATTAACTTTGGTCTACTCCAAGACTTGCAAACAGATAGTCTTTTTTTCTCTTTAGTCTCTTCCTCCTTCCCTCCTTTCTTTCCTTTTTTTTTTTTCTTACTTGTACTGGGGAGCCCATGGAATCTCCTGTTGATTTATCAAGGTCTATTTCCCTATGAAACTGATTGTTTTACATTTGTGAAAAATCATTTGTTTTGGAAGTTTACATGGAGATGTTAGTTCTTTAGCATCTTTTTAAAAAATTAATATTTACTGAAAACTTACCATATGCTAATCATGGTACATGTATTATCTTTTTTAGTCCTCATAAGTAACCTGTGAGATTACCATTTTATAGATAAGAAACTGAGACCCTAAAAAATTAAGTAATTTGCAAGTGTTCACACATTGCAAACTGCTGCACTTCATTCATATGTCATTTATAAAAGTTTGTGTGACAGTCTTCACAAACTTGCTCATTTTTTATTCCTCAGAGCTCAACCCGCTTTATTCCACAGTTTCTGAAAGAAATGGTGATTGCAGGTTGTTACTGAAGCTGAGGAAACAACCAAGGACCAGAAATTCCTTCACACCTTTCCTAAAAGACATTTAGTCAGGAAAGGTTGCCTCAACATACTGTTTTCTAAGGCACACTCACAGGTACCTAGTACATCATGGTAAACAGGTACAATGAAAAGCCCAGTGCAAAACTCTGTAATAGAACCCCAGAAGCAGTCTTTCTTGACTCCCCTGGGGGTGAATTTCACCACAAGGCCATCCTTTCAGCTTCCTGTCAATATCCACAGTTCTTGGCCAAGTATAATCTTGAGGCCTCTCTGAGCTCTCACTAGGTCCCAGCAGAAGTAGCATCATTACTCACATGTGGCCAGGGAAACCTGGCTTCTGTTCCTAGCCTGACAATATTCTACCTTTGTGACCTTGCATAAGTCACTTCTCTGTGATTCCTCCCTTATCCGTCAGGCGTATTGCTTACACAAACGTAGAGATTTAAAAGATTTCTCCTGTCTCTTTATGGGGTTTGTAAAAGACAAAATAAAACACAACTGTGAGAACCCTAAAACGCTAGGAGGAAATACACCAGAATCTTGTTAACTCTGGGATGCTGGGAGGTATATATTTTCTTTATGCTTTTCCTATACTTTCCTAGTTTTCCACAGTAAGCATGTCTTGATTTTCTAATGAAAAAGAAGAAAGATTTGATTAAAAGAACAATACAAATCTAAGATTATCCATCATCATTGCATTACAGCCTATGTAAGCATAAAGTCAGAACCATAGGGAGAGGCTAGGATGAGGAAGTGCATTTAAACTGGATGAGTTAGTCACAGATATGGCCTTAAGTGACCTAGCCAGCATCCAAGCTTAACAGTGCTTTTTTTTTTTTTCTTTTTTTGGCACTTGACACACCTAGTGTAAGGGATTACTGCTCTAATTATTCTAATTTCTGATTAGCAGCAACATGCTATCCATGCAGTTGATAAACCAGTTTTATAAATTAACAGGTTCTTCTTACAAAAGGATTCATCAGGTAGTCCCTTTAAACTTTTAGCAAGCTATTTACAAAATGAATACATTTAGAATATGTTTCTAAATTTGATTCTAAAATATAATTCTGTATCTCACATCCAGATAATCTTTAGTAACATAACTATTGCTTAGACCATGGAGGAACTTAGTTAAATTTTTAAAAAGCACAAGCCCGTTCTTGTTATTTTGTGGCCTGTTGTTGAAATTTTACTGTCAACTTTCAGACTCTTATTTGAAAACTGTAGTCTATGGTCCTGCTACCCTGAATAAGCCCGATCCCATCTGATCTCAGAAGCTAAGCAGGGTCAGGCCTGGTAGTACTTGGATGGGAGACCATCTAGGAAGACCAGGTGCTGTAGGTGTAAAAAATAAAAAAGTAAGGGATTGTAAGCTGACAAGGTCCTTCCAATCTGTGAGGTCAACCAAGGGTTGACTCGCCTAAAAAATAAAAAAAAAAAGTAGTTTAGAAAACTGTAGCTATGTTCAATGTGATATAAGTTAAGATTCTGAGAGATTGAGACAAAATGAAATAGGACTTCCTTACCCTTAATTCACTACAATATAAATGTATTTATCATCAGTGCCCCACAGTATAGTAGAAACCACACGGACTTTGAAGTCATATGTACTGTATATGGAATTTGGTTCTTCCATACCACAGCTGTTTGTGAGGAAATCAACCTCTGAGTTTATTCCTCAGCTATAAACTAGGCATAATAATCATATTCCCCTCACATCAGGCTATTGTGAGGATTCTATCAAATATTTTTAAAGATCTTCACCTTTTTGATTGTCAGGAATCAACATTCCTCCCTCTATCTAAAATCAGGACAGCATGTCATATATAGCTGTTTTCAGTGCTAGAGGCCAATCCTGAGGCTTTACCTCCTCTCCCTAATTCTCTTGTAGCCCGAGGGACCCAGATTAGTCTTTACTCCCATTTGGAGTGGCATTGGTCTCAAAAGAAATCATGGGCTAATGGCAGTTGTGATATCTTATCACTTCCATGTTCCGACACATCAGGCCTGGCCTCTTTTATGACTGCATCCCGGTGGAACAGCAGGTGGATGTGATTAGTCATTCCATGATGAACATTTCCGTCCTTTGTTTCAGTTACTAAGATAGATGAGTATTATGAGACCTTGCTTTGGAGCCAAGTTATACCCTAGGGATTTTAGTTAAACTAAATCTATCAAAGATATTAAAAAAGAGTGTATGAAATCAAGAAGTAAATTAGCTCTTGAGCTATTGAATGTTCCCCCGTAAGATTAGTATTCCACGTTGTTTTCATTGCTGTTGGGTACTTTATATGATTTAGTGTTTAGGCAGCTTCCTACATGAAGGGAAAAAGCTGCAGTGTACTAACAAAGTTACGTGTCTGTTCTCTATTGCATTGAGTCGACTCTTAGGAGCCAGAGGGCTTTGTTTACTCCTTGGGGAAGTCACCCTATGGATTTTATTTTCAGGTGATCCTGAAGGGCAGCAAGGAGCGCAGCACCGGGGCCACTGGAGTTAATGCAGACTCCTCCCGCTCCCATGCTATCATCCAAATTCAGATCAAAGATTCAGCCAAGAGGACATTTGGCAGGTGAGCTGGAAATATGCAGAGAATTGCATTGTCTGCTTTTCCCTAATGTGACTTTGAAATATGTTATCAACAACAGGACACCCTGCCACCATGGATTTCTTTATTTCAAGGATACAGAGTAGAGTTGTTAGCCCTGAAATAAATCATTGTACTGAAGTGCCATCAGTTGATTAACCATGAAGTAATGACCTATTGTTGGTCAACCCTAAGTTATTAAAAGGGACATTGATTGCTTCTAATGTGAAACACAGTATCAGCAGAGGAATAGCAGAGAATGCATCTCAGAGAGCTTACAGGCCAAAAAAAAAGAAAAGAAAATTAATCCATCCTTCTTGAAAGAAGCCATGAGACAATTGGGTACATTCATTGCTTCTCTGGTGCTATCTTAGCAAACTCTGCCACACTGATGGATGAGCCTATCTCATCTCTGAGTAATGAGTCTTTTTTTCTTTCTTTTTTCTTTAGTTTTTTTGGGGGCTGGAAAGCAGCCCACTGAAGTTTCTATTTAATTATCTAAGTGGTCCCTTAAGCAATTTACATTGTGGTCATTTAGCCTTATGGGAAGAATGTTTTATTAATTTGTTATACTTTCTTACAAATGATTAAAACCAGTGGAAGTGTCTGGGTGAACAGTGCCAGCAGCAGTGGATAGATCAGTGTCTTGCAATACTTTTGGAAAGCTGACAGTAATGCCTTTTTTTTTCCTGAGTATGAGCCAGTGTTAATTTCTTCCGGCCATCACAAAATGCTGACTGATGTAAAAAGAAACCAAAGCCCCAAAGAAGTCATCCCTGCTGTGTCTTTTCTCTAGGATCTCTTTCATTGACTTGGCTGGCAGTGAAAGAGCAGCAGATGCCAGAGACTCAGACAGACAGACAAAGATGGAAGGAGCAGAAATAAACCAGAGTCTTCTGGCTGTGAGTTGTTTGAAAGCTTTAATCTAAAAATTCTTCTTGAGAGAATTTGCCCCACCCGAGTGGCTGAGAGTGGGGTGGAATCAACAGAGCACGGGCATGAATTCCAGGCAATGAATTCCAGGCTTATAGATAGAAGCTGCCCAATCAAATTCTCGGCAATTCTAGGCAACTATTCCCTTGTCTCCCTGCCTTCTTTGAAAAGGGGGAACGATCCAATGATGAGACGGTAGAATAATGAGATTATAATAATACAAAAGAAACAAAGCACAACAAACTCATTGGTCACGTTTAGGTTACCAGAACACCAACTCATTCTGAAAACTGGTAACGACAAAGAATCAAGAATTTATCTTGCCTCCACTGTATGAACTGTATTTCAGGTTCATCAGATACTTGAGGGAAAGTTCTTTTCCAGCTAATAAATACAGAAGGAATATTAGAATTACACCATTTTGGAATCCCTAATGAAACAATGAATATAAGTGATGCTCATCAATGGCTGCTAAAACCATTAGGTGAAAAAGGCTGATGGGAAATGTTTTAATGGAGGAATTAGGCTGACAACACTTGAATCTTTCTTCTTAAAATCACAAAAAGAGACATCCATTCTCTCTACCTCCTGACATGTTCCTATAGGATGTCTAAGAATAACCTCTGAATTCTTGCCAGAAAAAAAATAGAACCTAAATCTGATTAAGCCTTTAAATCAGCATTTCCTAATATGTGAGCCACAAATGCAAACCATATATGTAATTTTAAATTTCTAATGTCCACATTAAAATACATGTACTAATTATATTAAATATATACTCTTAATTATATGTTTTAGTTAATCTGATATATTCAAAATATTATTTCAGCATGCTGCTTATATTGTACATCTTTGGCTAGTTGGAACCTTTTCAAATATGTTCCTGTGTCTTCTAGTCCCTGATAGCTTCCTTCCTGGCTCTCTGTAATGACTAGAAGTTCTGGGCTCATCTTGTACATTTCCTTCCCCAGGTTTGAATCAGCCATTTATTCAATCAGCCTTGGTTTTAGAGGGAAGTGGAATTTAGAGACTGTTTAGGGGTGATAGGGGGGCTTACTATCATTGTGTTAGTCCTTGCTTCTAGCCCTTTCTGATGAACACGGCTAGAAAATAGATTTCGTTTTTTAGAAGGAGAAAAATATATCACGAATTCATACTAATAAATTAATTCGAAATTAAGATTAAAGAGTTTTTGCTTAACTTTTTTGAATTTGTATTTTTCTCCTTCTCTCTTACAGTAGAATTGTTAGTTCCTAAAACATTAATATAATGTATTTGCTCTACTTCAGTATATATATATTTCAAAATAATGCTGATATTTCTCTGTGAGGTACACAAAGATGTCCCTTGTTTCTTTCCTGGGCATTTCTCTTGGTTCTTCCTAATGTTTAGTAAATTCTACTTTCCATTCTGATTCAGCAGGGCTAAAGGGACCAGGTTCATAGGGATTGGTGGCCACACTTGGATTTGAGTATATAAGGAGCAGGTATAACTAAGGGGGCCAGGGTTTGGTTACCTGTTCATCCATTCTGGAGAATCTTCCCAGTGCTCATATCCCAGGGAATATTGGATTGATTTGTAATAAAAGAGGAAATTTCCTTATTCCTTCTTATACTCTGCAGCTTCTTAGATAGAGGAGAGTTAGCTGCAGGCATCCCTGACTGCAGCCGGGAACAGCCACAGCAAATTCTCAAGGCTACTTACCTGTTCTTGGTGAACTCCCAGCACTGGCACTTCCAAGGAATTCCTTCCAAGCTCTTTCCTCTCCTTTTCATTTACTGCCTTTTAGCCTAGATTCATGACTCAGAAATAAAAGATCTCTCCTCCCTCATTTTTCCCCCGACCCCTGCTGTGCCTGTTACCCCTAGAAGTCTGCATACCCTGGTCTATGCGGGCATTAGTGATGTCCTGTGAGCACTTCTTTGAGGGGCTATGCCCAGGAGCAAGTGACATGACCTTGCCTTTGGGCCACAGTTCTGGCTTTTTTTAAGTGAGGAGGTAGACCTAGATGATTTCTAAGTTCCTTCCCAGCTCTGACTCTAGAATTTCTCCTTCCCCATTCAGACAACTTATGTCTGAATCTACACTTGAGTCTACACCTATAGGTGTGCACATGTAAGTGGGGAGGTGGAAGAGTGGCATAGATATTTTCTTTACTTAAGCGCTTCTGCAGTTGGGAAGAGTGTGATGAGAGGGAGCTGGCAAGCCAGAACTGCCACTGCATAAGCTTAGACTCTGGGACCTGTGGAAATGTCCCTAGGTTTGTCTGCTCCATGCTATCAGGATCACAGCTTTTAAGTTGGGAGGCCCTTAACCTAGGCACAGATAGCACAGGATAATGTTTTCTAGTCTAGCTTGATTTTTCTTGTTGAACAAGAAACTATCAGGGCATTTTTGACTTCCTTTTGGAAGACTGACTGACTGACTTTGAATGTAAGAAAAATCTGATCTATTATTCTCTCATTGCATGTGATATTTGATGTGCTTGTTATTTTCAGCTGAAGGAATGTATCCGAGCATTGGATCAGGAACATACCCATACTCCTTTTCGGCAAAGCAAATTAACTCAGGTAAAGTTAAATGTGAGCTTTGAGTTCATTCTGGTTCACTCATTTGTTCCTTCTTCCATTTATTTGTTCCTTCAGCAGAGTATCCACTGCCATCAAGATATGACGCTAAGCACGGGGGAAGGGGGAGTGAAGGGGAGGAGTCACATTCCTTCTAGGAGCTCTTAGTCTAGGAGGAGAGAGGGGCATCTTCAGGCAGAGATACCTGTAGTGTGAGGCAGCTGGGCTCCCGTGGGGCAGCAGTACTCTCCTGGTTATCATTCAACAGCTTTCCGCTTATTCCTGATATAAAAAAACCTTGTCAATTTAATGGAGCCTCTGAGCCTTTGAAGAGGGTGTGGAGTAGCTGTATTTGGTACTTTCTTAGCCGTAAGACTTAGACCAGTGTTTTAAGACAAAAAGAATAGCTGCATAAAAAGAATGGGGTAGATTTTGACGTGTGATCAAGATCTATAGTTTAAAAATATGATGTGAGAAAAAAACTACACAGAAAAAGTATGCATTTGTTAACTGATTATTCTGAGTGATAGAACTATAGGTAATCTTTCTTCTGTTTTTCTATCATGAAAATGTGCTTCATATTAACAAAACAACAGTAAGCATCTGTAATGGGTGCAGAAGAGTGGCCCGTGGAGGGGTCTAAGACAGTTATGGGTGCCCCTGGTTCCTTTCTTCACCAAGTCCTGTGCACAGAGGATCGACTAGGCAGGGATCTTTGTGTTTTGGAAGAGGTTTTCATGCTGTGCTGCCAGCTAGTGGCTCTACAGGGCCTGAGTCAGAACCTATAATAACACAGTTCCTTACTAGGCAGAGTTGTTGATCTATGGATTAGATCATGTCTTCTCAAACATGATTTCAACCAGGGACCTAGGAGACCTTTCTTACAGGTGATTAATCCTGACTCTGACATTTACCCTATTTCTTAAAACAAGTTCCCCATCCCAAGAAAATGTGTTCCTATTAATTAAAATAATAATTCAAACAGTAGATACAAGTACAAAGAAGATAGTGAAAAGCACCTGAAAATCTCTGCTCCCAGGGACAACCACTGCTACATTTTGGTGAACATCCTTCCAGGCATCTCTCTACTCATATATCTACACATAGATCCACTTAGAGTTATGGAATCATGTGCCTTTTTCACACTAAGACAGTTTTAGGTCCTTCCATGTACCTAAATACAGATATGAATAATTATTTTTAATGGTTGTATTGTATTCAGTTTATACTGATCTAGTTTGTTCTCTGTTTATATACTCCTAGATTTTTCTAATTTTATTATTGTGACCAATATTCTGTTTGTACTTCATTTGTTTATTTATTTGGATCAATTAAGAAATTCTCTCTTTAGGATAAAGTCCTTGAAGCATGATTGCCAAACAATAGTGTGTACATTTTTTACATTTGATACATATTGCTTATTGCGCTCCCAAAAGCTTCTACCAGTTCATGGTACACGGTAAAACTTAGCAGTGTGTGAGAGCGCCCATTTCCCTAGACCATCAGCGGGCAGGTGTCATGAGTGTTTCTTAATCTTCGGGTGAAAAAAATATTAGTTTTTTTAATGGTTGTTTGCATTTCTTTGATTAGTGGAGAAGTGAGTGCCTTTGTGTGTTGATTATTTGTGTTTCTTCTTTTGTGAATTGCCTTTTTGTAGACAGGGGGACAAAAGAATTTCTTTTCGGTCCAGTGTCTTGCATACAGTAAGTAGTCAGTATGCCCTTTGTTAGTTGACTTCATTGTCCTGCCTTCTGTTTTGGACAGGTCCTGAAAGACTCTTTCATTGGCAATGCCAAAACCTGCATGATCGCCAACATCTCACCAAGCCATGTGGCCACTGAACACACTCTGAATACCCTGCGCTATGCTGACCGGTGAGTCCCTCGCAGGAGGCAGGTCATGTATGTGTGTCTTCTACACACACAGGGATCTGACCTAGGGCTCCAGAAGCCTGTTCTTGAGGCAGTGATCCTACCACCAGGGTTTTATGCAGTTGTCATTTGAAAAATGCGACCTGGTAGGCCACTTTACAAGTGTGAATGTGATAAGAGAAACACATTCCCTTGTTCAAGAGAACTCCATCGGTGGCATTTAAATGGCTAATGGGAGATGAAATATTTCTCTGGAGTGGAAGGCTCAGTGAGGTTTTCTTTCCATTTGCTTAAGCCCTAAATTGTAAGGGATAGAATACGTATTACTTGCCAAGGCAGAAGCACTTAGAAGAGACCAACCCCAGATGTGTTACAGAAGGATAAACAGACCCAGAGAAGGGCAAGAATGTTAAAAGGGCTCACTGGGAGTTGGTGTTACAGCTAGTACCTCTTACCGCATGGTCACATGTGTCTCCTACAGTGGGTGAAGATGCTGTCATTACCATCCTTTCCTCTGGCCACTTTGCTACCTGGTCCTGTCTTACACTCTCCTCTTGAGTCTCCCAGAAGCTGTCTCCAAGGTTAACAAACTATTTGAAGGATATCTGTTTTTTTATTACTGTTAAAGAATTTTCAGTATCCATGGCATTTGATAAAACTCATTAAGAAGGAAAGACGAGCTATCATTTAAGTTCCACGAGATTAGGAACTTTATCTATTTTTCTCCACTATATCTCTACTGCCTGGACAGTATGTGATACCTAGTAGATGCACAATAAATATTTGCAAATGAAAGGAGGAGCTCCTGCTGGGTGTCAGGGCTGGAGTAAGGCCCTCTGTGCACCTTATCTTATATAAATAGGAGAGATAGTTTACAAAGTGGTTACAAGAGTGGGCTCTGGATTCAGACTATCTGGCCAAATACCCTGCCTCTGTCACTAGCTAGCTGAGTGGCCTTGGACAAGTTTTCAACTCTCTGAGCCCGTTTCCTTATCTTAAAGGGGATATAAATAGCACCTACCTCATACAACAGGAACCAATGAGGTAATATGTATGAAAGGCTTAGCACCATGCCCAGCACATAGAACTCAATATATGTTAACTTTAACAATAATACTATTAATAGGTCCCCCAAGTAAGTTTTCTGAAGGAGGTTTCTTTTATTGCATAGTTTCCTAATGCCAGCACACTACCACTGCTAGAAGAAAGTGGCTACGTTATGAATTGAGGGTTCTGTTTGTGGAATAGTGAGTGGGCAAGTGGGAGACATGAAGCTCCTGAGTTGGCCCATCTTCAGGAAGCGTGGCATAGGCTCTGCTTGGACATAGTACAGTCCTGACACTAGCTACCCTGGCCTGTCCCTCCCATGGGACTGTGGTAATTTCCAAAACTCTTCTGATTAATGGAATGTTGGGTGCATGCTTATATCCTCAGAGAAGTCATTGGTCTTTTTTGTTCAGGTAAAGAGAGGTATCTCATGCTGAAATAGAATCTTCCCATTTCTTCTTATTCTCTCCCAGTATTCAATCCCTGTAATACTTTTCTTTGGTGTTTGTTTTCCCTAAAGGCTGTAGAAAGGGAATTATAGAACATGCAAAATATACACTTAACATGAAATTGTTATTTACAGGGTAAAAGAACTAAAGAAAAGCATTAAGTGTTGCACTTCAGCTGCCGGTCGAAATCGGACATCTGGAAATTCTTCTCCAAAACGAATTCAGAGCTCCCCTGTGGCCCTGCCAGGGGACAAGTGTTCTCCCAAAAAAGTCAGGCTGGGGCTTCAGCAGTCACTCACAGTGGCACCTGGCTCCACAAGAGGGAAGGCCCATCCTCTGGCCAGCCACCCACCCAACGTCCCATTTACTTCTGTACCTAAAGTCCATGGCACAAAGTGTGGCTCCAGAGGGAATCCTCCCCAAGAGTGGGCCATTCAGACTAGCCCTGTCAAAGGAACCATGCGGTCTGGACATTTAGCCAAAAAAAAGGTAGAAGAGTCAACTCCACTGTGCTCTGAGAAAAATCCAATCAGCAACAGAATTGTCCCTGGAGAAGACATGGTGCATGGTAAACTGCCCTCTAAGTATAAGAAAGTGCAGACTGTGCAGCCAGTGCAGAAGCAGCTTGTGTCACGAGGCGAGCTCCCCTTTGGCAGTATCCACCCCTTGGCAGAGTACCGTCAGGGCAGCAATGGGGCACCTGCCAGGCCCGCCTCTGAAGCTTGGACAAACATCCCTCCACATCAGAAGGAGAGGGAGGAACATTTGCGCTTTTATCACCAGCAGTTCCAGCAGCCACCTCTCCTCCAGCAGAAGTTAAAGTACCAACCACTGGAAAGGCTTTTATGCCAGTACAGGCCCCAGGAAGGGCAGCTCCAGAATGAGACCCCTCCTCCCTTACGCTCTTATTCCGAGAGCCATGATGGAGCCCAAGCTGAGGACCTTGATGACAGTGATTTCAGTGAAGATTCTTTCTCACATATCTCCAGTCAGAGGACCACAAAGCAGAGAAACACTGTGGAGAATAGCGAAGGCTCGTTTTTCCTTCATCAGAGGGAACGAGGTCCTGAGGAGCAGGTGGCTGAAAGGCAGCAGAGTCTGTTTTTTAGTCCCAGGACAGAAGATGATGAGAAGGATCTAGCTGGAAGCTGGATGTACTCCAGGGACCCCACAAGCCACAGAAGAGCAGCCCTTGATCACAACCACAGCCCAAGTAAGGTGCCCTTGGACTGGAGCAGAGAGGAGGACTCTACTTCCTCAGGGCCCTCTCCTAGAGACAACCTGGCAGAAAAGCCTTACTGCTCACAGGTAGACTTTGTATATAACCAGAAAAGAGGCAGCAGCTCTGCCTTTGATCTCAGACAGGATGCCTTCGGGAGCGAGGTTCCTAGGCAGGCTGAGGGGAGCTTGCAGTCCCTAGCGGAAGATGGTTTCACTTTCTCGCTATCCCTCATTGCAGTTCCTGACCAAGGAGAGACAGTCAGCATACCTCTGAGAGAAGTCGGTGAAGACAGCCCAAATGTGGCTACCACAGCAGTGAAAAACGGTGACCCTTTTCAAGAAGACTCTAGAGAAGAATTAGACACATGCTCTGAATATGCTTCTGGACTGATGGCTCCCCTCACTGTGTCCCTCCTTGAGAACATAGATAATGAGGGTTCTCCTCCCTTGGAACAGCCAGCCCAGACTGAGGCTGCACACAGTCAGATGGCAGCAAGCACAGAGGGGCCAGCTGTGGACCACTCAGGGTCATGTGGTGATCAAGAGGCAGTCCTGCCAGTGTCTTCAACTGGGCACCTGTGGCTCTCGTCATCTCCCCCTGACAATAAGCCTGGTGCCGATCTTCCAGCTCTGTCTCCATCACCCATCCGTCAGCACCCATCTGACGAGCTGCCTGACAGGGAGGCTGACTTGGGGGAGGCCTGCCAGAGCATGGAGACTGCACTTTTCTCCCAGGAACATGAGGCTAGTGAGCAGTATGATGCCGATGCTGAGGAGACAGAGCTGGGCAGCTCCCAGGGATTCCCAGGAAAGCCATTCCCCACCATACATACTGGAGGACCCCACTGCGGGCCTACACCCACCCCGCGAACAGAAAGTAGTGATGTGGCTGACCAGCCCTGGGCCCAGGAGAGAAAGCATCTGGCAGGTCTTGGTTGGCAGGAGCTGGGTTTGTCCACAGACCCCATCAGGTTGCCCTACTACAATGAGGACATCGAATGGCTCAAACACAGGCCGATACAAAGGTGCTTAACAAGACCCAGCTCTCCCCTGGTCCCCAGCTGCTCTCCCGAGACTGCCGGGACACTCCAGCCCACCCTGGGGCACGCACAGTAAGTTGGGCTTTCCCCAAGACTTGAGCTCCTACTCCCAACCCAGCTTAACTTAATGTTTTGTCTGTTCTGGGGATGTCTATGGTTGGCTCAGTGTCAGTTGTACTGTGACTAGAGAAGGGCTTTGTTAAACTTTTCAAGGGAGTCTGCCTAGATGCATCTGACATAAATAGCAGAAATAAAAAGTATTGGAGCAGGCCTGCCAGGGTGGGTGGACCCTCAGTCTGGGAAAGCTGAGGCGTGAGTGAGAAGGGGGGATCTGTCCCCGTAAGAGCAAGCCTGTGACTTGTGGCGAGGTCAGAATCCTCTTCTTCATTCTCTTGGGTCTGTGTTCCTGGAAGTGCTGCCCAGGGACCCAGCAGCTGCCACCTTGTACCCCTAGAGCTAAAGCAGGTTGGGTACCTTCCAATATGGGGAAGGTAAAAAACAGAGGATGGTGGTTTGTGCTGCTTTTCCCAAAAGATGCTGTGTATAGTGCAGCGGCGATGAGACAGCAGCCTCAGAGGATGTGAAAGAAAGGAAGCAGTGAGATCTAGCAGGGCCCCTCTCAGCATCAGGAGCCTAGGAGCTAGAGGGCAGGGTGAGCTTGTGGGAGCAGATACTTCCTTTATGAGGCTGCAGCCCTTTTCTAAGGCTCCTGATACCTAGGCCAGCTGTCTTTGTCTGCTGCTCACTGGTGCTCAGGCCAGGGCCATGGACAAAAAGAAGGGCATGCAGGGATGTACAGGTGAGGAGCCCACCTCTTCCAGGTAATCTTGCTGTCTCCCTGGTCTCTACCCATCAGTAGGGTATGACAAAAGACAGATACTCCAGCTTCTAGCTCAAACCCCCATGCTTTGGTCCCAGACCGCCCATAAGAAGTAGAAATGACAGCATCCTAGACAGTAGGCTCTACTTTGTGCCAAGGATGCCAGCTATAGTGGCACAGCCTTGAGCCTTTCTGCAGGGAGCTGTGGGCAGTTCCTCTGTAGAAGCAGCACCCAGTCCTGTCCCTTAGTGTACCTGGGGAGGCAGGGGTCAGCTCCAAAAGCCCCTGTCTCTCCCAGTATCTCACTGGTATTCCCTAGTCTCTTAAGTCTGGAGAAGAACATGTGACAGGAGGAGGTGGGGTGAGCCATCCTGGTCAAAGCCTTGACCACTTTGGGCAGAGGCAGCTCCTGGCTTTGAAATGGGACTCAACTCCAGAAAGCTGCCCAGGAGTTGGAAGGCCTGGAGGCCCACAGTGTACTCTCTGGTGTTCCTAGGCAGGTGGTCATTCGAGCACACCAGGAACAGCTGGATGAAATGGCTGAGCTGGGCTTCAAGGAGGAGACCCTGATGAGCCAGCTGGCTCCTAATGTAAGTGCCCTTGTCTGGACACTCGGGACTGTTGGGAATTAGCCTTCGGCTAGTTTGACGGTCAGCTTTATTTGCTGTGGTTAGTGTCGGGTGAGGGTCTGCTGTCATATTCCACCCATTGTTGAGGCCTTGCGCTTTCTCTTGCCATTCCTCTGGGATAGCTTGAGAGAGTGCAAGGACAGGTGGGAGATGGTACCACACTCCCCATTCCTAGGCTAAAATGTTTCCGGCCTCTATCCTTCACCATTGTGCCTTCCTAGTGGCTTCTTGGGGCCCCTCCTTGTGACAGTAACAGTGAGCCACATGCAGACCAGAGGTATTTACGAAAACACCCCTCTACCCTGAAAGATACTTCTCTATGTATAAAGTGTCTCAAATGTAGAGAGGTGGGGCCCACCCTCTGCCATAGTGACTCTCCTGCAGGTGTTCCAGCTGGAGGGGCCTGGGCTCTGAAATCTTCCTGCAGGAGATGGGACTACAAAAACATATAGAAGAGGGCCAGCAACAGCTCCATTTATCCTTTGTTTCCTATCTCAGGATTTTGAAGATTTTGTGACCCAGTTGGATGAAATCATGGTTCTGAAATCCAAGTGCATCCAGAGTCTGAGGAACCAACTGCAGCTATACCTGGCCTGCCACAGGCTGTCTGAGGCTCCTGAGAGGACAGTGGTGTCTTAGAGCAAGATCTACACACTATGGGGTCGCAGGGGTCTCAGGGGCTGGAGGGGCCTCTGCTGGGTCCTCCTGCTGGGTCCTCCCTACAGATACTAGAACCTACTTCCTGGTTCTGCCCACGTTAGCCTCCATAGCTACACATGGGCTTGGCTGGGCCCCAGCTGTTCTCTCAGGGCCAAGCCTCTGTCTCTCAGTTCCAGGCACAGGAAGATCTTAATGTACCCCTCCCTTTTCTCTGAAGCTAGAAGAGAATTTGTCTTACTGACCCTTGTATGGAAACACACCTGGGTCTAATAACCTTGTAGATGTTTCTCAATTTTGGAATTAAAGGATAGGTGGTCACTGGTAACTTAGAGGTCACAGATCACAAACTAGGAAAGATAATGCTGCGCCCAGGAGCTTTATCAGCTGAATTCTATGCCTTTCTTCAGGACTTGGCCAAAAACTAAAACATCGGTGCTAGTGGGGCAGGGGCAGATGAGTTCTGTCTCATGATTTGGGGCTTTAGGTTGGCTTTTGAAATGTAAAACGAAGGAACTTTGACTTGATGTGTCTTTAATAACAGCAGATGTGGGACGGGCTTTATGCTTCCAGTTCCTCTTCCTTCTTGCAAACCAGTATTGAGACAGAAGAGGGTTCCTACGTCAGTGCATTACTCTTTTCACATCTCTGCCTTTTGCTGGGATGACCAGCCTGTTACAAGCCTCCGTAGCCCTCATACTCCTGCGGCATTCCTGGCTCCTGTTTGAGACTCCTCACCTACCACACCCACTCACAGAATGAAGAGCTAGAGGATCTCAGGCAAGTCCATCTCGTAGCCTCACCATCATGCACAATCACTCTGGCTGCCCACTTCCCCTTTCAAGGGCCTGTGTTCAGTATCTTGGCATTGCATAAAGCAGAATTTTTACACACACATGCATACACATCTTCATGTGAGTCTTGCTAGCTAGCTACCTTGCAGCAGGAAGAAGCTTAAAACAAGAAATACATAGTAGCTTCCAGGTGGCCCATCGTCTTCTAAGGCCACCTTGGGTTAAATCGAGATTCATGTGTCACATCCTTGGCCCTGACACCCATTATGGTGTGGAACATTGATTTCCTACTGGTAAAGGATAACTTTTTAAGGTTTTAAAATGAGGACTTAATTTTAAAGGCCAGAAGAGGGGCTAACTGGCTTTGAGACTAGCCATGTCTGATCTGACCACCAGAGGGCAGCCGCTTCCCAGCTTAGTGCTTCCTGGCCTAAAGGCTCGGCAGTCCCTCAAGTGATCACTAAAAGGATTAGAAACACACCTCCAGCCAACAGCACAAGAGGGACTATGGGCCAGTAGTAATTATAAGGACAAGAAACTTTATGGCTAAATCTGGTTCTGTCAGATATAGCAGTACCACTGAAAGCTGGTGAAGCAGTGTGAATCCAGTCCTATCTGTGGCATAAATGCCTGGTGCTACTCCCAAGAAGAGGGGCTTCTTCCTCATTTCTGGGTGATTCCCCTGAAGGCCCAGCCTGTTTCACTTCAATAGCCAGTGTTGCAGGAAGGCATGCATCCTTGGCCCAGAGACCAGGCTAGGTAAGGTTTAAACAGACCTTCACCTGAATGAAGAAAATACTGAAATGACAAAATAGGTCCTATTTCATGCCCAGCAAATCTAAGCAAGAAATCCCTTTACCACTCACTGACCCCTACCTCTCAGTAAAACAGCCCTTAGCAATAAATTATGACAGCAAGACACACCTTTTAGATTTTTATTAGTAGTTCTCTCTGAAGAATCAAAATAGTTATTAGCAAATTACTTTAGATTCATCAAGACTGTATATCCTTTGTATTTAGATCTTTAATGATGTACAACGTAATACAAAACAAACCAAAGAGACTGATTTCTATGACTAGGTGTTATTCATTGTGTCATCCTAGAGCAGGGGGCTGGAAGGAGAGGTTGTTCTCCAAGAACTGAGGTGGAGTTAGTGCTGGGCAACTAAATCACGGCCGGTTTCTCCCCAACTCGGGGCCCAGCTGGGAAGGGGCCAATGATTTCTTAATCTGACAACTGTTTCCTAGAACAAGGGGCTCTAAAATCCCAGTAGCAGAGGACCGTGGTCCAAAACAAGCCAAAAGAAACAGGTTGGGGCAAGGAAGCATGGTAACTGCCTGGCATAAGAGGCAAATGCACAGCCCCACAGAGAAAAGGGCATTCTTTGCACCTCAGAGACATTGCAGAGCCAGTGTAACACTAAGAGACTTTGTCAAAAGGGAGGAAAAATAAAACCCTGGAAGAACCTTTCAATTGCACTCAACCTGGATTAGAGTTCATTCTGCCAGTGCAGAGGAGGGAAGCATCCAGCCCCAGAGCAGCACTGAGTCTGGCCCTCCCTCCCCTTCTCCCCGACTACTTTTGGCAGCCAGGCCAGGTTTCAGCTGAGGACATACAGACCCCAGAAAAACCAGAGAAGTCTCTGGAGGGCCAAGGTGGGAAGGACACTTCTCAAAATATAAATACATTTAATATGGAAGGAGCCAGGACAGTTCTGGGGACATTCACATGCCCAAATCTCAGTTTTCTCCCCAGCACAGGGCCTAGGCTCAGAGAGACTGGCAAGCACAGTCTTTACACCTGACCTTTCACCCCCAAAAGAAAATCTGGAAGTGTGCCCCTTCTTCCTTCTCCACGGGTGGGCTCCTCAGGGCCTCTTGCAGGGGTGGTTCTGTGGCAGGGCTTAGGCAGGGCCTGGTCTCAGCTGGCCCCCGCCCGAGCCATGAGGTCTTCCAAAGCATTGTCCTGGTCATTGTTGTGTAATAGCAGGACTTCCTTAATGTCTTTCAGTTCAAAGCCCATTTCCTTAAATTTGCTCATTAACTGAAGAAACTCCATCATCTAAAGAACAGAAGAAAATACAAATTAAAGAGATCTTGCCACACAGCACAGCTGAGTAGAGAAATATGAATATAGGGAGTTGTTTGAGGGAGTTTGCACCCTTGGCCAGAGCCCCATGAGCCTCTCTGAGGTCCCCAAAAAGCAGAGGAGTGCTGTGGACAAAGCCAGAGCAGACAGGTTGAGGCCACACCCATCATCTCAGAAGCCACGCCCAGTGCTAACTCTTGCTGACCTTCATTCCACTCCCATCACCCACATCCACACTCCTAACAGTGCAGACTACTAAACCCCGAGGCAGCTGTTCTCTGGAGAGCAGGCTAAGCAAAGTGACTAGCAATCTTGCAAATCATCCGAAAATATGGTTTTTTGCCCATGTCATTTTTCCCTTCCCTTCCCTCCCTGGGATTCTAGGTGGTCTTCAACCCATTGCTTCACCAGAGCCAAACACCCAAACTAGCCAAACGCCTGTCTGAACACCTGGGAGGCTACATTTCAACTGCCTCTGCCTGCCATCACTGGTGGGGAAAAGGAGTTGTGAGACAGGAAGCAATCCAAAACAGACCACTTTGTCTCTCCTTTCCAGAGAGTTCCCATGAAGCATGAAGGTTCCTACCTTTTCCTCTGAACACTGGTGCATTTCCAGAGCCTCTTCCACCAAAAGAGGGTCGAAGCCCTTCTCACAGAGCTGTCCATGTACAAAAAGATAGTCGAGAATCTAAAAAAAAGAAACAAAAGGTCTGAGCACCTAAATGCCACTCCTGTTTCCCAAGAGTCTTACACAAACCAGCAAGTGTGATGTGTGCTCCCCACCCTGGTCATTAGATCCTGGACAGGATTTGATTTTGTGCCTTGAACTGCATCTAATACAGCAGGACCTCAGTGACTATCTGCTGAACAGACAGGCACACCCTTCTAAACGTGAGTAGGCATTTTTCAAAGGAGTTCCTGTCACAGCTGACTTATATCTCCCAGAACATCAACTCCACAGCCTGGGCAGGATATTCTAAGAAATAGCCCAAGTCAAAATGCCCCTAAGGTTTAGGACTCCAGTACCTATTTGGAACTACCTGGGCAGCTATAACAGAGAAGGGGGGTAAGCTGGCTAAGAGTCCAACAGCTCCAGTACTCCCAAGGCTTTTCCTCTGCCTATGTCCCAGAGCAGCCCCGAAGAAGAAGCACAGCTGCTGAGGCTGCTGGTTTCCCCAACAAAGTGCCCTGATTTCCCCCTGACTCATAGGAACAGATGTTGGTGTCGTGAGTCTGAGGGGCTTTAGGATAGAGGCAAAATACTAATCGAGCACCAGAGGTCTGGAACCTCTCTCCTGGCTGACCAACCGCTCACCTGCTCAATATTCTCTCCTTTCTTCTTCATGGCTCTCAGGACACACTCATATGAGTAGCCCATGTTGACCACAGTCTCCACACACTGCTGCTCACTGGGTGATAGCGTCTGCAGTTCAGAATAAGCTTGGGGACAGCCAGGAGTGTTGGGCACTTGTGACACTGAGAAGTTAGGAGCTGTGACCTGGTGGTGGAGAAACAAGAGGATCGTGGCAAGAAGAAAGAAAATGTCACTGAGGTGGCCCAGTCCAGGGGCTTACCATTTCTGACACTAATCAAGCCCCTAGTCAAACAGTCAGCCTGAAATGAAGGGCCAGGCTGCTGGCCAGACATCCTGAAGAGGAATGAAGAGGAGTAGGGGAGCTCCAGGTGAGGGAGGGAAAAGTTGGGAAGACACCTGTAATGTGACTGTCCTCTGCTCTTAGCTCACCTTGCAGAATGAGAAAGCACCGCAAGAGCCACATGATCTTCCATGCTCAAATCCTCTGGGCTTGAGCTGGAGAAGTTCTGAGACTGCCCATGGGACTGAAGCCCAAGCTGGCTGCTATGATTCCTCTCCATAGCTCCAATTATCCCTTTCCTACACGTCTCTGAGTCCTGAAGGGATTATTCACCTCGAACACCCCCAACTCTCCCAACAATGTCTCTAACCTCACGTCTATCACTGGGCTGGGCAGAGACTGTAAGTGCTATTCCCACACATGGCCAGCTCAGGGCCCCAGAGCTTTGAAGGCACTCGACCTCAGCCCTACACCATGCACTGTGCTTCGATTCCCTGCTACAGCTGCCGTCCTACAGAACCAGGACTGAAGCCCTCCCTCAAGAACAGGGCCCTGCCTCTACTGCACTGTCCACTGCTCCCTGCCACCTAGCCTTACTGACTCCAGTCTGACTGGTGGAAAGAGTCTCATGATTAACTTCTCCCATTATTTCTGATAATGACTCAGGCCCAAGGCATGAAGGCAGCACACTCCCAGGCCAAAGGACCAAACTACCATGGGAACAAGGTCACAAGCTGTTTTACAGCTCCGCCCAGCTCCCAAGAACCAGGGAAAATGTTTCAACAGAATTTTCTTTATTCCCCACCCCCTTTTTTTTGGTGGTGGTGGGGTGGAGTGAGTTAGGAGGCAGGGAGCCTGCTGTCCTAGAAGCATGTTCAAAACCAGATGCTCTCCTCAAAGTCAGCTGGGAAAAGCCAAGAAGACTACAGGCCTCAAAACCCATTCTTTCTACATAACCATATCACCCACAGCACACTCCTGGCAGCCCAGTCACAGGGCTCAGTCATTAGGTTACAGGAGTTACAGCGGGGCAAGGAGACTGGATCACACCAATCTGGTCACTCTGCGGCCCCAAGATTGTCTTTGTGTCCTGTCTTTGTGTCTCTCAGGGGCAAGCTCTACCTGGGCTCAACAATACCAACAACCAAATAGCTTTTTGGTTACACTGCTGGTACAGTATGTTAATGTGAGCTCCTAAGGGGTTAGTTACCATGTCACATGCATTTCTGAAACTTGGGGGCCTGGCACTTACAGGGCCCTGTTTAACAGTTGTTGATTAAATGGAGGTCTATTAGGATTTCGAAGGGGGAATTTAACACAGCAAACTGACACTCCCTCCCCAAAGCCCACTAAAATGATAATAAAACAATGAAAACTGTATTAACCTTTAAAGTCAAAAAGAGGGAACCGCAGTGGACAATATATTTTGATGAAATTTCACAATGCGGAATGCTAATGGAGGCATGGTACTATTGCAAGAAATGTAATTATAACTGTGAAACAGGACAGTCAGTCCACCAGCCCCTCAAGACTTTTTTGAGAGGGGTTCAGTGTTTGGAAGCACCAGGTCCAGATGCGATAAGGCAAGGACACAAAATCAGTGATCAAAGCAGTCAAATTCTCAGGCAACACCTTTCCCACCCACCTTTACCCTGTGCAGGAGGCAGAAGGTTTAGTCTCCAGAAAATGTGAACCAGACACCTAAAAAGACTAAAGATAACAAGCACAGTGTAACAGCAGAGAGATGCAGGAACCAAAGAGGGGATTAAGTAAAAGTCTATAGTGACTTTACTAAACCTTCCTTAGCCCTTAAGCAGAATTTTCTGGAGAAACTATAACAGCCCCAAAGACCTTCACATGTTGACATTTTGCATAGTTCCCCTAAGAGACAACTAACCTTCAACATATAGTGAAGCTTAATGATCAGCAAGCATACCCCAAAACACATTCCTCTTTTTTGATAGTTTTCATTTTAGTGCCTCACTCTTAAATGAGAATAGAGAGCCAAGCCACCAACATGAGATACCAAAGGAGGGAACACACAAAGCACTTGGAAATTTAAAATATGATAAAGTAAAATTTTTACTTAAAAGTTTGTGAGATTTTTTTAAAGGTTATAAGACAGTCAAGGGTATATCCCAGAAAGTAAAACAAAGAGATAGAAAATTTAAAAAGATAGCAAATTAGAACAGTCAAGATCCAATATCCAGTTTATAGGAATTCCAGAAAAACAACAGAGAAAATATCAAAGACCCTCCTCCCCCGCAAAATCCCATATTTTAAAATTGAGCCAGGGCCTTAGTTTGAAAGGATCCAGGAGAGCTTTAGCACAATGAACAAAGCCTATCACTGGTAAAATTCAAAACTCCATAAATGAAGAAAAGATCTCATGAGTTTGGCAGCAAGGTGGGGGATGACTCAGAATGGTACCGGAATACAGAATATTAGAAATCACTGGCGCTTATACTTCAATAAAAAAAAGTTTGTTTTTGTTTTCTAAAAGAGAGCAATCCCTTGAAAATAATCTTCAACTCAGAAATCTGATCTAGCCAAACTATTATCTACACGTGATGGTAAAGTTAAAACACTTCTGGATATTTGATAAGTCTTTTGGAGCATATGAATAAAATTAGAAATAGATACAAAGAAACTATGCAAAAAATTTATATGGGCCAGTTTATGAGAAACAAAAAGCTGCAAAAAAAGTAGTCACAGTATACTATCTGAATGTGGCAATAAATACCCAATCATAATAACGTGAACAATAATATTAACTTACCCCAAATTTGTGATATAAATATGATAGAAAGTATGGGAGAAGATGGAGGGGCTACTGTAAGAGGTAAATCCTCAGCTACTATATAACAGGAAATATAAAACTGTCTAAAATTGATAAATTTAAAAGAACAATATAAGCATTTTATTTAGAAACAGAGATAATTCCCAGCAGAAATAGCTTAGAGTTAAAAGAACAGGGAGTAAAACTGGAGTTGGGGAGAGGTGAGGCAGGGAGCTACTGTTTTTCAATATAAGCCTTTTAAATGCTACTTGGTTTCATTTAAATGTGCTTGTATTACTTTGATAAAAATAACTTCATTTTTAAAATCTAGAGATGGAGAATATAAGAAATGATCATTTGATTCAAACACCTAAAAGTGAAGACATTCTATATGTCAAAAATCGTTTAAAATACAATTCAAAAGCAAACTGGCACTCTTATGCTTACTGACCATAATTAGTAAATTGAGAACTCAGAAGTATAAAAGAAAAGGGAGAAATATTTTGTTGAGATAACTATGAAAGAGTCGACAATGTAGCCACACCTAGAGAAAGACCTAATGATGGCAGGGGCCTACTAACCTGTGAGCAAAGCAAGGACCCTGAATGGTTGGGGGACACTGAGAAGAGACACTGGCTAGGGTTAGGTCAGGGAGTTTTATGCTGGATTCAGAATAAGGGCATACTGTAAGATTGTTCCTCTCAAGATGATCCGATGGATTTCTCAACTTGTAGATTAGTTTAATATAAACAGTAAAATGTTAAATCTAAATCTGAAAAATAAGACCCAAACATTGGCCCAACATTGGCCCTAATATAGCCAACAAGAACCAAATTCCAGGAATAGTTCCCAGGGAGTTCCTAAGTGAAGGGTGTTTATAGCCTGGTTGACCACCACCACTCTCCATCCCTACCCTGGCTTCAAGTCACTAACCACTCTGGAGAGAAGAGCTTCTCTCATAGGGTAAAGTTCTCACTGTGGGCTTCAAAGACTCACAATGAGATAGAGGACCAGAATGGAAACCAGGCTTTGCTCCTTAGGGTTAAGTGTCATGACTTCCTTAGAATAACACTAGAACTCCAGCTCTGTTTATATCTGCCCCTTGAAGGCAACAAGTCCTCAAACTAGCAAGAAACAGGTTCCCTCCCACCCTGAAATGGATAGGTCCAAAAGAAACTCCACAATCAGGTGGGTCAAAGAATGATGAGTGTTCTGGTTTGAGAAAGACCTCTGCCATTAGTTCATCTAAATTGTTACTGTAACTTTAAAGGGGCAGGGACTAGGCGGGGGCGGTGGGCGGAGGGGGCACTGCTGGCTGAGGATCTCTAATCTTTCCCAGAGCGCTTTTAATTTTTCTAAAGCATACAATGAGTCATGAAGGAGTATCCTGCTGACCACAGCCCAACAATGAACCAGGAGGAATTAGGATAAAGCCCATTCCTAGGAGGTAACAAAAGAAGTGTTATGCACTCTACTGAGTTTATCTGGGCCAAGGTCTATGGAAGTTTACATGCAGCAGTCAGCTCTCTGACAAAGGAAGCACTGACAGAGACACTCATTTACCAAGAATACTATTGCTGGGACCTTATACTCGCTGTAAGCAGGCCAAGATTCATCTTTCTACCTACCAACTAATAGCAGGCTTGTTATGGTCTCTGATAGATGCCCCACCAATACAATCAAGCTCCTTTCTGGCTCTTTGATATACCGTCATTTTAAAAATCTGTGGACTGGTGTAACAAGATCCTTGGACTTCTATGATTCTATCCTAGAGTGCAACAATGTATCATTCTGTGCTGCTGAAACAACCACATCAAGACCTAAGCCTATATACTCTGTGACAAAGTAACCTTACTGAATATGGAAATTTTTGTGTGTGACAAAATCAGATTTTCTTCAAGACACAAGCTGCAACATTTTTTATCAACCCATATTCAACTCTAAATCTGAATTCCTACCTTCCCCTCTCCCTCCTTTTGGAGAAAACTGCACAATTCATAGTAGTGAGCATGTTAAAAAAAGGTAATTTTAGAATTAAAACATGCAGGTTTAAAAGTGATGAATTTCTACCTTTCGTTTGGACTTCCAATACAACAAGGCAGAATGAAATGGAGGCAGGAGTACAAAGCAACCTTAAAAAACCATGAAGAAAGGTAATAGTTTAAAAGTACAAAGAAAGCAAGCCTTTAAAAAATGCAAACACAAGACGTGCGGCACAGAAATAAAATTGATTAGGCAGGAAAATACCATTCACATGACATATGTGATCTTTAAAAAAAAAAAAAAAAAAAAAGACCAAAAGATGCAGAGAGGAACAAGCCCACATATTCACAGTAGGTACACAGCTAACAATCCTTATCCTCAGGAAAACCAGAACTACATATATAAGCAAGGTCAATTTGGTCATGCCCTACCTTGCCCTAAATTTCAAAAAGAAGAATGTGAAGATAGAAACCACAAGGTAGAAGAATTTAGAAGACTTTGGAACTTTAATTTAAGGGGCTTTAAAAGGCTTACCGTGAGACCTGTATTTGGAGGTGATGATTCTTCTGTGCACATAGACAAGACAGAGAGGGAAGGCATCTGGGAGATCATATCAGAAGGATTCAGGGTTGGCACCTCTGTGCCAGTGTCCAAGTTCAAAGCTGAAAGCCCAAGAGTATGATGCCCATTGAGCTCACTGGCACTGCTTTGGGTGGAAGGCTTTAGGGAATTCCGGAACGTGCCATTGCGGAGGCAGGATGTGCTATGGAAAGTGCTTGCCAGCTTGGCTGTTTTCTGATTGCTGTCATCAGAGTCAAGTTTGGGGAATGACAGAGATTTGATATTGCTTACTGCAGGGATGGGGGGAAGGGACACTTTGGAAGACAGCGACATCTTTTCACAGTTGCCCAACTGTGGTAAGGTTATAAAGCCATTGGGTTTGTGAAGAGGCTTGAAATCTAGTGTTGCCCGCTCCAGGGATGCTAGGACCTCTTCATCCTGTAACACAGACCCAGAGCCTCCTCTAGGCAAGTTATTGTCCAATAACTGAGCCACAATAGGTCCAGTGGTTCCTACCAGAATGTTTCTCAGCTCTTCCTTCTCATCAATAGTTTTTAACTCCAGATTATCAAATGGGTCTTCTTCACACTCAAAGTCAGCAGGATTGAAATCTGCCTTTGTGTGGGGTGGGCTGAGAACTTTCTGTTTCGTGGCACTGCTGCTGACCCGAGTCGGGGTGAGGATGCTGTTGTGCTGTAAGCTGGCAAGGATGGGGTTAATAGGAGGTGGCTTTGTGGCTGTACTGTGAGTCTTGGAGAAGCTCATTTTTCTATCGCCCTCCGGGCCACTCTTAGAATTCACTTTAGCTTCTGCTTCCTCAGCCTTACGCTCTGCTTCCCGCTGGGCTTCTTGGATTTTCTTAATGTCTTCAGCCCACTCAATGGTTTTCTTTTCCAAGGAGAAATCATACTGTAAAGATATAGCAGAGAAAAGAGGTGTGAACTCAGGGTGGCTGCCCCTCTTCAAAGCAATTCTCCCACCCAATTCACTTCCCCACTAAACACAAGGTGTTCTAGATGATCCTCACTCAGGAAGACTAAGGCTTCCTAATCTTAAAGGACTCAAACTACACTCCCAGCTTTTCTAGAAATTAACTAGAAAGAGCTCCCCTACCTCTAATCCTATGCACCAGGACAAATATTACCTTGTCATTTCTCTTGTTTCTCTTCCTTCAGACTATTTCCCTTCCTAGAACTCTTCATTGATGACTCAGAGCTCAGCCACCTCCTCTATGAAGCTTTCCGGATGGCCTTTTCCTTCCTCTGAACTCTTATAAAGTATTTGCCTATATAATTTGATGCCGAGCATGTGACCACATGTAGCTTTAACCTTTCTCTAAACACTTCCCCAACAATATCATAAGCCTCTTATGGGCAGCAAACTGAGCTTTAGGCCCTCTTAAGGTCTCTATTATCTAACACAATGCCCCAATATATCTTGTGCTCAATAATAATAGCACTTAACATTTAAGAAGCACTTATAAGGTACATGCATGATTCTAACTAAGTGCAGTTTATGTATTAAAGTCTCTAGATTTTCTCAACAACCCTTTAAAGTAGGTACTATTGCTATCCTCGCTTAATAAGGGCTATGCTCAAGGTAACAAAAGCTAATAAGTAGTAGAGCCTGGATCTGAACCCTGGCAGTCTGACTATAGAAACTATGCTTCTTAAGCCACTATCAAATTATAATGAACAGACTGTACTCTAAATGCAAGAAAACTGCTTATGAAAAAATCTAGACATTCAAATTAATATTTTACAGTGTAAACTGCACAAGGATTTACTTCATGGTTCCTTAACAATACCTTAAAGCATGGATCAATTTACAAAAATTTCATTTGCACACTTAAAAAAAAAACATTTATAATATAAAAATAAATTCACCTAGCAACAGAAGAAAACAAAGCCTTTGGCGGTCACTCTAAAGCACCAAAGCTAAACAATGTCTGTGTGCACGTTCAAGGTTGGAGACACATTAAGAATCAAAAAGAGAGGGAAAGGAGAAGAAATAGGCCTACCGTACAAGAGTGCAAGAGTTTTAAACATAATAAAGTACCTCCGGTAATTTCCATGCATTTTGGTTTTAAACAACATAAGAGAAGCCTAGAAATGCACATGTCAAGCTCATTTCATCCCCGAGCCTGCTGCTGGGCCCCAGAAAGACATCTGGGGATCACTGTGCTTCCTTTCTACCCCTAGCAGCACAGTGAGAAAAGAGCACTTTGGCTGCTGCTTCTAACTGTGGAAGAAATCCAATTTTGCAGCTGGTCTCCTCCACCAAAAACTAAGGCTGTAACCAAGTTCCTGACACCTGTAAACACAGGTCTCTGAAGTTTTTACTCCCAAGAATAATTGGAAATTTCTTTCCTTTTTTATAAAAGCTATACTGAGCTTTTGTTTTTTTTAACCACCAAAGTAATGTAGAATACTTAGAACACGGGAAGGGAGGAGCAGAAATATCACAGTGAAAAAATAAAAATGTGGTTTGAGTGTACAATAATAAATAATAACAGCAAAAACATTTATGGAGTACCAGGAACCAGGGTAAGCATTATAAATGCATTATTTTATTTAATCCTTATAACAACTTTAAAAGCTAATTATCCCCATTTTACAGAGAAGAAATGGAGGCTTGGAGAGTTTAAGCAATCTGTCCAAGATTACATAGCTATTATATGGCAATGCCAGTCCATGAATGAGTGACACCAGAATTCACTCTAAACCGTGACACTAAGGGCCACTTCCCACTTACTGTGGCTACCACCACCACATTCAATAAAAGCTTTCTGGACCCTGGGTGCGAGGGTTATGTATGTTTTTCTACTGGCTCACTCTGATAAATTTTCAGCTGAAAATTCGAGTTTGTACTACCAAGCAAGGGCAAATATGACCAACATAAGAAGCTTCAAGCTAGTTGTCTATGGCAGTGGTCCCCAACTTTTCTGGCACCAGGGACGGGTGCCCCTATAAGAATCTAATGCTTGAGGTAGTGACTGGGGAGCAGCTGCAAATATAGATGAAGCTTCGGTTCCTACTACCATTGACCTCCTGCTGTGCAGCCTGGTCCCTAACAGTCACGGACATGTATGGGTCTGTGGTCTGGGGACTGGGGACCCCTGGTCTATGGCTCTAGGTCTGACTCTTCTCTGGATAGGGAGGAGTCCAGAACCAATATCACAGCCAAATCCTCCAGGAAGTACCCAGGCAAAGTTTATGGCTAATCTGCAATTAGAAAACAAAAATTATTCAACTGGCCCACACAGGAACGGAACTCAGAGCCTTGATCTCTCATTATTAGTGAATACTATGGGCACTGATCAAATAAATAGAAAATTTCCAGCATTCGGAACAAGTTTTCTAATGGATCAGTGAAGTAGTGAATAATATGAGAACTAATAAAAGATGATGGATGTGTTTTTCAATCATATTGCTAACAGTATACTGGACACAAAGAGGTGTTTACTGAATATTTGTTGTTGCCAATGAAAAAAAAATCACTAGGCAAACAAAACAAGGTAAAACTTTATAAGGAAAATCTATGTTTTCTGGCCCAGTAAAGTCTCCATACACAAAAGGAATAGCAATTCAGTATTCAAAAATATGTAAGATACTCAATACCATTAGTAATTAGGGCAATGTACATTAAAATCACAGTAAGAGACACCCACAAGGATATATATAAACAAAAAGATATTCAATAACAAGATTGGCAATGATGTGGAAAAACTGGAACCCTCATGTAGTGTGGATGGGATTAAACAGTGCAGCCACTTTGGAAATCAGTCTGACAATTCCTCAAAATGTTAAATATAATTACCATATGACCCAGCAATTCCACTCCTGGGTATATATATTCAAGAAAACTGAAAGTATATGTCCACACAAAAACCTGTATAAAAATATTCATAGCAGCATTATTCCTAATAGTCAAGAAGTAGAAACCATCAAAATGTCCATCAACTGATGAATAAACAAAAGATAGTATTATCGATAAAATGAAACATTATTCAGTCATAAAAATTAAGTACTAATACTTCATTAATAGGACATGGATAAACCTTGAAAACATTATGCTAATGAATAAGCCAGTCACAAAAGGCAATATGTTGCATTATTCCATTTATATATGTCAAAATAGGCAAATTTACAGAGACAGAAAGTAGTTTTACTGTTTGCCAGGGGCTAGGGGAGAGGGGAAAATAGGGAGTAACTGTTAATGGGCACTGGGTTTCTTTGTAGGGTGATGAAAATGTTCTGGAATTAGATAGTAAAGATGGTTATACATTTCTGAACACATGAAAAACCACTTAAAAGGGTGAATTTTATGGTATGTGAATTATATCTCAATAACGCTATTATTTTTAAAAAATATAACTGCAATATTCCCACTATGATTACTTACTACATATAGACTGGAAGGTATAACAAAGAATATTTTTTAGAGTAACATAGTGATGCCTTAGTGAATCCTCCAGAAACAAAACAACTTTGCTGAAAAGTATATTTTAAAAAATCTTTAAGTCACAGGAAGAAGTGTTTGAGTGAATAGTGTACTTTTCTTTTTCCACGTGACTCCTCTAAAGTGTAAGCAACTTGAGGACAGTGATTAAGGCATTTATCTCTATCCTCAGCCTAGAAGAGCACCACTCAAAAAGCAGCATTCAATAAATGTGTACTGAAGGAAGAAAGGAAGTCACATAACATAGGGCTATATGCTGCCTTCAAAAAGTCATTCTATATGTATTTATATATAACTGAATTTTAAAGATGAGAGGGTTGAGAAAGCTTTTGAGATGAAATTTCAGCACAGTCTAAAAGAGTAACAGCTTTTAGTATGGTGAGAAAGAGAAAAATATTCCAAGTGCAGATAACATGAGAAAAAATCATGGTATAAACAGGTAACATACAGTATGTTCAACAATTGCTAGTAACATGGTTTAGAGGGAACATGGAGGAGATGATGAGCTAAGGGACTGTTTGTTTTGTTTTAACTATAACCTTATGTCTAGACTTGATTCAATAAAGATTGGTGAATCACTAAATTTTTTAACAGAGATGTTTGAAAATTTTTAAATTTAATTTAGGAATATTATTCTAGAAACAATATGAAAATAGAAGAAAAATGCTATAATCAGAGAGGCCAATTAAAGAGGTTATTGTAATAGCTCAAGTAAAAAGGTAAGTATGAACTAGATAGCAAAGAGGAGACATGGCAGAGAGCAAAATATTACTCAACTTGAGTGACTGAGAAGATAATGAAGATATTAACAGAGAAAAGGAAAAGAGGTGAATAAGCAAGTCTGATGGGCAAATGGGGATTTGTTTCAGACAAGGCATAGAATCCCAAGAGTATACAATCTAACAGATTACACAAGGTTATAACAGATATATAAACATGTGTGTTTGACAATGAAGCAATAACAGCTCTAAGAAATACAAACAAGAGATGAGTTTTTTTTCTTTTATTATACATCAAATTCTTACTTTTTAAATTTTTAAATAGACTAAACTTTAACTAAAAGTCACCACTTACCTGTACTTCTCTGACAACCTGCAAACAATCAGGCAAGGAGAAGCCAATAGGTAGACCAACTTTAGCTGGTGTTTTGAATTTGTCTCCTATCTTAAATGGGACATCATCAAGGTAACTGAAAGTCCCTATAATCAAAAATAAAGTAGAAAATATCAGCAAAAATCTTATTATTTGTTTTACTATAAGCTTATGTCTAGGATACACCATTAATTTATGCTCTCCTAAGACTAAAAGTTATAGGGTTCCTTCTCCTGACCCTAGATCTCTAAGGCAGAAATCCTACTTGATCCTAGCCTTAAAAGGCCTCTCTGCCCTCATCTCTTAATAGTCGCCTACTGGCTCACTGCACTAAGTCACAGTGATTCTCTGTTCCTCAACCATAACTGGGGAAATCCACATCAAAAATTCTGCACTGGCTGCTCCCTCTCTCTGGAATGTTCCTTCTTCAGATAGTCATGTGACTTACTCCATTCCTTCACCTCCTTCTAGTCTTTGCTCTAATGTCACTTTCTCAGTCAGGCTTACCCAGAAACCCTATTTAAAATTACTACCCCAAGCTTACCACAACACTCCCATGTTATCATCTATCTTTTCTCCTATAGCACTTATTACTTTCTAACATATTATAAATTCACTTTTTAATTATACATGTTGTCTGTCTTTCCCAATGGAATGTAAGCTCCTTGCAGGCAAGTATTTAAGTCTATTTTATTCACTGACGTAGTCTCAAAACCTACAGCACTGCCTGGCACATATCAGGCATTTAGTAAATACTTCTGAATGATAATAGACTCTCCACAAAAGAACCTCCTTGATTAGAATTTTTCCACTTTAGTAAGAATCACTTTTTAATTAATACAAAGAAATACTCTAGATTGTTTTTAAGACTACATTCTGGAGCAGATGTGGAAATATTTAAGATGCACAGCACTTATGAAAAAAAAAATCAAATAAGACCATAGGAGTCAGAATAGGATTACCAGGAGACACTACTACTGAACTGCTTTAACTCTCTAAAGGGTCTCTGCCTATCACAGCTGAGTAACAGAGAAAGACCAAGACACCATCATCATAGATTTACAAGGTCAAACAAAATGACAGTGGCTCTTGTATGTAAACTGTCACTAGCTATACACTCCACACTGGACCATGTTTCTTTTCTGGACCAGGTTTGGGGCTAACTTACTGACAGAACCTTCACAGACAATGAAACAGTAGATAAAATGAATTTTGCTTTTTGAATATTAGCAGGTCAGATAGGCCTGCTCTGGGCCTAACACTAGTGTTATTTTCTTGAGTGCTCACAGACAGAATAAGACAATTATACCTCTTCTGTGAATATGACTTCAATCCTTTCTAAAAACTCTATATATTTAAAGACTTATCAAGGTTAAGATATATTTGTAATCTTATTAATACCACTCCTGATGTAGGTATTGCTCTGATATACCTAAAACCCTCCATCAGGAAAAAGGCCCCTGGTCCCACTCTTGGGGGTAGGGAGTTTCTCTTTTCCATATAACTTCTAGCCAAAAATCAAACATTTTAACTATTTCTCATTCGGCTAGCAAATTAAATCCATAACTGTGTTCAATTAAATAATTTTTCTGAGACATAACTATAACAATTAACACTCTAGAAAATTTCCAAGTTAGTCATACCTTTATAAGTGCTGTTTTCTCAGCTGGCAATAGCTATCAAATTCCCACTCTTATTTACTTGATTAATAATTTCTAGTCCTTTAAGAATGAGCTTAAGAACAACTCCCTTTTCAGTCTCAGAACACCTAGTTCATACCACCACCTCAGGTCTTACCATTCTGTACTGTTAACAGTTTGTTTCCTTATATTCCCCTTTAGAGACTGAGCAAAAATTTGAGTGTTCCTTAATAAGGGACACATATTTCATATTTACATTTCTCTAGTTAGCATAATGTCTGGCAGATGAGATTTGCTAAATAAAGAACAAATAAAGAAGACATGGTCTTATACTTTTGTATTTAACTGTCACCCCCACATTAATGCACAATTAATATTTACTAAAATTAAAAATGGTTTACCTAAAATGGCAAGGCTATCAATGAAAATATTTTAATAGAGTACTCATTCAAAATACAAACGCTTTTCTAAGATTGTGAACAAAGTCACAAAAATCTACTAGGTGCCAAAAAAAAAAAAAGTATCAAATACCATCACAGCTTGCCAATGAAACTAAGTGTTGGTTACACTAAAATCTTCTGCCAGTTATAAATGTTTTGTTATAGAGATTAAAAGCAAAGTTCTTTTTAATTTTAAAGAATTTTTATCTGTCTTCTATGAAAATGGGTGTTCAAATGTTACTGAAAGTTACAGATTCTAACTTTGGCTGATTAACTGGAAACAAAGCTAAAATTAGCATTTTCTAAGAAGCACTGGAAAGAATACAATCATGTTAACAATCACAAAATTAAGTCTTTCTTTTAAGAAAATTTTAAGTATACAAAGTTATACGATACACACATATTACAAAAAATCCTATTCATAGTAACAGAAGCATATGTGATATGTAAGTATAAGAAAATCTATTCACAATAATACTAACAAAATTTTCTTAATCAGTTCTATTTATGATTGGTAATGAGAAGATGAGAGGAAAAAATTCTCTACAAAAAGTATTATACTCGAGATATCTGAGCCAAATGAGAATCTCTCTCAAAAAAGTGTTCAGTTTCCTTGCCTACATTTCAGTTAGGAAACTATAACAATGCTGTATACACTGATGACTTTATAGTTTATAAATGCAACCAGGCCCTGACTTAAGGACAGACAAGATCATGTAGAACCCCTTTAAACAACTGCTGTTTCTCTTCAAAAGAACCAATTACAGGGATTTGCTTTAAAAAGCAGTTTCATTTCACTATCAAAGCCAATGCCAAAGGGACTTAGCACATCCCCTAACCTTCCATTAGTCCTTTAAATTTTGCTAAAAAAGATTAAGAAGTTTTGTGATTACTGGGAGGAGTGGGTAGGGACAAAGAGCAAAAGGCATTTAAAGAGATGGCAACCAAAAAAACAACCTTTTAAATAATGGACAAAGACTACCATAAGTACAATTAATCATGCTGTGAGGATTAAAAGACTTTTTTTTTTTGCGCAAATATAACCAACTATGCGCCTTAGGAACTATTCATTTTATCCAATATATCAGAACATCTACTTAAACACATCAATTTCTCAATATATTTTATTTTTTAAATAGACTCAATAAAAACTCAATTAACCACACGGACCAGAGAATTAGGCATTGTAGCTAACAATTTCCTGGCTCACCCCAAATATCTTCTAGTTTCAGTCTTTATTACTGAAAATCTTTCTAAAACGTCTGAGCCCATTTTCCTAAGTTCAATTTAGAAAAATACAGCACATCTCTGATGACTGTGGCTGACAGCAGTTTTTGAAGTCAGGTTCTGCACACTGCTTACATTATGCCACAGTGGAAGAGACCAGGCTGCACGTGCTTATGATCTTGTGACCTCCCTGTTTTTCCAGGAAATAAAAAAGGAAGCGGGGTACAATTCCATGTGGGGGAAAAATTCCTAACAGAAGGTAGCAAATCAATTATGCTTAATTCAGGTTTTACTGTTAATTCAAATTGAAGATTCAAACTGAGGTTTTCGAAAAAGAACAGGTCAAACTTTAAGTGAAAAATTGTAATTCCATGATTGAGTATCACTATCTTAAAGCCTAAATCAGGTAACACAAAATCATAGCTAGATGGACACATGCATACATAATTACACAGAGATCTGCTATAAGATGTGAAGTAGCAAGAAAATGTTAATCATACCCTAACAACAAAAACAAGCCAGATAACTTACAAAATGAGCTTTTTAATATACAATGCCTGGCATTCAATCAAAAATAACATACACAACGAAACAAAAGAACATCATCAAGAGAAGAACTACTTATCAGACCCAAATCCAGGGATGACCAAGATACTGGAATTATTGGACAGCTTTAAAATAGCTATAATAAATATGTTAAAAGATCTAATGAAAAAGGTGAACAATGTGAACAGATGGGGAATTTCAACAGAGATGGAAATATAAAGAGACAACTAGAAATACTAGAAATGAAAAATGCGTCTCAGAAAAGAAAATTTTGATAGTTCATAAGCCAGGCTATGCATTAATCAGAAGACAATAAATACTCAGCAGAAGAATCAGAGAACTTGAAGTTAGGTAAAAAAAAAATTAAATTAAATTAACTGAATTGAAACACAAAAAGAAAAAAATGGAACAGAGCTTTAAGAGATCTCTGGAATACTATCAAACAACCTAATGTATATGTGATTGGAGTTGCAAAAGGATAAAAGACAATGGAATAGAAGAAATGTGGTAAGAGATAATGGCTGCAAATTTTCCAAAAGTGATTTAAAAAAATAAACAAACATCAAACCACAGATCCAAGCTAACTCCAAGAAGGATAAACACATAAAAAATCAGACCAAGGCGTATCACAATCAAAATGCTGAAAACAAAAGACAAAGAGAAATCTTAAAAGAAGGGGCAATATATTACATACAGGAGAACCATGATTAAATGATGGCCAACTTCTCTACATTACACTGTAAAGCATTTGTAAAGATTTAAAATGTTTTCTATAATATACCTTTTCCTATCACTCAGCAGAAAAAATATTTCAATATCTTAGAAGAAATTAAACCAAGGGCAAAATGAACCTCTCTAGAAGTTAGCTAAATGATCATAAATAGGATAGCTTGGCCTGCCAAAGGAGAGAGTTTAATTTTATCAAGTCCAATTATAGGAACACGTTTTCCTAAATTAGAATCTCATAACATTTTTCCAGATATTAAAAGAGTAATTTGTTTGTTGAAATATTTTTTAAAATCCTTTAAAAGTCACTTCTGACAAATAATTTTTTACTTAGATGAAACAGTGGAAAACAAGTTAAAAATTAAAGAGGATTGACATTTTAAAGTACCAAGATCCAACAAAGGCCTGATTTAAACTGAACCAATGGTTTAAAAATCTCTGAGAAGTAACTGCTTTTTTCTCTCATTCTGTTATTTAGGGGTATGTAGTTATTAACAACAGTGGAAGATATTCAACTTCAGTTGGAAAGAATAAACTTGAAGGTAAATCAAGTACAAGTCATAAGATAGCACAGCACAAGGTCTAGTTGGCCCAAATATTTAAAGAGAAAAAAAGCATTTTCATATCCAGTCATGAGAGCAGTCGTCACCTCCTTGTCCATACCCCTAGAAGCCCTAGAAGACTTACACACACACACCCACTAACCCTCAATGGACCAGTCAGAGAATATCTAATTTAAGGGAAACTAAGTCATAGGCTCATAAGCTAGGCTGTGCCAATCACATACTCCCTTCACCAAAAAGACTGAAAAACTCTGGCTATATGATGCTAGTCACTTAAGCTGAAAGATCAAATAGCAAGAAGCACCATAACTTGGGCGGCCATTTTTAGCCCCACGCTCTCTACACAAGTAGGCCAAGCCAGCAAGTCTATATAACAGAAGAATAAAAATGGAGCACATCTGCAGAGAAAAGTAGTGAGAAAAGGTTATTTAGCTTCGTGAGAGATGGAGGAAGTAGTAGCCTTAGATTACCGGCTTTCTAATTTCAGCCTTATAAGGACAGGCTGAACTTGATTGCCTGCACTAAATGCCCCTACAACATTGCCTATTAAATAGTCTCCAATTATTCCCTTTAATTTCTATTTCTTACACTACATAGTATCTACAAATTAGAGTCTTTACTCTAAAAACCCAAAGTAAACCACTGAAACTCAAGTGGGAGCTCAGCAAATTAAAGCAAAAAAAGCCAAAGAAAGAGAAAATCTTTTTCTCAAATTTTGCTCAGGTAGAAAGTTTCATTTAATCAAGAAAATTTTGGTTAGGAATGTAAGGAAACAGAGGAAGTTCTAAAAGGTCTTTATTGATCAGATAACTTCAGAATTATAATCTTCTTTCTAAATTGTTTAGCTCGAACACAAACTGGGGTCCAATCTTTTTTCACTCTAATCAAAAAAGGAGTTCCATAAGATTCGAGATAGAAAGCTTTCCTTCTGAAATAAGATTACAAGCTATTTTCTTTGCTATTTTCTTTTCCTAGGTCTTTCCTCTATCTTCGGCTCTATCCTCTCTTTTCCCCTGAAAAAGTGATCCAGAGGTATATTCAGATATGTCTCTCCTACTAACATATGAATACAGTCATGGGTCGCTTAATGACAGGGATATATTCTGAGAAATGCATCACTAGGTGCTTTCATTGCTGTATGAACATCAAAGAGTGCACTTACAAAAACCTAGATGCATGGCTACCTGAACATGCCCTGTCTCGTCTGATCTCGGAAGCTAAGCAGGGTCAGGCCTGGTTAGTACTTGGATGGGAGACCACCTAGGAAGAGCAGGTGCTGTAGGTGTTTAAAAAAATAAAATAAAATAGGGGTGGCTCCATAGTATAGTGGTTAGCATGTCTGCTTTACACACAGAAGGTCCTGGGTTTGTGCCCCAGGTCGAGCCATGAACCATACCCCGGGTGCGCCAGGCCCCGGGTGCACACCCTTAGCGCGTGGGAGGAGACGCCCCGCCTTCAGAGATTCAGTTCTCAAGGGGAAACGGCAAAATCCATAGGTCAGGGATGGAAGGGGGGGGGAGGGGAATAAAATAAAATTTAAAAAATAAACAAAAACCAAAAACCTAGATGCTATAGCCCACTACATAACTAGGCTATATGGTAGTGCATTGCTCCTAGGCTACAAACCTGTGCAGAATGTTACTGTACTAAATATTGTAGGCAACTGTAACACAACAGTAAGTATTTGTCTATCTAAAGATATCTAAACATAGAAAAGACACAATAAAAATATGGCATAAAAGATAAAAAATGGTACACATGTATAGGGCACTTAACATGAGCTTGCTGGACTGAAAGTTGCTCTGGGTAAGTCAGTGAGTTCTGAGTGAGTGCAAAGGCCTAGGACATTACTATACTACTGTAGACTTTATAAACACAGTACACTTAGGCTACACTAAATTTGTTTAAAATTTTTTCTTTATTCAATATTAACCTTAGCTTACTATAACTTTTTCACTTAACTTTTTTAACTTTACAACTCTGTTATAACACTTGGCTTAAACCAGCTGTACAAAAGTATTTTCTTTATAATCTTATTCTATAAGCTTTTCTCTATTTAAAAATTTATTTTACTTTTTAAACGTTTTTGTTAAAAACTAAGACACACAAACAATTAGCCTCAACCTACACAGGGTCATCAAGAGCATCGATCTCACTATATTCCATTTCCACATTCTGTCCCACCGGAAGGTCTTCAGGGCCAGTAATACATGGAGCTGTCCTCTCCTATGATTGCAATGCCTTCTTGTGCAATACCTCTTGAAGGACCTGCCTCAGTCTCTTCTTGAGAAAGTGCCATTCTTTTCAGAAATATGTCCATGGTAGATTGCTTGATTTGTTTTTTTCCATCACAGATTTGCTTGTGAACAGATAATGCACCATGAATATTCCTATAAATGAAAACCATGCAGCTTTGGAGTCCATGTTTTCAAACTTTTTAAGGTGCTTGTTGAGGTTTGCAAAAGCTGTGAATTTTCCTGGTGGTTCTTTTTCTTCTCCTGCAGTTTCTCTTTCTCTTGCCTCTTTTTCAGTTATGTGTTCTTATTCCAGTTCCAACAACTTATTAGTCAATTCCTGAGGAACTACCTCCTGGAGCTCCTCAGTGTCATCCTCATCCACACCCAGATTCAAGGTATTTGCCATCTCAACCACAGCCTCATTGATTTTTGCAACCTCCTCATTCTTAGCAAATCCTTTGAAGTCATAGATGAATCTCTTGAGTGTCTTCTTCCAGATGCCATTCATACACTCCTTGGTGACATCACCCTAAGCCCAAACAAGGATGTAATCCTTCCAGAACTGCATGTGTCTTCTTCAGTTGCAGCAACAGCCTGAGCGCAAAGGTCTTCCTCAGGTATTAGACCTTAAAAACTGCTATTAAGTCCCTGATCCACTGTTTGGATCAAAGAGTAGTGTTTGGGGGAAGAAACACCACTTTGATTTTGGGGTGAAGATCACCAATAAAGAGGATGTCTAGGAGCATTATCAACAATAAGCAAAATCTTCAAAGGTATATTATTCTCTAAAAAGTACTTCTCCATTTCACTGGCATAGCAATGCAGGAGGGTTATCTCCAAAGACAAACTTGGTCACCCATGACCTTACTGCTCCTGCTCCTGCAGTACACTCACTGGCAGTGTATGCTTACTGATACACTTGAAGGCCCTGGGGTTCTCACCCTGCCATATCGCAAAGGGTTTTCCAATTTGTAGCCTGCAACACTGCCCCTAAGACTGCTGTCCTGTCCTTAAAAGCCTTGAAACCTGGCATTGAGTTGGCCTCCTTAATAGATGAAAGTACTTTCCAGAATAGTGTGGTTTCATCCATATTAAATATTTGCTCTGGCAAGTAATTTTCCCCCACAATCAACCCATCTAATTTCCAAAAATACTTCAGCTGCCTTCATATCAGCACTCGCAGAAGATTCATACTCACTTTCACATTATGTGATGAATAACGATTCTTAAATCGTTTAAACCACCTAGAGCTAGCAGTAAGTTTAACACCATAGTCAGGTCTAGTCTTTTATTTCAACATCACAAACTTTTTGCTTTGGCTGTGATCCTCATAGTGCTGAGAGGAATACACTTATATAGCTGGTCTTCAATCCAAGTCATTAGAAGTTTCTCCACATCTCATAAAGGCCTTTCTCGAATTTTTGTTAGTCTTATTGCCTTCAATAAAGCAGATACTTTAACAACTTCCGTCACTTTGTTCTTATTCTTCAAGTTTGTAGCTATGGTGGAATGGAACGTGCCTGACTGGCAAGCAATAACTATCACTGATTTTTCACCTTCATAGTCCTTGATCACTCTTAATTTCATTTCCGGATCAATCACTCAATGCAGCCTTTTCTGGCAACATTAGCAGTGGATTTTTGTATGCTTAGGGGCCATGATAAGCAAAATGAGATTAAATCAAGCACAAGAGAAAATGATACAATCAAGAGATGAAGGAAGCATGAAATGTATGAGGCTGCTGGTGTTACGTAGTATAGTGTTTTACAGCAAACTTTTTTTTATATACATAGAAAGTACATTCTAAAATAATAAAAAGTATAGTACAGTAAATACATAAACCAGTAACACAGTCATTTGCTATTATTACCAAGAATTATGTACTGTACATAATTGGTACAGTACTTATACTTTTATACAGTTAGCAGCGCAGGTTTACACCAGAATTACCACAAACACAAGTAAGGCATTGTTGTGTTATGATGTTATGACGGCTATGACATCACTAGGTGATAGGAATTTTTCAGCTCCATTATAATTTTATGGGACCACTGTCCTATATTCAGTCTGTTATTAACCAAAGCACCGTTATGTAACACATTATTGTGCTTTGAGAGAGCCCTGTAATAATCCTTAAATATAGGATATAACTTACTTGGAAGATCTGATGCCTGACCTGTTATACAGAACGCAAATACCAAAGTTTGAATGACTTAACTCCAAAGGATTTAACAAAACATATACAAATAATATAAGTAAGCACAATCGCAATTCAAAATATTAAAGCTATTGTATAAAATACATAAGCAAGTTAAAACCACAGTGACTGCTGCATCACCCTGACTCTGTTTATTATTATCAAGCAACCATTTGTAGATCAGAAGAGCAGACCAAGACATGTTACCAAGCAGTCTAGCAAATCATTCTTACAATGATATGATTTTTAAATGGAAAATCAGTTTTAAAACCGCTTTTAAAATAATGTGTTGTTTGGATATTTCTGGTGTTTAATTCTTATCTTCTACTGTATGAAAAGAGGGTCTAATTATAACTGCTTAGGCACTTCCATTCCTCCCAAATGCAGATAATAAAGTTTTTTAATGTATTCTATTTTTTTTTTTTTTAGGTGAGGCAACCCTTGGTTGAGCTCACAGATTGCAAGGAACTTCTCAGCTTACAATCCCTTATTCTTTAATTTTTATGCCTATAGCACCTGGTCTTCCTAGGTGGTCTCACATCCAAGTACTAACCAGGCTCGACCCTGCTTAGCTTCCGAGATCAGCTGGGATCGGGCTTGTTCAGGGTAGCATGGCCGTAGACTAATGTATTCTATTTTGGAAGGTCATATCTTAGAAAAAGATAAACTATTAGTCTCTAAGGCAAAACTGTAATTACTACTACTGATATCTCTGGTAACATACTGATCTACTGATCATGGCTTATTTGCAGTATATTACTTCTTTTTATAGGAGAGGGGGAACTAAACCAAAAACATTATTAACTAAAGGTTTAGAATTTTTCATACCTGAGATGGAGAAGAACTATGATCAGGGAATAAGAAAGGGAATCATGACTACTTCAAAATACTGCTAAAGAACAAGAAAAAAGGCAGGCTCCCTAACCATCTCTGGTAGTTTCAAGTACAATAACCATAGAGAGACTCTACCCATTTGAGGAACTGCTTCAATATTAAAATTATCTGAAGTCTCTCTATGGTTATTGTACATTGTTCTACAACTTAATTTTTCTCAAGCTGTTCTTTTAAGCAAACAAAAAGGGCAAAAGGGGCACTTAAACAATGTTAAGTGATTTCAAATTCTCTTATTGAATCATAACTTAAAGCATAATTTATGCATGATATATCTAACAGTCTACTTACCATGAAAATCTGCACCTAACTTCTTAGAAGCCATTTAGAACCTGAAAAACAAAAGAAATATTTCTTAGGCTCATGATGCTTTGAGGGGATAATAAATCATTACAAGAAAACTGAAACTATAATAAAGAAACCAGAAGACTAAAAGGTGTCAGGACTGACAGAGTCCTCACACTTCCCAATCCCAAAGTCTCAAAAAAGAAAGCAGAAAGGGGGAGAAATGAGTTTTCTAGATAAAAATTAAACATTTCCAAAATCTGCATATTCGAAAAAAAAAATTAGACAACTATAGTAGCCACTGACCAATTTACATGCAAACTATCAAAAGGAAAAAATTAACTAAGCACTTATCTTCCTGATATAAGATACAAATATATCAATAATCAATTAAGAAAAAATCCCATTTTATTCAGTTATGCAAATCTAGACCTTTTACTGACAACTGTTCACACTGAAATTTCTGAAGTGGGGAATGGATGACATACAACCTTCTGTACTATTTGAATTTTGTATAAAATTCAAAAACAATGAAGGGGGAACCGATGAAACCACACATCTAGCTTAATATTATTTTTGCAATTTCAGTCCCAATACAAGTAGATACAAAGTCTTCTCTTGCACAAATAATCTGAGCTCTTCAATGTAAAGTTTATCTCCCTTGATATGGTATTTATACCTTTAACTTACCTAATACATAAGCAGGAAAAAAATTAGGGCTAACTACATGAATTTATGGTATGGTGTCTATTAGCCTGTATTATGGTATACTGCAAGGCATCGTACTAAAAATGATCTATTTTCCACTGAAAGTTTAAAAAACAAAGTGAGTATATTGAACTATTTTGTGAAAATTACTGAAAATAGAATTGAAATCTGTATAGAGTTTTTAAAAATTTGATATGCTGATTTTTTTTTTTTATTAAGTTTACTGGGGGTAACATTGGTTAATACAATTATATAATTTTCAGGTGCACATTGTAATTTGACATCTGTATATTCTATTGTGTTTACCACCCAAAGTCCAGTTTCCTTCAACTACCATATATTTGATCCCCT
>NW_011889217.1:1001555-1006428 GCF_000151845.1 Pteropus vampyrus | reverse complement strand
TACTGGTTACATGACTATATGCATTTGTCACAATTCATTGAATTAAAAACTAAACGGGGTGAAGTTTACTATATATAAACTATACTTCAATTTTTTAAAAAGTATATAGACCCATCACAATGAAATTAGATAAAATAGAATCATTAAAGAATATTATTTATCCTAGCCTAGTGGAATAAAATTTTATTTTTACAATGCCAAAATTCAAAATAACAAATTATACAGCTGTACCAAAATCTATTAGTATGCTTTCTGCCTGATGGACAAGCGTTTTCTACAGTGATGGTTTCTGACAATGGATTTCTTCCCTATTTAAAAGCAAAAAAATAAAAAAAAAACACCAAACAAACAAAAAAAACACCAAAGAAAAGAACTAAGTTAAAGAAATCAGTTTCTCTCTCTTAGCTTAGGAAAAGACAGATATGTTTAAAAATGCATACAACAATGTTTTAATACTATGTCTTTAACTGGTAAAATGCTTTCTAAACTTAGCAGACATAAAACAAAGCTAAAAAGTTTTTAAAATGCAGTCACCATAGCGAGCAAGTACAGATTTCTCTATGGAGTGATGAAAATGTTCTAAAATTGACTGTGATGATAGTTTTAAAATTGTTAACTATTCTAAACACTACTGAATTGTATTCTTAAAATAGGTGAATTATGTGACATATGAATTATATCAATAAAGTTGTTACCCAAAAAATGCAGCTCTAAATTTGGTAAGCTTTGCAACTAAAAAATGATTATTTAGGTATAGAGGAAGGGAAAGAAAAAAATGAGTGGCACTTTGTCACTTTCATAATAGCTATTATGAATGAAATAACTATAATTTTACTTACTGGTAAAAAATAATTTCATTAATTTTTATAACCTATAGGTTAATAAATTAACTCGCTTTAGTAGAGGGTGGGAGGTAGGGGGCAGGAAATACGGTTACCGAACAAAATGAACCACTTCCAACAGCCTTTTCTGATTCTAACTTAGCCAAGGCCACTTCATAAAGGCATTTCCCTAGCTTATTTTACATCCTTACTTATCTATCTGTCCTACGTTAGGCAGAGTCATACCATAATAGTAGCAAGAGGCATAAATCTGTCCTAATGTCCAGTGATCTAAGAAAACATAGGTGTCTCCACATCAAGAATCATTCAAGGACAGTTTAAAGTGTCAACAGCAAACAATCATCATGCCATTTCCATCACTCACAACTAGTCACTGGTTATTAACTGCTATAGACTTAATAACAACATTGAGTAGAAGACAAAGGCTGTGCCCAACCCCTTTAAAGATAAAAAGTATTATGTAAAAAGTAAGCATTCTCAGATTTCAAAAGAAACAAGCCATATTTTAAAATCTGTGAAAAGAAAAAAATCAGAAGGATGTACATTAGTCTACAGCCATGCCACCCTTAACAAGCCCAATCCTGTCTGATCTCGGAAGCTCAAGTAGGGTCGGGCCTGGTTAGTACTTGGATGGGAGACCACTTAGGAAGACCAGGTGCTGTAGGTGTAAAAAAAATAGTAAAGAAAAGAAAAGAAAAAAGAAAAAGGATGTACATTAAAAATATTTAAAGTGAAAAAAAATTAAACTGGCTGCCTGTAGGTAGTAAGATTAGGAATAATTCATAACTTTTTTCTACAGATTCTGAACATTCTTATTAATTTATAATTGAGCTAATAATTTCTTTATTAAATAAATTTTATTAATTTAGTAAATTAAATTTATTAATTTTCTTTAATAAATTAGCTTATAATTTTTACAAGTTTCAGTTTCCAGTATGCTGTGGGGATGAAGTATTCTGATTGATATTCTAGTTAATGGAGTTAAAATTATAAAGTATATGAATCATCAATTCTCAAAGAACCAACAAACCATACTAAAAATTATTTAACTTTTTTATATATTCAGAAACATTTCATAGGTTCTTAGGCTTCAAGGTCATCATAATGTACATAAACCACAACAATACAGTGACACCTTTAAACCCAGGAGCAAGATTTTTGGCAGCCTCAACCTTTCCAAATAGGCACATACCAGAAATGAATTTTTCTAAATCTCTGCTGGGAAAGAAGCAGTATCTAAGAATCCAGTAATGATTATGCTCACACACAGGTGCAGGAAATGAGTGTTTTCATCTTCGTGTCCCTAATATTTATTGATATTGTGGGATATCATCTATTTGAAGAAGCAGCTGTTTTTGAGAAGTAAATGGTTTGGGAGAGGCTGCTCGAGCCCTTATTTAGAAAATAATTTTGCAAATAAGCTAACATCAGGAATGTTTTAAAGAAGTTCCACCAAATTTAAATGGATTCTTAATGGCTTTTTTATTAAGGCTCTACCAAAAGACAACTCATGAAATGGGAGAACATATTTGCAAATCATATATCTGATAAGGGATTTTTATCTAAAATATATAAATAACTCTATAACTCAATAATAAGAAGACAAATAACCCAATTAGAAAATAGGCAAAAGGATTTTAATAGTCAATTTTCCAAAGAAGATATACAAAGACCAAGAAGCACAGGACATGTTCAACACTGTTATTCATAAGTTAGGGAAATGCAAATCAACCCCCCCCTTGTTAAAACATGGGTATTATCTGCAACACAGCAAAATTTATATTAACGAAATAGTCAACGAAAATTAACATACAGTACCTGTATTACCAAATAAAAGAATGTAAATTCTTTTAAATTTATACCTCAATAGAGCTGATAAAAATTTAGATTTTCTAGGGGTTTCCTTTAAATATTAAAGCTCACTGAATGCAAGTCCTAGTATATTTTCCACAAATTTTAAGAATATGAGAAATCCATATTTGGTCACTTAAAGATTTTTCTATTTGCTATGCAGTAAAATTTCACTGTCTTTCAAGGATCAAAGGCATTTTAATAGCTACTTAGGATCAACATTTTTTTCGCTGGAACATCTAAGTGAAATCAATAGATATGTGTGTGCATATATTATATATGTACACATATATATGACATATGCTTCCTTATAAACTTCCTATATTTTACTTAATTGTAAGCATTTATTTTATAATACTTTCCTATAATCTAAATGTTCAATTTTGTAAAATCATTAAATTATAGAAAGTTCAAAAGATGGATCATGTAGCATTCAAAGTTTACTAAAAGCATATAATTAATGGGAAATAAGTATGTTTTAAAATGTTTTTACATCTTGAAACAACAGAGTACATAGAGGAAAACACAGGAACTAAACTCCTGGATCTTGGACTGAAAGAGGATTTTATGAATTTGACATCAAAAGCAAGGGGAGCAAAAGAAAAAATAAATGGGACTACATCAAAATACAAGGCTTCTGCACAGCAAAAGAAACCAGCAACAAGGTAATGAGACAACCATTTGAATAGGAAAATATATTTGCAAGCAATGCCTCCAATAAGGGCTTAATATCCAAGATATACAAAGAATTCATATGACTCAATGACAACAAAAAACAAACGATCCAATCAAAAAATGGGCAGAGGACCTAAAGAGACACTTCTCCAAAAAAGTCATACAAATGGCCAACAAACATGAAAAGATGCTCATCATCGCTAGCTATTAGGGAAATCCAAATCAAAATCACAATGAGATATCATCTTAAACCTGTTAGAATAGCTATAATCAACAGGACAAGTAATAACAAGTGTTGGAGAGGATGCGGAGAAAAAGGAACCCTCCTCATACACAGCTTGTGGGACTGCAAATTGGTACAGCCACTATGGAAAACAGTATGGAGAGTCCTCGAAAAACTAAGAATGGATCTACCACATGATCCAGCAATCCCTCTACTGAGTATTTCCCCCAAAGACTTGAAAACTCATATCCGAAAAGATATTTGCACACCAATGTTCACAGCAACGTTATTCACAGTGGCCAGGTCATGGAAGCAACCGAAGTGTCCTACGATAGATGACTGGCTAAAGAAGCTGTGGTGCATATATACAATGGAGTATTATTCAGCCATAAGAAGAGATGAAATATTGCCATTTGTGACAACATGGACGGACCTCGAGATAATCATGCTAAGTGAAATAAGCCAGAAAGAAAAAGTTGAAAACCACATGATGTCATATGTGGGATATAAACCTAAAGCAACAAACAAATAGGACAAACAGATTCATGGACATGGACAACAGACTAGTGGTTACCAGAGGGTAAGGGGGAGGAGGGAGGAGGGAAGTAGATGGGTAAAAAGGGTCAAATATGTGGTGACATTAAAGAATTAAAAATTAATTAATTTTTAAAATAAAATGTTTTTACGACTTAGACTGAATTACTTTAACTATGTAAAAACTGCACATGAAACTAAAAAAACACATTTGCCCACAACGTAAAAACTATAAATGCTCACGGGGGGGGGGGGGGGGGGAGGAATTTCATAAGCAAGCATAAATTTCCACTAAAATAAATGCTTCTATTAAAGGAAATGTATCAAATAGAAATAACAATAGCACACATTCTTCACTTAGAAACTTTTACACTAGTAAAATGTAGAAATCCCTGAAGCAACTAGGAACTTCAACAACACTTTTATCTTGCCAGTGCAGTGCCACTTTAATTCAAATGCTACAGGAAGAAAATCTAGTAACTTAAAATTTGAATCACCAATAAAAGACATTTAAAAACAAAAAGAGATGGGGGAATAGGTAACAAGATGAGAACTGCAGGGAAAGAAGGAGCTAGAGTGCGAGAGGCAAAGGAGATGGAGTAAGGAATAAAAAAAGAGAAGTGAAGAGGATAGAGGAAGGAAGGTAGGCCTAGGAGACCAGGAGAATGAAAACAAACATCCAGGCAAGGCCCAGGCTCTTTCATAGGGGGAAGAGAAAGCCCAAGGCCAATTATATTGATGTTAGTTA
>NW_011889217.1:992662-1000505 GCF_000151845.1 Pteropus vampyrus | reverse complement strand
TGCAGAGTATTTCAATAGCCCCAGTAAGTTTTTTTTTATGCATTAATTCTTCTTTCAATTCAACTAGAATACTGTTTGTTCAGTCAGATTTTTCCTGAGCATCTCTATCGTATGGAAAGCTAAAAATGAAAATCTAAATTTGAGTCACTAACCTGAAGAAACAAGATCTAATGGGCCACACCACTTTGGAAAAGAGGGGAAAATGTCTATGTAGGTATGGAAACAAATAAGGTTAAGACAGCCTTATAATGGTAGTAATACTTGGGTGATGTGTTTACAGCGTGGCGGGGAGGGGGCTTTTGGTTTTTTTCTTTTGTGCTATTTGCTTTCCAGGTTTTCTATATTAAGCACAGATCTATCACCTGGCACACATAAACATACTTTTTAACTAGAGGGGGAAAATCTAGTGAGCAACAGAGGTGGGTAAAACCCAGATAGAAACAATATAGTATATAACTAATGAAAAATTACAATCTCAGAGAGAGGAAAAAAAGAATAAAAAAAGACTATACCAGTGATTTCTAGATGAGTAAAATTACCTGGAGACACTCAAATAGTTCCAGGTTACAGACTTCATGGAGATTTAATAAAGGACGCAGTCCATGTTGAAGAGCTAACATTACAAATTGCCTCCAAATAACATAACATCACCACTCATAAAGTAAAAACCACAGGAAACAGAGCAACTAAGTAGAAATACATAAATGAAATAGACCTAACTTATATTATGTCTAAAGCACCCTAAAAACATAATATGCCTTTTTAAATTTCCAAAAGCAGAAGTAGCACAGCCAATAGTAGAAATGCAAAAAGAAAGACATTACATCAGAAAACAAAGTCCTATACTGCCTGATTTTCTAAACTGTCTGTTACAGAACTCATGGATCCAAGAGGGGACCAAAAATAAAATTGCAGAAGACAGTGACAATGAAAATAATGTATTTGAAAACCTATAACATGCAGTTAAAGTAGCACTCAGAAAAATTCACAGCACAAGGACTTAGGATATAAATAACCACAGTAAATATATAAGCAGAAAATAATCAATTAAAAATCAGAAAAGTAGATCAAATAATAAATAAAGCCAAGAACTGGTTCTTTAGTAAATAGGTAAACCATCTAGCTAACTAAATAAAAGGAGGACAGAATTAGTATACAAATAGAGGATATTAAAATAATACTAAAATATTTCTTTGTTCGCCTCTTTACAAATATATTTGAGAACCTAGATAAAATGGATAATCTTCTTGGAAACCATTAATTATCAAAACTGACCGTAAATGAGACAGAAATCTTAATCAGACCTATAACCACAGAGGAAAGAGAAAATGTTATTAATGAGCTCTTGCTACCCCAAAGAAATCTAACTCCAATGACATTTTAATGGTTCCAAACCATAAGAACAATTTCTAATTTTTTTTTGTAAAAAAAGCATAATATTGATGGAATAAAAGAGAACACTACAGAAGAAATCTCATGTATGAATACTGATTGAAAATCCTCAAAATAAAAAGCACAAACCAAGTTTAGTAGTATATTACAGGGATATGTCCAAGTGGGATTTATTCCATGAATACAGGATAGTTCAATATTAAGAATCTGTTGATAGAATTCACCACATATTAATAGATCTAAGAAAAATCATTTAGCCACATCCTTAACATGAAGTTAAAAACAACAAAAAAAATCTCTCTCAATACCAAAGCCAGAGAATGCTAACAGGGAAACTACAGTATTCCCACCAAGCACAGGACCAAGACAAATGTCCACTACTATCACAATTGCTTAACACTGTTATTTAACATTAGCTAAAAGTAAAAGGTATAAAAAGTCAGAAAAGAGACTTTCCCAGGGAAAAAAACTACAAAGCTATTACATATTAAAAAAAAAATACAATAAAGTTTCTGGGTACAAAATTAATATTCTGAAACATACAGCCTTCATATACACAATGATCAGATAAGAATATAATGGAAATATGCATTATATCACAAGAGGTAAGAAGTAGAAATAAACTTAAGATGTAAAGGAAGAAAACTAAAGATCTAGTGAAAGACAAAAAAGAAGACTTATATAGTTGGAAAATCATATGATAATCTTGGATATGACACACATCATTAAGATCAATTCTCCCGAAACAGCTAAATTTGACATGATGCAAATGAAAACTAGAGTATTTTGTTTTTGGTTTTTTTTCATTAAGTAAGCTGAGTCTAAAGTTCATATGGAAATAACAAGCAAGAACAACCAAGAAAACTTCAAAGAAAATAAAAATAGAGTAGACTACCCTATTAAATATCAAAATATTTATTATAAGATATAGCACTTAAAGTTGTGTTGCACTGGTATACATAAACATACATATCAATGGAACAGAGTAGAAAGCCCTAAAAATACTCGAATTTAATATATAATAAGGCTGCATTTAAAATCTGTAAAGTGATAGCACAACTGGGTAGTTATCTAGAAAAAAGCTGAATGCTCACCCGCACTCCATACCAAAATAAATTCCAGAAGGATCAAATGTATAGTAACATTATGCAACTGCTCAAGTGTATTAATCCTATTTTCACTCTACACAGAAAGTTAATAGGCAAACATAACAAGTTTTTGAGACTTAAAATCCAACAAAATACTTGCCTTATGAAAAACTTAGAAAATAAGTTATTTTTCAAGTCAAATTGCTGTAATGTATACGTAAAACTACTCTTGCAAATGAGATTGTATTAAGTTATTAATCATATGGTATACTTAAGGCTATAAGAAAAGCAACTAGTGACTCAATACAAAGCTTATTTCACAGTTCAATAAAAACTGGTTACAACTGAATATAAACTCGCTAAAATTTAAAAAGTGACAAGTAGTACATAAAAAGAGAACATGGTATTATCAAGGCAAATTACGGACCCAATCTGATTTCATAAGAATTGCAGTTATAAACTCTACCTAGTTCCAAAATGGGTCAAGAAAAATCCAAATATTTTTGTCAACTCTGGGCTGCTCTTAATCTTCTAAGCATCCAGCAATTATCCAATCTTTAGCAGGGGTGGCCTTTTCATATCTTCTTGACCTCTCCCCTGTAACCTTCTGAAAATATAGTTCTATAATGCTAACTAGTAAGTAATTTGGAAATACAACTAAACAAAATAATGCCCTTAAAGTGAAAAAGAGTTTCTTGTAGTCACCAGTAACTAGTCTGAAATCATAAGGCCAGTGAGACAAACATAACGTAAGAACAGAAAAGTATTGACTAGTTAAGTTAAAATAGAGGAGTCATGACATAAAGCATAAGCCAATTAGAAATTTCCAGTCAGTATATTAATCAATTCATTAAAATTCATTTAACATGTTTTTTTTCAATGTGATTTAAGAGTTTAGTAAGTAAGAGTACAATGTCCCAAGAAGATATACAGCCTCAAATCAATTTAGCTTTTTAAATTGTGAATAAACATTGACTGGGGAAAAATAACTTCAAAAAGATACTAAACCAAAAACGTCATCTCCTCTCCAACTCTTTCAAAAAGCACATCACCAATTCATGCCACAATATAAGGGAGAAAAGAGCCCTATGGACAGTTAAATATTTGGGTTCTAGTCTCACTGCTTCCATCACTTTGGAATGGTTTGGAGCAGTCAAAACTTATGAAAGAAAGGAAAAAGAAAAAACATTCAGGACTTCTTCTGTAAGAAAAGAGAAAGAGTAAATGGTCTCTGACAACCCTTTCAGAATTAGGGATCTTGATATATTCTTTTATAAATATGGACCTCGATGGTTTTTATAGCCTTATACATATAAGAAATATTACAAGACTTCATATTCCTAGTTATGAGGGCACATAAACACATGTAATCACTTGTTGAGTCTATGACTCAGTAAGTATATAACAGCCACACCTTGTTTAAGAAAATGCTTACTATTTGACACTGATAACACTATTTCACTCTATAAGTAGCCAATATAATATAATTGGTTAATATAAACTACAAAGAACCTAACTAGAGGCTATTAATCTAAGAGAAGTAATCACAAACATAAATTTTCCGTGCTTCCAGCGGTCTTCATAGTCGGTGAATTATACCATTCTGACTGTTACCGTCATATGAATTCTGAATAATTTTCCCCATAGAAACAAAGAAGTAACAGAGCCATCAAACTTGAGAACTCATAACCCCAAGGGAATAAACAATATAATGATGGCACAACTTCACAGAATATCAAAGAGTTTAGGGGAGAAGGTAAGAGTTGTTAATTTCACAGCAAATAAAATACTTTAATGTTAAAATAAACACCAGAATAAATACCTTTAAAGTTCTATCAAATTGATAAGAAATAGATTATTCCTATTTTATTTAAACTATTTCACCCATAATATGGAAACAAACACAGCTTTTCAGTTTGCAGTTACATATCGGATTTTTTTATTGCCTATCTTCCCCACTAGGCTTTAAGTACTATGAAGACAAGAACCATTTGTTTCATTCACCAGTGCAGCAAGCATAGTGTCTGTAAGTACTGCTAAGTATCTGCTGAATAAATGCTGCCAAATTTGTAGTAATTATATGAGAACAGCATAATACTGATATCAAAACTTGACAAAGATAGCATAAAAAAAGGAAAATAAGAAACAAAATCATATATATTTATACATGTGTATACAGTACTCCCTGTCTCCCACAGGGGGATGCGTTCCAAGACTCCCAGTGGATGCCTGAAAATATAAATAGTACCAACCAAATATATATATACTATGTTTTTTCCTGGACATACATACTTATGTTAAAGTTTAACTTTTAAGGCACAGTAAGACATTAACAACAATAATTAATAATAAAATAGAAAAATTAAAAATATACTGTAATAAAAATTTTGTGAAAGTGGTCTCTCTCCAGTAATTTTTTATTTTTCAGGCCAAACCTATTCCTGAATTTATGTAATCATCCCTACCTGCAGTAAATGGCTTGGTGTCACTCATTTTAAGGGGATCCCTTGGTTTAGTCTTCTTCATGTAAGCTCAACATTTTCTGGTACAATGTATTGCTGTCGATCAAAACAAGTTTTTGGTTCATGTTTTCAACCCACAAATTCAATGCCTTTTCCATCTTAACTGAGTACTATATTATGCCCTGTGGCTATAACTTTTACACTGAGGTATGACAGCAAAACCATCACAAATTTCTTTTTTCCTTCTTCACAATTTCACTGATATAAGTAAGATCCATTCTAACCATAGATCTTAGCAACCTCAGCACACGATTTAAAAATTTTTCCTTATTAAGTCAAGAACTTTCACCTTTTAACTTACAGGAAGCACTTTACTACTTCTCTTTGGCATATCGGAATTGCCAGTAGCACTACTCTTGTGCTTTGGGGCTTTTATTAAATAAAATGAATACCTGAATACAAACACTACAATACTGTAACAGTCGATCTGATAACCAAGACAGCAACTAAGTGACTAACAGATGGGTAGTGCATATAGCATGGATACACTGGACAAAGGGATAACTCACATCTTGGTCAAGGATGGAGGGGAATGGTGTGAGATTTCATGACGCCACTCAGAATGGTGTGCAATTTAAAACTTAAAATTTCTGAAATTTTCAATTTAATATTTTCCAAGCAGTTAAATGCAAGTAACTGAAACCATGGAAAGGAAAACCGTGGATAAGGGAGAACTACTGTATTTAAATATATACACATCCAAATTCTAATTAAAATAGCAGTAAATTAAATAGCTGTGAAAAACTTTTCAGAAAAAATGATAGCTACCTTCCACACAAAATTTCAAAAAAAAAAAAAAATGAAAAGGAATCTATTGATTAAAAAAGAGATATATCTCAAGCAATTGCAATATACAGATCTTGTTTGGATCCCAATTCAAATAAATTGGAGAAAAAAGATGAAACAATTGGGACAGGATGAACACTAACTGGATATTTGATAAAATTTGTAAATAAGTTCATTTCTATGTAGATTAACGGTATTATAGTTTTTATAATTCTTATCTTTCAGAGATATACAAAAATCTACTCACAAATGAAATGAAATGGTATGATTGAGGTTTGCTCCAAAATAACTAGGACGATGGTATGTACATGAAATAAAATTGATAGCTGTTACAGCTGGATCTACATTTACAACTTTGGAATTCTAAAAAAAAACAAAAACAAAAAAAACCTACAAAAGATGTTACTGCTGTAGCGCAAAATGAAAGAGGCTGAAGAATAATCACATTTTAATTTTCTAAAACTGTTCATACAAAGCTAACTCATAAGTGGCAACCATCATGTTAATAATTTGAAAAATCATTATCATTAGATGCTAACACAAAGTGGATGAAAGTTCCATGAGGTATTTACATAGTCTCAAATTATCTCCCCACAATATATTGATTAATTACAATGGAAGACATAGTAACTTTACCTTGGCAGACACCACCTTAACTGAATGACCAAAATTAACACCACCAATAATAGGATATATTGACATCACATGCCTCCACATATGATGCACTCAGAACATAACATCAATTCTGTGGTATTCCTGCCAAAAATGAATCTATCATGAAGAAGTAGCAAACAACCAGAATCTAATCATGAGGAAGTATCAAATAAACCATCTTGCAGTTCTACAAAATAATGTCCTGTACTTTCAAACATGTCAAAGTCATGAGACAAAGACAAAGAAACTTTCAGATTAAAGAAGACTAAAGACAACTGATTATAATGCATGAACCAGGGTGTCCTTTTGCTCTAAGGATATTATTTTGACAACTGTTGATTCAATAATAATTTACTGATTTTGATCATTAGTATTGGGGTTATGTAAGAAAATGTCTTTGTTTTCAGAAAGCATATACTGTAAAGGGGTAAGAGGGTATCATGTATGCAACTTACTTTCAAGCAGTTCGGAAAAAAATACGTACATGTAAATACAGAGAAGACCAACAGAGAAAGATAACAAAACATGCAACGTTTAGGGAATATGGATATACAAGAATTCTTTGTACTATTACTGTAAATTTTCTGGTAAGTCTGAAATTATATCAAAACAAAAAGCTTTAAAAAACACACACAGTCTACAGCCATGCCACTCTGAACATGCCCAATCTCGTCTGATCTCGGAAGCTAAGCAGGGTCAGCCTGGTTAGTACTTGGATGGGAGACCATCTAGGAATATCAGGTGCTGTAGGCATTAAAAAAAAAATACACATACATTTATATGGTTGTTTGCATATACCCCTCAAATCAGGAAGGATTCATAGCAAACTGTGAATAGTGATTAGTTCTGGAAGAAGGCAAAAAGAAGGCTTTCACTTTCTACTTTCTATACTTCTGGTGCTTTCATTCTGCAGCTGAAAAGTACAATAACCGAAACAAAAAATTCACAAGAGGGGTATAACAGCAGATTTGAGCAGGCAAAAGAATCGATGAACTTGAAAATGGAACAAATAAAATTACTGAGTCTGAAGAGAAATAAAAAAGAAGAAAAGCAAACAACCTAAAGGGCCTGCAGGACACGATTAAGCATGTCAGCATACACATTTCATAAGTCCCTAAAGAAGAAAGGGCACAAAGACTATTTTAAGAAATAATGGCCAAAACTTCCCAGATTCAATGAAAAGACATAACTCTACAAAATCAAGCAGCTCAATGACCTCCAAGAACAATCAACTCAGCATAATGTTTCTTGGTTCAAACCAGGACACATTATAATCAAACTGCTGAAAAAGACAAAGAATCTTTAAAAGATGAAGAAGAGACTCATCATGTACTAGGGATCATCAATAAGATTAACGAGCAATTTATAATTAGAAACCATGAAGATCAAAAGACGGTAGAT
>NW_011889217.1:987662-991477 GCF_000151845.1 Pteropus vampyrus | reverse complement strand
CAAAATCAAGCAGCTCAATGACCTCCAAGAACAATCAACTCAGCATAATGTTTCTTGGTTCAAACCAGGACACATTATAATCAAACTGCTGAAAAAGACAAAGAATCTTTAAAAGATGAAGAAGAGACTCATCATGTACTAGGGATCATCAATAAGATTAACGAGCAATTTATAATTAGAAACCATGAAGATCAAAAGACGGTAGATAAGACATTTAAAGTACTGAAAGAAAAAACTGTCAACCAAGAATTCTCTATCTGGTAAAAAATGTCCTTCAAAAATGAGGGAGAAATTAAGACATTCCCAGATAAATACTAGCTGAGGGAGTTTTAGACATTCCCAGATAAATACCAGCTGAGGGAGTTTGTTGCCACCACACCTGCCCTACAAGAAATGCTAAAAGGAGTACTTCACGCTGAAATTGCAAGATTCTAGACAATAACTGAAAACCATAGGAAAAAATAAAGATCTCTGGTACAGGGAAATAGGCAAATATAGAAGCCAGTACAGTCATGTGCCAGTTAATGATGGGGACACATTCCAAGAAAAGCATCATTAGGCAATTTAGTCATTGTGTGATCACCATAGAGTGTAGTTACACAAACCTAAATGGTATAACCTATTACACACATACACACCTAGGCTATAAGTATAGCCTAGGCTACAAACTGTATATCATGTTACTGTACTGAATATCACAGGCAACTGTAACATAATGGTATCTGTATATCTAAACATAAAATGTACAGTAAAAATACAGTATAAAATATACAAAATGGTTCACTTACCATGACTGGAGCTTGTGGGACTGGAAGTTATGCTGGGTGAGTGAATGGGAAGGCCTAGGACATTACTGTACACTACTGTAGACTTTATAAATACTGTATACTTGTTATACTAAATTCATAAAAACAATACAAGATTAAATCAAACACAAGAGAAATGGTGCAATCAAGAGACACAGGAAACATGAAATGTATGAGGCTACTGCCAGCATAATTCAACATACTGTTTAATGGCAAACTTTTTTTAATAAGTAGAAAGAGTATATTCTAAATTTACAATAAACAGTATAGTAAATACATAAACCAATAACATAGTCATTCATCATTATCGAGTATTATGTACTATATATAATTATGTATGCTATACTTTTATACTGACTGCAGCAGCAGGTTTGTTTCCATCAGGATCATAAACACATGAGCAATATGTTTTGACATTACAATGGCTACAAAGTAACTAGACAACAGGAATTTTTCAGTTCCTTTATAATCTAATGGGACTCTGCTATATATGTTGTGGTCTGTAGTTGACCAAAATATTGTTATACATCACATGATTGTACTGTGTTTCTGGTTTAAGACTCCACTTTTTATTTACTGCAGGATTTAAAAGACACAAATGCGTAAAAATTATTATAAATCTGTTATTGTCTTTCTCTCTGTCTGGCTTATTTCACTTAGCAGAATGCCTTTCCAGGGTTATCCATGTTATATATAGAGCTGCAATTTGTGACATTAAAAAAGGGTACGATGAAACAGTCTTTGTATCATATTGAAGTTAAAGCCAGTTTCAGTTCAAACTAGACTGTTAGAAATTTAAATTGTTAAATATAATCTGCAAGAAGTAACCGAAAAAGATATTCAAGAGAAATGAATACATATATCCACACAAAAATTTATACACAAAGTAAAAGTAACCCAAATGTCCATCAACTGACAAATGGATAAATAAAATATGGTATATCCATACAATGAAATACTATTTGGCAATAAAAAAAACAATGGCATGGTTCAATCTAGAAAACATTATGCTAAATAGAAGGAGCCACTGACAAAGACTACATATTATATGTTTTCCATTTCATGATACGTCTAGAATAGGTAAATCCAGAGACAGAAAGTAAACCAGTGGTTGCTAGGGACTGAGAAATAAATGCTAAAGGGCATGGGTTTCTTTCTGGGGTACTGAAAAACATTTTCAATAGGATGTGGTGGTAGTTTCACCACTGTGTGAAAATAACTAAAAACCACTGAACTACACACTTTCAATGAGTTAATTTTATATGTGAAATATATTTTAATAAAGCTATTTTTAAAAATCAACCCTAAAAACAGAAGGTGAAAACAAGTTGCATGGTGAAAGTGTTTCAAGCTTAGGATTGATAGTTTCAAGCAGTTCCCAAATTTGTCTAACAGGAGTTTCAAGAGAGAACTGAGAGAATGGAAGAAATGAAACCTCTAAGAGCTGAATAGATAGATAACACAGTCTTGAAATTGAAAGAGCCGACCTACAAGCAGAATGCACTGGTAAAAACTGAAATCTAGACACATCATGAAAATTTACATCATCAGATTTTTAAAAACATGAATAACAAATAGCTTCCAGAGAATGGTTATCTACGAAGGAAAGAGAATAAAACTGGCTTCAAAAACTCTTATTATCAACAACAGATGCTATAAAACAATAGAGCAATTATCTTCAAAAATCTAAGGAAGAACAGTTGTAAAATTAGAATCCTAATACATAAATGAGGGAGCAAAATGAAGATATTTCAACATCCAGAGACTGTAAATTCACTATCTATTTAATCCTCTTTGAAAGAATAATTCAAAGGTAAAGTTTAGCAAAGCATAAACTTAAACTGATCTCAGAAGCTAAAGTGGAGGAAACAAAATACATAAGAAAAAGCAGCAGGCAACGAAATCAGTAAAATATTTCTAGTCCAAAGTAACTGTTAATATATGACATAAAAGTAAGTGATCTAGAACTTACTGCCTAGAACTTAAAATCCTAGATGGCCTGAAAATAGGAGGTTGGGAGAGAGAGAAGTAAAATAAATTTGTCCTATTGTACAGAAAGGAGGATACAGATACCAGAGAACACATATATACCACAGACAGAGTTTATGTATGAAAACCCAAGCATAAAAAATTTAGGAGTAACCAACAGAAAAAAGGAATAGGATGAACAACTTTCAAGTAACTAGAGCAAAGTCAAATAAGAAAAATTCAATCAAAAGAGATTTAAAAAAAAATAAAAAAAATAAACAGAAAACATAAATAAAGAATAAATCCAAATATATCTATAAGCACAATTAATATGAAAGGGTTTACTCCCTCTGTTCAAAGGCTAATTTCCAACTTGCATTTAAACACAGAAAAAGCATAAAAGACGAGCATTTTAGAAAATGGAAAGTTAGGATAGGAAATGTCATAGAAAAGATACCTGCGCTTTTAAAGTTCAGGAAACAAAAAATCATCAAAGGCACCCCTCTTCCTCTAAGTATTACCAACTAATACATTTTCCTTCAGATTATTACATGTAGCGATCAATAAGATTATCAGCCCTTCTAATAAGAGCTCTACTTCTAAAGGTGAAGGTACAAACAATACATACATAAAAGAATCTTCCTTCTATATTTTACAACTGCGAAATCTTAATATGAAAGGATTTTTAATAAAAGAAGGTACACAAAAAGCCCACAGTAGGTCTTTTGACTAATCTTAATTGCTTTAGATAGATACCTATCATAACAGGCTATAATTTACCTCTCTGATAACGAAACTCAATATATTCCACTTATCAATAAAAATGAAGATTAACAATACAAGAAATTAAACACCATTATCAAGTGAATCTACAGGGAGTTATTACAAGGATTAATAAGACAATGCAAGCAATAGTTATTACCAGTGTATACTGGCACCTCCTTGTCTTCCTAAATCTTAATCTTATTTTAACAGGAGTTCTTGTACTTTAAAGAAAAAAGAAAGTGGCTACCAAAAGACCATCACCTATAATAAAAAAAA
>NW_011889217.1:785184-986187 GCF_000151845.1 Pteropus vampyrus | reverse complement strand
AACTAATTTCCTGAAAAACAAAAACTACCAAAGCTCACCCAATTAAAAATATCAACAGCTAATAGCTATTAAATAAATTAAATTTGTATTTAAAAATCTTATCATAACGTAAACTCAGGGCCCAGACGGCTTTACTGGTGAAATCTACCAAATATTTAAGGAAGAAATAATACTAATTTTACAAACTTCCAGAATATTAAAGAGAAAGGACTACTTCCCCTCATTCTATAAGACATTATCTTGATACCAAAGATGTTACAAAAAGAGAAAACTACAAAACAATATCCCTCATGAACATAAATGCAAAATTTCTTAACAAAATTGTAGCAACTCAAACCCAACAATATATAAAAAGCTTACTATATCATGACGAAGTGGGGGTTTTCCAAGGAATGCAAGTTCAAACAAATGAAAAGGAAAATACAACTTTTCAAAATTTATGGGTTAAAGCAAAAACAGTTCAAAGAGAGGACATTCATAACTATATAGGCCTACTTCAACAAACAAGAAAAATCCTAAATAAACAATCTAACTTGGCCTTTTGAGCCACGCTTCTCTTGCTCAGGCCCACTTCCATATCTGGAAGTATCACTTCTCTTCTAATAAAACTTTTCTTTTCTGCTGTTAAAAAAAAAAATCTAACTCTACACGTAAAGGAACTAGAAAAATAAAAGCAAACAAAACCCAAAGTAAACAGAAGGAAGGAAAGAGTTAAGATCAGAGTGGAAATAAATGAAGTAAAAATTTAAAAAACAATAGAAAAGATCAATAAAAGAGCAGGTTCTTTGAAAAAATAAAATTGACAAACCTTTAGCCAAACTCATCGAAAACAGAAGAAAACCCAAATAAAATCAAAAAAGAGAAGTTACAAACGATACCTCAGAAGTAACAAAGATAGTTGGAAAAAACAACAATTATATAGCAACAAATTCAACACTCTAGAAGAAATGGATAAATTTCTAGGAGTATATAAGCTTCCAAAATTGAACCAGGAAGAAATATAAAATATAAACAGACCAATTACTAGCAATAAAACTGAAGCAGTAATCAAAACTCCCCAAAAATAAAAGTCTAAGACCAGACAAGGTCTTCACAGGTGACTTCTACTAAACATTCAGTGAAGAATTACTACCTATCCTTCTCATACTATTTCAAAAAGTTAAAGTGGAAGGAACACTTGCAAACTTGTTCTATTAAGCCTGATACTAAAACCATACAAAGACATTACAAAAAGAGAAAACTATAGGCCAGTATTCATAAACATTGATGTAAAAATTCTCAACAAAATATTAGCAAACCAGATTCAACCATGATCAAGTGGGATTCATGGGATGCAGTGATGGGTCGACATCTGTAAATCAATCAACATGATAAATCGCATTAATAAAATAAAGAATAAAAACCACATAATTATCTCAACAGATGCAAAAAAAAAAAAATCTGGCAAAATTCAATACTCTTTTATGATAAAAACTCTCAACAAAGTGGGTATAGAAGGAACATCTCAACATAGTAAAGGCGATATATGACAAACCCACAACTAATATCATACTAAATGGTGAAAAGCTAGACGTGGTTCCATAGTGTAGCAATTAGCACATCTGCTTTACATGCAAAAGGTCCTGGGTTCACGCCCCAGTGAAGCCACAGTCCATGGTCTATGGCCATGCCACCTTTCACAAGCCCGATCCCGTCTGATCTTGGAAGCTAAGCAGGGTCAGGCCTGGTTAGTACTTGGATGGGAGACCACCTAGGAAGACCAGGTGCTGTAGGCATAAATAATAATTTTAAAAAAAATTTTAAATAAAATATAATAAATGGTCAAAAGTTGTAAGCTTTCCTCTAGAATCAGAAACAAGACAAGGATTAGAACGCCTATTATCACCACTTCTACTCAACACAATATTGGAACTCCTAGCCACAGCAATTGGACAAGAAATGAAAGGCATCTAAATCAGAAAGGAAGTAGTGAAACTCTCATTATTTACAGATGACATGATATTATATATAGGAAACCCTAAAGATTCCGCCAAAAAACTATCAGAACTAATAAAAAAAATTCAGTAAAGCGACAAGTACTGAATCAATATACAGAAATCTGTTGCATTTCTATATACCAATAATGAATAATTAGTAGAGGAAATTTAAAAACTTACATTTACAATTGTATCATAAAGCATAAAATACCTAAGAATAAATTAAACCAATGAGGTGAAAGACCTGTACTCTGAAAACTATAAGACACTGAATTAAGAATATGAATACACAAATAAATGGAAGGATATACCTTCTTCATGGATTGAAAGGATTAATATTATTAAAATGTCCTTAAAGCAATACAGATAGATTCAATTCAATCCCTATTAAGATACCAATGGCATTCATCTCAGAATCAGAATTAACCCTAAAATCTATATGGACCCCCCAAAAAACAAAGAAATCTTAAGAACAAAGTGGGAGGTATCACCTTCCTGATATCAAACTGTACTACAAAGCTACGATAACCAAAACAGTATGGAGTACTGGCATAAAAACAGATATATAGATCAATGGAACAGAAGAGAGATCCCAGATATAAATCCTTGCTTATATGATCAATTAATATAAGACAAAAGAGGTAAAGATATCCGATGGAGTAAATAGTCTCTTCAATAAGTGATGTTGGGAAAATAGGACAGATACATGCAAAAAAATGAAATTAGGCCACTTGCTTATACCATATACAAAAATAAACTCAAAATAGATTAAAGACTTAAACATAAGACCTGAAACCATAAAACTCCTAGAGAAAACATAGGCCGTGAACTCTTTGACATTGCTCTTAAGCATCATCTTTTTGAACATGTCTCCTCAGAAAAAGGGCAAAAGAAAAAATAAACAAATGAGACTACATCAAACTAAAAAGTTTTGCACAGCAAAGAAACCATCAACAAAACAAAAAGACAACCTACTGAATGGGAGAAGATATTCACAAATGATACATCCAATAAGAGGTTAATATTCAAAATATACACGGAACTCTTACAATTTAACAGCCCCTCCCCCGCAAAAAAAGAATCCAATTTAAAAACGGGCAGAAGACCTAAGTAGACATTTCTCTAAAGAGGACATACATATGGCCAACAGACATATGAAAAGATGTTCAACATCACTAGTCATGAGGGAAATACAAGTTAAAACCACATCAGATATCACCTCATACCTGTCAAAATGGCTATCATCAATAAATCAATAAGTTATGGCAAGGATGTAGAGAAAAGGGAACCCTCATACACTGTTGGTGGTATTGTAAATTAGTACAGCTACTATGGAAAACAGTACATAGATTCTTCAGTAAATTAAAAATAGAGCTGCCACATAAAACACTAATTTAAAAAGATATATGCACCTCTAGGTTCACTGCAGCATTATTACTAATAGCCAAGATATGGAAACAACCTAGATGTCCATCAACAGATGAACAGATAAAGATGTGGTATATATAGAATGGAATAAGAATGAAATCTTGCCATTTGTGACAAAATGAATAGACCTAGAGGGTATTATGCTAAATGAAATAAGCTAGACAGAGAAAGACAAATACTGTAAAATTTCACTTATATGAAGAATCTAAAATAAAAAATGAACAAAACAGAAACAGACCCAGAGATATAGAGAACCTCCTAACGGTGGCCAAAGGGGAAGAAAGTAAGGGAAGGGAAAAATAAAAAAATGGAAAAAAAAAAAAGAGAGAGAGAGAAATACAAATGGCAAAAAAGAAAAGAAAAAAAACATTAAAAAGTCAACAAAGATAAAAAGGCAGGTTGAGGGGAAGAGAAGGTAAATACTTAAATTTTTTTTCTTGAAGCACAAACCATAAAAGAGAAAATATAAAGTGAACTTTATCAAAACTGAAAACTTCTCACTGTTAAGAGAAAAATAATCCAAAGATATAAAATATATCTTCTAATATATTTGTTTATAAGCAGAGATAAAGGACTGAAAACAGAATACACAGTAATTAAGAAGGTAAGTTTTAAAGAAAGATCAGGGTTCAGGTTCCAGTACTGCCAATTATTGGCTGTGTATCCCTTAGACAAGTTAGTATCTCTGAGCTTCAGGTACTCAACCTGTGAAATGGGAATAATAATATTAACTACCTCATAGGGTTATCATTAAGATCAAATAAGGTAATGCACATAAAGTACTTAGAACAATCCTAATACATGATATTTTAATAGTGGATATTTCCAATGGTTAGGGACAATTTTTACATTTTCTTTTATATATCTCTATATCTGAGTTTTCGAAATAATATATTGCATATTTTAAATAAATACAGAGTGAAACAAATAAACCTAATTGTGCACAAAATTAGTAAAATTATTTCAGGTGACTTTAGAACTCAGTATTCTAACTGCACATATTAGTGGAATATGTTCTAGAAACATAAATTACTGCAAAAATTTTAGATTTTACTTTTTCTTATTATCAGTAATATCAGTATCACTATTTTGAAACCATTTCTATATATGTCCAATATAGCAAATAAATAATTATGTTTATATTTTAAGGAACCAAATTTTTTTATGTAAGACAAAAAAAGATAAGCTATTAAAGTCAAGTAAAAACTCTAAAATTCTTAAATCTAAATTGTAAAAATCAATATGAACTTGTGATTTTTAAAAATATTTGTAGAAGCAAGGACAGTATCAATGAGCACCCAGGTTTTGAGTTCTCAATATTATTTCTGAATTAATTCTTGGAGGAATGGGCGTTTTCAGATGTGCAGGAAAAATTCATAAGGTGAACCTGGGCCATTGGCTGTGCATGAAAGCAAGAAATCTTTCAAAGATTTACAGAACATGTCAAAAAGCTACCAATTTGAAATTATTCCCACAGATCAATGAAACAACTTGTGTATCAAAAAGAATGACTATAATTGTTTCAAACTAATGGTATAAATCCATGAGGGTATGATGATACTCAAAGACAAAAGGTCTTTAGAAAACCAACCGTTTTCTACATAACCTGTTACCATTAGAGATAACTGCTATATCAACTCTTTACTTTGAAACTGGTAGTTACAAGAAAGGAAGCATTCATCCTGCCTTTCTAATAGGAACTACACTTTCAGGATTAATTCTGTTGATGAGGGAAAGCTCTTCTTTACAGAAGAACGGCACATCATAAACATGACAGAAATAGCATGAGGGTACAATTTCATAACCTCTAAATAACTGATTCAAGTATCATCAATGGATGCTAAACTATGAAGGTTATTAGTGAACTTTATAATAGGGAACACAACTAGAATCACTAAAAGTGTAACAACCAATCATTATCCACCTCCTGATGTGATGCAAAAGAAGGTACACAACACCACTTGTGTTCCTGCCCCCCAAACAAAAATATGAATTAAATCAAGCTTCTAACCATTAGTTTACAAGAAATAGAGAGGATCAAGCAAAAAGACAACACAAGAACACACAAATTCTGAATATGCGGTACCTACAAGACAAAGGCCTGGTTTCTCTAACGAATCAATAATTTGAAAAGGAGTAATTATCCTATGTTTAGAAAAAGGACTTAACAGACATGAAAACCATGTAATTGTACGTTGTGAACTGTGAATGAAATCTGGAAAGTGACACTTTCAAGATAAAAGAAGTTTTACTACGGGTGGTATTAAATTATATTAAGGAATTACTAATAATTGTTAGATGTGATAACATAGTGGCTATGCTTTTAAAAGAAAGCCTTATCAGTTAGAGATGCATAATTATTAATTTACAGGAATGTTTGAGATTTTGCTTAAAACTACTTCAGGCATTTCCTCACTCACCAAAAAAAGTAGGAGAAGAGAGATCAGTCAAATATTGAATTAACCTTGTGGCCAATGATTCAATGAATCATAACTATGTAATGAAAGCCCAATAAAATCAAAACTCTAGACAATGAAGTTCAGGTGAGCTTCCCTAGTTAACAATACTGTGACACATAGGGTGACACATCCTGACTCAAAGGGAAAGGACACAGAAGCTTTCAATTTGGCACCCTATACATCTCTTCTGGCAAGTTCTGATTTATATCCTTTTGGATATAATAAAACTGTAATCGTAAGTATGTACAGTACTTTCTGAGTCCTGTGAATCATTTTAGCAGAATGGGAACCCCCAAATCTGTAGCCAGTTGTTTCAGATGTGCAAGTTGCCTGGAAACCCTCGAGCTTGTGGCTGATACCCGAAGTGAGGGCCGTCTTCTGAATGACTGTGCCCTTTACCTGTATAGTTTGGCCTAATCATGGGTAGTGTTCAAATTGCACTGAATCTATAAAAGATGTTTCGGGGACAAATGAGGAAATTTGAATTAAGTACTGGTATAATATGACATTAAAGAATTACTGTTGATGGTTGAGTATGATAACAGTATTGTGTTTATAAAGGAAAATGTCCTCATTTTTTAAAAAGTTACATAAGTATTCTCATATGAAATGTCTATAATTTAACTTTAAAATATTTCAGAAAAAAATAAGACAGAAAATATCATTAAACCTTGTCAGAGGATACCCAAGAGATTGTACACAATTACTAAAACCACTGTTAAAAAGAGTGTAGTAAGACACTAACAAATAAATAGAATTCGGTAGTGAAGAAGTCTGTTATCTGGCTTACTTTTTTTTTCTTCAATGGAAAAATGAGCTAAATAATTACTACTTCTTTGCTCTCCCTCTAAACGCTGGTTTCCAAATCAAATTTTGCTGTTCATATGAAAAACTATCTCTGCCTGATCACAACATAAGACAAAATTTCTCAGGCTTCATGCCTTATTCATTCAACAACTGTTTAATAGGTAGCTATTACTGCTTGGTACTACTCTAAGTGGCAGCAGTAATAGGACAAAATCCTTCATTAAATCTAATTTTAGTGGCGAGAGACAAACATTAAGTATAACTGAAGAAATAAAAGTTACTGAGAATTCCTGAATAAAATGCAGTATGTTAGCTTTAGAAAATAAACCTACTATTAAGCTAACAGGGGAAAAGAAGTTTTATGCTCTAATGAAGCACTGTATTGAAAACTTAAATTTTCAAAACTATATGTGAAGCCTCATGTAGGTTTCAAAATACTATCATATATATCATCTTATCTGAGCCTCACATGCTATGAGATATAAGCACTTATTACTATTTTCATTTTATAAATTAAAAAGTTCAAGGCTGAAAGAGATGGTTAGTTTTTAAATGGAAAACCAGAACTAGAATGTTAGATCTTCCAATTCACTGCCCAGAATTCTATCACAATACAACCTCTCATGGCACAAGACAGTAATCAAAAAGCTTATAATAAAGTAAGAAAAAATCCCAAATCAAACTTCATGCTATAATAAATTCAGAATATTACTATTCAAAGTACGGTCCTTGGACCATCATCATAACCTTGGAGCTTGTTTAGAAATGCACAATCTCAAGTCTACTGAATCAGAATCTACATTTTACCAATATCTCCAGGTGATCCATATGCAACCTAAAATTTGAAAATCACTGATCTGATTTGAGAATCACTGTCCAACAACTTTCTATGATGCATTGTCTATGGTATTAAAATCACTTAAAAATAGAGTAAACTTTGATGGAAGAAATTAAATATTTCCAATTCTGAAAACTCGCAAGCTACCCCTAAAGTCCACTCCATATAATAATTTGTAATTTGGCTAACAACTGACTTTGAATCCCACCCATAAAAAAGGATCACTTATAAAAAGTGACATAGTATAGTCTACCAAAAGAATTTACTGCTCATATCCTTCCCCAACCAAATTGTAGAAGGAAATGTTAACACTGCAAACTATAGGAAGATGTTAGGATTAAGAAGATTCCATTTTTATTAATAAAAGGAGAAATGAAAAGGATACAAACCTTTCCTGGGACCAAGACCATGATGATGAGATGCAGTATAAGATAAGCCAAGCCAGCCTGACCTTGAGTCTCTAATGGGTTGTTTTCGGAGGCTAGGGATAGGCCAGCCAGTAGTAATAAACAGAAAAAGACTGGGAGTTAAAGGTAGCTGAAGAACGAGTTTAGCATCCAGCTCTCTAACTCTGTTACCTTCTTCTATTTACCCATCCAATCCAATGGTAACAAAAATTTTTCCATTATATTTGTCTATGTGTTATGAGGGAACTTCTAAATTATGGTAGTTATGTAAGGATTCTCAAATATCTAAGAACATACCTTTCACAAATATCAAGAATGCACTGGTCTATGGCCATGGTACCCTGAACAAACCCAATCCTGTCGGATCTCGGAAGCTGAGCAGGGTCAGGCCTGGTTAGTACTTGGATGGGAGACCACCTAGAAAGACTAGGTGCTGTAGGCGTAAAATATAAAAAAAGGGATTGTAAGCTGACAAGGTCCTTGCAATCTGTGAGGTCAGTCAAGGGTTGCCTCGCCTTAAAAAAAAAAAAAAGAATGTACTGTATACCACTATACAATATTTGCAGTATAGTTGAAGTCTAGTGGACATTCTATATTTCAGAATCCTTACAAGGATCGAACATCTAACATCTCAGAAGAACACTTCTTAAAGTCAAAGTAGTCCCTAGTCATCTTATGGAAAAAAAGTTTTTAACATGCTTTAATACACAACAGAGAAAATCAAACATCCCAAGATTTTTATGTATTTATATAACTTAAGAGATAAGGGTTTAATGGTCGATAGGAGCCACACAAGTCCAAATAGGGCAGAAGGTTTAAAAACAAAGAAACACAAAAACTACATACTCCCTTACAAATGTTCTAGTTGCTTTGAAACATTCATAACTTTAAATAGATGTAATTTCTCTAATATTGAAAATAAGTTACCTCATTCTTTTAAATGTATCTAATGAAATTTAAACAAACGTGTGATACCCACTCCCCCAAAAAATACATGAACAAACTGTTGTTTAACAATGCAAATTTACATTTGTTTTTACTTGATGATGTATCTACATTCCACAGAATTGTATCCTAATTATATACTACTGTATAATTGAAAATAAATTTTTAAAAAAACTTCCAAAATATTTTCACATCAGTTTTTCCACAATCCACAATTATTCTTGATAAAGTTCAACGCTGTAAGAACTAGAAATCAACAAATCTTTCTAACCAGATTTTAGTAGAAATGCTAAGTTCTTAGACTGATTCATTATGAATTGTATCTAACTAATACTGTCTACACAAGAAAAGTCTCTCATTGTCAAACCACATCATTAACATTTAGTAAAATGTACACATCAATCATAAATCTGTTGGCTTCCCAGTTTTGGAAAATATATGTAACCTGTGTATAAGGCACAATTCAAGCTGCTTTAAAAACCCTCTGATCTACGGCCATGACACCCTGAACAAGCCCGATCCCATTTGATCTCGGAAGCTAAGCACGGTCGGGCATGGTTGGTACTTGGATGGGAGACCACCGAGAAAGACCAGGTGCTGTAGACGTAAAAAAAAAAATAAAAAATAAGGGATTGTAAGCTGACAAGGTCCTTGCAATCTGTGAGGTCAACCAAAGGTCGACTCACCAAATAAATAAATTAAATAAATAAATAGATAGATAGATAGATAGATAAATAAATAAATAAAACCTCTCTGGCCCTATAACTCCAAAGACAACAGGAATAAATAAATAAAGCCTCTCTGGCCCTATAACTCCAAAGACAACAGGAATACAACTCCTGAAAAGTTTGCCTTTCTAACCAAGGAAATGTTGGGCCTAAATTTCACATTACAGATGGATACATTACTGTATTTGTTAAAAGAGGATGTCTAGCAGAAGAGAAGAATTTCTTTGATACAAAAAGGACAAATCATGAAAAAAAGACTGAAAAACTCCATTAAAATTATGAACTTTTCTCACCAAAAAGACCATGAAGAGATGAAAAGACAAGTCACAAATTGAGAGAGGGTATTTGCAACCCATAAATTAAATAATTAGTATGCAAAATATTTAAAGAACTCTTAAAAATCAGAAACAACTCAAAATAAAAATAGGCACAGAACTTGAAAACATATTTCACAGAAGCACAACCAATGAATATATGAAAAAGATGCTCAACTACGGGAAATGCTACTAAAAACACAAGATATCATTTCAAACCCACTAGATTAGAAAAAAAATTAAAAGTCTGACAATATAAAGTGTTGGGGAAATGAAGCAACCAAAACACACACTAGCTTGACTCAGTAACCACAATAGTCACATTCACCATGAGCCAACTCAGTGACTCAAACACTGGAAGTGTTTGGTAAGCATTAAGCAACTGATAATGACCAATCCAGAATTCTGAGAACACATTTGTAGTACTGCCAAATACAAATTTTGGCCCTTAATGAGCTGGGTCCAACCTGACTCAGCAATATAAATCAAAAAACTTTTTGTCCCTTATCCAATTTCTCCAGTTTATTTTGTTAAGTACAAAATATTCAGGTATTCATTTCCTCCTATAAACTAATGACATCTTAACCAAAATTTTAATGATTTATCATTCTAGTAACACTACTATTTCAATGAGAACAAGTGGTTTAAAATAGAATTGTACACTTGAAATCTACATAATTTTATTAACCAATGTCACCCCAATAAATGTAGTTAAAAAACAGTAAAGAAAAACAATAGTTATGAGATGTAACATACAGCATAGGAAATATGGTCAATAATATTATAATGACAATAAATGTAAGATGCAAATTCTGGTCAAAAAAATAATAATATTGTAATAACTATGTATGATGTCAGGTGGGTACTAGACTTATTGAGGGATCACTTTGTAAATTATATTGTCTAATCGTTATGCTGTACACCTGAAACTAATGTAAAATATCACATGTTGACTGTAATTTAAAATAAAATATTTTTTAAAACTAGTTCTTATACTTTAAATTTACTTGACAGGAATTAGAATGGCCCTGTGACCAACTAAGAGGGGCAAAATGGTACATATATAACAGATACAATAAAGGGCATTAAAGTTGGACAAATCTGAGCTCAAATTTAGACTCTACCATTTTATAGCTATAACCTTAGTTATTTAATTTGTTTCCTTGACAACTAAAAAGCAAGTGTATCACCACCTGCCTACCTAATCTAATTGTAAAGATTAAGTGAGATTATGTAAAGTGCTAAACAATGCCTAGCTCATTACCATAGGTCCAGAGTTAGCACCTTTTCCTTTGTAAATCTTGCTACAATCACCTAAAATTTTTAAAGCTTGAAATAATCTCTCAATTCACAGGAAAATATTACTTTTACATTCAAATTATTTTCCTATATTACAAGAAACTGTGTGCTACAGGTTAGAAGAGCAATACTCTCCTTTTTCTAACTGAATGGCTCTTTCCTATAAGAAATTAGACTCTGGAAAAGATGATAGATTTTCACTTATCTTCATGATACAGAACCAGAGATTCCCATGCTATGTAAGAAACTAAACTCAATTGATTTCTAAGCTTCAAATCAAAAAAAAATTTTTTTGAGTCTAAGAAAAAGCTATTTAATACTTTAAGGTATTGAGTACTACCTTTTGCATTTATTGAGAAAGACTATCTAAAGAAGATTATCTGATTAATGAACTGATGGTTGGCTTTTATGGTTTTTGTTAGTCTGTAGAGAAAAAATTTACACTTAAAATAATCTACATATGAAAAATCTCAAAACATTCAACAATATAATTAGAGAACAGGAAAAATGTATAATCTTACACTGTGGGATAATTAAAATATATATAATGCTAAAAATACTTGAGAGAATTTTAGTCACTGAATTAAACTTCAGGAATCTCATTTTAAATACCTTATTACAGTCAAGACATAAAACATAACACAAGATAAAGTGACATCTGCCAGACCAAAAAGTGTGAACTAACCACCATCGATGAGAACTGCCTAAGATCTAATATTTTTTTAATCAAGATACTATTATTGTCTTCTTCGAAATCAAAATGAAAAATAAAATCTTTCAGATATACAGAAAATGTCATCATGAGGTAATGAGTCAAATACGAAACAAAGAAAAATTTAAGAAGTTCTAATATTCACATACTTTAATTTTTTCTTTTGTCTTCATTTCTAAAACAATATTTTATCTTCCGATGAGGTCATAGCAAGTTATTTGCTGTGCAGTGATAGATGCTCACTAAAAAAACATTAATTTCCCATTTCCATAATTATGACTCTTAATGCAACACACAACAGGCATTCAATAAATGTTGAATAAATAACAAAAAATAGGACGGATTAGAAACAAAAATTTAACTTATAAAACTCCACTAAAAATACGTAAACGCAGACAATGTAATCTTTGGACATTTCACAATCTCTGCTATAAAATAATACAGAAACTTTCAGTTTAACTAGTTTGAGACATTAACTGGAAAAAGCTAGCTATCACTAGACTAAGTGCCCTGTTTTCCCCACCATCAAATCTGACAAAATTCTAAAGAAAAAACATCCATATCTATCCAAATTCTCAAATACTAATACAGAATTGAGGAAAGAGAACAAAATATATTTAATAGTTAAGTAACTAAATTACCAAATCCAGTTTTGCAACACTCTACGCTGTCTTAAAAACTCTAAATATCAGTTAATATAAAATCCATTTTTATGCCCAGCCATACTTTTAAGAGACTAGTCTGGAAAACAGTACATGTGACTGTAACACAGAGACCAGAGATGACTGATATAGATCAAATAAATGAACTGTATAACTTGATATTCCACAAGAAAGATCTGGGGCTGTTTCTGAGGCCCAGATGGACTGTACAGGTAAGACTCCACCCAAGAAACAAAAGAGGCAAGATAAACATACCTAAAGACCAGACAATGTCAAAGATATCCCCAAAGATCACTCACCTCGCGTTTGGTCTCCTCCCCTTCTCCCAAATCTCATCGCTTCAGGGAGAACTAAATCTGCACCTCACGTCCCCAGCTCACCCTCAACTCCCCATCACTTACCTTCTTCACTGAAACCTGAATCCCTCTCCCCCGACATCCTCTAATTCCCATCGAGCTCTCAGTCCAGCCAGATAGATATGTACTGCGCCTGTCTTCCAGGAATGTATTAGTCTCCTTAATCCGAACTCATTTTCCCACATTACATCTGCCTTCAGCCCCTCCAACTCTGGTCTCCTCACTCCGACCCTTCACCCTGAATTCTTCCCAAGTCAAGGAACTCTGGCCTCTTCCCTTTCCAACTCCCTCAGCGGCAGCTCCTTTCATCCAGCAGGGCCTCTAGCCTATTCCCCTGGTTCCCTCCCCCATCCATCTCGTGGTACCGGTCCCCTTCCCCCAACTCCGCCCCTCTCCCCCCAAAAGGAGGCCCCCTCACCTGAACGCCGCTGCCGCCGCCGTTCCAGAAGCCAAAAGGTGCTGGCGCCAACCGACTTCTCAAGCCCGGTCCCTCTTGAGCCCTTAACGGCCCCTAGGGAGAGCGAATGCCACCACCTTCAACTCTGCCCACCCCGGGCCAGGCCGTCACCGTAGCCACCGCCAGACCCACAGCCGCCATGTTGAAGTCCTACTTCCCTCCACCTTCCCCCATCGCTCCGCCCCTTTAGGCGTCTGACGTCATGGCGCCGCGTCCACCCACCCCTCCCACCTCGGCCTATGGGAGGAGCTGACCGTGAGATCCCTAATCTCTCTTCCAGTGCTGAACTACTGCTGCCTGGAGCGTTGCAATTGGACTGGGTGAACTCTGCTGACCCAAAGGTAGGAAAGAAAGGAGAGAGTCACTAAGAGAGTAAAGCGTAGGGGTTGGAGAAGCAGATTGAGGCAGAAGGGTCAGAGTGTGGGGACCAAAGTTGAAGGAGTGGAGGGCAGATGGGATGCGGGAAAATGAGTTCAGATCAATGGGACTAATACACTACTGGAAGATAGGCACGGTAGACGTCTATCTGACGGAATCCCAGGATCCTTGAAACACAAAGGGACGCGCAAAGATTTATCAAGAAGACCTATTTGGGAATCAGCATGTCTGGCTTCTGGTGCCCGGTCACAGACCTGGTAAAAGGCCCACTCTTGCTGGTAATGGTGTCACTTTCCCCATTTACAAATGAATGGATTGAAAGGTGACCACTAAATCTTTCTCCAATTCTGACATTCAACCAGTTTAAAAATCAGGTAATCCAATTCCAAACCTTTACTGCCTTCTGCGCTTATTGAGTGTCTTCCAGAATCATATGCATGGAGGATTCCTTACTGAATGAGATGAATGTTTGTTCACGAAAGTTTCTAAGTAGTGGAGGAAATAGAAGCATAGACAGTTGACTCGTGGAAGAGTAAGAGGGTGCTAATGGCGCATCAGTTGATCTAGAAAAATTGACTTTTGGCTAAGGGATTTACATCTACACTTTCTATGTACACAAAGTGTGTGTACACTCTCATGCCTAATTTTCCAGCCCTGTTTTCTCTCCAGAACTCCAGAGGAGAGAATATTTGTACTCTGAAAAGTTCAGCAGTTTTAACTCACAATGAGAGAAGGTGGGCATTCCAGAAGGGTGGGGGGGGGTAGTTAAAGTAAGCAGAGAATAACAAACCAACAATTCTTGATTATTTGCCTACTTAATTGAACAGGTAATGGACAGCCACAGAAGATTTGTGGAAAGGTAAAAGATTCACACCTGAAATAAAGCAGAAACAGCGGGGATGGAGACTAGGGGGATGAACTAGAAAAAGACTTAAGAGAGTGACTCAACAAGACTTAGAGATGGAAGGAGAAATAATGGAGAAGGAGGAGCCAAGTTTTGGGGGTCTCTTACTAACAGAAACAGGAAAGATCTAAGGTTTACTGAAGTCCTAAGGGAGAAAATAATGAGTTCACCTGGCTAAACTGAGATTAAGATGATGGCACGTTTTCTGGAGAAATGTTCAGGAGGGGATGTAAGCTTGGAAATCAGGAAAGAAGGAGTACACGTGTAGTATATTGGTAGTCCTTGAACAAATAAAATTTCATTCATTTAACAAGTATTATTGAGTTCCTGCAATATATCAGGCACTATTCTACACACTGGGGATACAGAAGTATGTAAAAGAAACCATCTTACCAAAAGAAAAAGTAATTAATTTTTTTAAATAAACAAACAAAAAATCCCTGCTCACAGAGCTTACATTTTAGAGGGAAATAATAATAATGGTAACAGGTGTAAAGAATAAAGCAAGGGAAAGAAGATTGGAAATATCCATGGTTGACATTTACAAAGGATGGCCAGGGAAAGGTGACGTGACTAAAGACCTTAAGGAAGTCAGGAAATGAGTCATTCAGATATGTAGAAGAAAATGCCAGACCAAGGGAACAGTAACTACCAAGGTCCTAAGGTGGAAGCTCACCTATGTTCTAGGAACATTAAGCAGCCTAGTGTGACTAGAGTGAAATGAACAAATTACAGAGTAGCAGGAATTTAAGTCAGAGAGTTAACAGGTGGCTAAATCACATAATGTCTTGTAGATCTTTTCAGGACTTTGACTTTTACTCTAAGTGAGCTGAAAGCCATTGGAGAGTTTTGAGCAGAAAAGGGAAATGATCTAACCTTTTATCAAGATCATTCTAGCTATTACACTAAGCAAGAAGGACAAGGGTAGAGACACTTAGTGGTTACTGCAATAACCCAGGCAGGAAATGATAGTACCCTATCAGAGTGGTAGTAGCAGTGAAGGTGATTTAAAATGGTCAGGTTCTGGATACCTTTTGAAAGTAGAACCATAAGAATTTACTCACAGATTAGTTGCACAATGTAAGGAAATGAGAGGACTTAAGGATGACTTTAAGATTTTTGACCTGAGGCAAATTCTTGCAGGTTTGGCTAGAAAAATGGAAATTCAAATTAAAATTTCTGATGATAGGACCCTTTGGAACACTGACAAATAGGGCATGGGAAGAGGAAGCGGAGAAAGAGATAGAAAAGTAGTGGCCAGAGAAGTAGAAAAGGAATCAGAAGACTATGGCGCCATGGAAGTTTAGGAAGGAAAAACCTTTGGAGGGCTGGGCCTACTCATCTTCTCTCAAAATAGGACTCCCTGAGACCAAAGACAAGCCTCCCCTATCAGACAGGGACTTCTTGAGATTCCCCATCAGAGGTCTCCTGATACAATAATAATATTTCTTTCTCTGCCTTTTGCTTTAAGTGGGAGCCAGTTTTCTAACCACCTACTCCTAGGCCAGCCTGCTGTGTGCCACCTATCCTTAAGAAATAGGAAGGAAGTGGAGACATTTCCTTCCTGGAAAAACAAATAATTCACCTTCCTAGGAGTGACTCATACTTGTCAGTTGCCAGATATGAATCCCTGTAGTAACTCACCTGTGGCCAGAAAAGACTGAACAGGATGCCAGCCCTCTACTACCCCTACCCTGTGTCTTTCCCCTCCCAGTGCATCTAGACATTGGCAGCACACCTGCTGTTCTAGAAACAGCATTTCAGGCCAAGAGGCACCAGTTCCACTCCCTATTTTCCTACTCTTTCTCCCTCCCTTCATACACTAGACTTTTGGGGAGTCTAAGAGCAGAGGAGACAGGAAAGACAGACAACCAACTCTACAATCTTTTATTCATTTAGCTGTCCAGCATTGACTAAGTCCTAGCATGAGCCAGGCGCCATGAGTCTACAAAGATGCTCTCAGGGAGGTCAAGTGAGGGAATCAGACAGTTGTACAGATAAAGATGGTACCTGGCAGATAATCGCCTGAGTTCCCTAAGTAACACATTCCATGCCTGAAGAGTAGAGAGGAGAGAGTGTTTGGGTGGATTTGAGAAATTGAGGAAGAGACTTCATGGAGAATTGAAGCATTTAAGGTAGGCCTTAGAGGACAGGTAGAATGAAGGGTGCCAAAAGCAATTAAAACAAAGCAGTTTGAGCAAAGGCATGGATGCAAGAAAGTTCCAGGAAAATTCAGAATCACTAAGTAGTACAAAGGGTATATGTAGAAAAGCAGAGGGAAATAGGCTGGCGAGACCAAGAGAGAAGAAGCATGGCTTGGGTTTAACAGTTCTAAAGCTATAAATAAAGTCATTGGCACCTTTTTTCCAGGGAAATCCAATGGAAAAGTCAGGATGAATCACTGGAACCTTGGAGGTGAGACTGAAATCCTTTGCCCTTTCTCAGAAACACAAGACTACAATTAAGGACTCAGGTCTCTGGGTAACCTCTGAGGTTCCTTCTGATGTTAAGACCTATGTGATGACTATCATATGAAGATGCAATTATCCTGAATGGATAAAGATGATTTCAAATTCCAAAAGAATGAAAATATAAACATACACACAACAACTCAAAAATGTTAGAAGATAATATGGAAGAATATTTTTTGAATCATGAGTGGGAAGAAATTTTCTGATCAGGACACTAAATTCAGAAGCCATAAAAGAAATAGTTGATAGATTTGATAATGGCCCCCCCCCCAAAAAAAAAAATCTACACAAAGTGAAAACATAAACTAGAAAGAAAAATATTAGTGACCTATATAACAGAAAAATGGTTAATTTCTCCAATACACGAGAGCCTCTACAAATAATTAAGAAAAAAATGGAATGATTCAATAGAAAAATATGGATATAACTTATTCAAGAGGAAGTTCACTAAAGAAGAAACACAAATAGCTCATAAAAATTGTTCAACATCACTGATAATTTTAAAAAATGAAATAAGGCCCCATTTTTCACCTAACAAATTGGCAAAAGCTAAAAAGGATTAACTGCATCCAGTGCTGGCATGGATGGAGAAGCAAGCATTAATGGCAATATAAATTGGTGAAACTTTTTTATAGAGCAATTTGGCAGTGACTATCACAATATATTATGAAGTTAAAAAGCAAGTTGCAGAATAATGTCTGTTATATCCATTTTTGTAAAAAAAATTATATATATATGTATATATATTTACATATATACACATATATATTTACATACATACATATATATACATATATATATATATACACACACACACACATATCTGTGTATGTATGTATGTTTAAGCACAGATAAAAGACAAGGGATATACACCAAACTATAAATTGTGGCTCTGGAGAGAGCAGGACTTGGCTGGAGGTGGGTGGGCAGCAGAACTTGAGACCAAGAAAGGAGGGGAAGTAGAAACCATGTAGAAGATGGGAGCTACTGCTGGAAAGTGCTCCCTCAGCCATAAGAGGAAAAACTACCCTGATTTCTCTCTTCCTCCCACCCTTCAATGTCCTGCCAGTGCTTCCCATTGACTGAATCTAGCTAGTATCCAGTTGGCAAAGGAGCTGGGAAATGAAGTTTTTAGAAGAACAGAGAATGGGGTTTGAGAACAAATATGTAATAACCAACTTCGAAAAGTTATTGAGTAGTTTAGATGGAGAACTAGTATGATAAGAGCCATCTTGTAAAAGAATAAAAGCCAATTAGTCAATAGTAAATAGTAATAGTAAAAGATAATTAATTTTATTATTTTTAAATGGTGTGAGGAGACTGTCCTGGCACTGAGCTAAAAGAACCCTGTCCCTAGTAATTTATTCAGCTAATATACTGAGGTATACTATACACCTACCCCTATGCTGCAGTGGGAACAAAGATTAAATAAGACCACATTTCAATCATCAAGAACCTTAGGATGAAGACAAACATGGTAACAACACAATAAAGTTAAATAATCTCAGTGAGCTCCAGGACAAGACCAGCTACTAATCTAACCTGTACCTTTGTGCAAAATAGAAAAATGTACCCTGAGTAGATGCAATGCCAACGTATACAGCTTGTCAAACTGAGAGCAGCTGAATTTCATTCCTCTCTGGATCCCTCAGCCAGGCACTTTTGTGCAGAGCACAAAGTACACATCCATACATGGCTGCCCTGCATGAGGAGGTAGAGACTGGCACCTGTGGAAGGAGAGCTGCAGTGGCCTATGAAGATGTGCACCTGTGCAGCAGGACGCTCTGGGAGCCCAGCCTCCTAGCCCAGAACATGATTAAAACTTCAATGATTTTATTTGCTTCTGATGCTGCTGTGACCAGGAGTTGGCAAAGAGAACCTCTGAAAATTTGGAAAGGCTCCTTTGGAAGGAAAAATTGACAGATGGTGTTTATAGCTTTGCTTTGGTTCTCCCGTTAGAGTAAATGCCAGATGTTTTCTTCTGGTTTCCAAGATAGTATGTGAGATTTAAAACGTTCCTTTGCCCAAAGATAATAAAACATAAATACACAGTTAAGTGTGAGCACATGGGCAAGTGAATCCTGTGCGGGGGAGGGGGAGGTTCAGCAAAGTTTGATTTGCTACTGTTGTGAATCCAAGGTTTGTTATTACCATTCCAGTCTTTTAAGTCAGGTAACAGCATCAGTAGATTTATCCAGCTAGAGGACACAATGTTTTGTGGCCATTAAAAAAGATGTCATAAAAGGCAAACTTATAGGCCCAGTAAGTGATTGCCAGGGGTTGGTGAAGGGGGATGAATAGGTGAAGTACAGAGCATTTTTAGGGCAGTAAAACTATTCTGCATGATACTGTAACAATGAATACATAACATTATGCATTTGTCAAAATCCATAGAACTGTATAACACAGTGACCTTAATATAAACTATAGACTTTAATACTGGTTCATTAATTGTAACATTAAATGTACTAAATTAATGCAAAGTATTAATAAGGGAAACTGGTGGGGCTGAGAATACATGGAACTCTTTATTTACTATTTGCTCAATTTTTTTTCTGTAAATCTAAAACCGTTCTAAAAAAGTCTTAAAAAAAAGATGTTATAGAAGTATGTAAATATGAAAAGGTGCTTATTAAATATTGCTGTTAAAAAAACTAACAGTATACACAAGATGGTCTCATTTTTGTAAAATTATACACAACATAATTTTGAATTTGAAGTTCCAAAGGACACATGTCAAAATATTCACAGTGGTTAATTCTTGCTGGAAAGATTATGGGTAATTTCTAATTTCTTCTTTTTGCTTGCTTATTTAAAAATGCTTTTAAACATTTTTAAACAAAACACATGAGTAGTTTCCCATTGTAAATGGTTCAAGCAATAGGAAGTATATTTTAGTATATTACGGTGTGCTCCCCAGATCCCCACCCTTCAAAACTGAAACATTCATTCCCCCAACTGCTGGGAGTGTTAATAGCTGATAGCTTGCACCCCACACAGACTTACTTACCAGAGAAAAGCTGCTTCATTTAAAATCATGCCTTCTTCCCTAGGGCAGCCCACGTTCAAAGACCTGGTTACCCTGGCTCCAAATAGGGACAATTCTGCAGGGCCATCCTAGCTCCAATACCTTACATGGAATAGACTGAAGCTTTTTTGTGAATGCATTGCAGCCTAACTTCTCCTGCCCAATCCTGTTCCCTTCACTTTCCCACAATGATCCTGAAAGCACTCTCCAATAAACTTTCAGGATTCAAATCTGTCTGCTTCCTAGAGTACCTGATTAACAATAATTGGTGCCAGGAGTGAGCCAAGAAAGCAAACTCTGAAATGGGATTTGAGAGTTGGATCACTCACCAACCTGCTGGCAATGAGGATACTGCCACTAGAGGTAGGTGGAGCATGTTAGACACTAGCATGTGATAGTAATAAAATTTTCACTTGTGGCAAATTGGTATGTTTTGCCCGAGGAAAGGAATGTATGGGGGATGGGACAGCATAATGTATCAAGCTCTGAGAAGTAATAGGATGTTTTTCGTTGAGAGTAGTAGGTTGGAGAAAGACTATAAATGCTAAGTATGAAAGTCAAAGGGCTTTCTTCGCAATATATAAAGAGACTTTCTTCTCCTGCAGCCAGATGGCAGAAAAACCTGATGATCAAGATCAGGCCTAGGACTTTATAAGATCTGCAGAGCTCCAGAGAGGTTGAATTCTCAGCCGTAGTAAATTGACTATACCCAGATTAGAGACCTGCTTGGGAAGGATTGCAAATGGGAGACATGGGATGGCAATATCTGGGTCTATCTACTTGAAAATCTTGAATCTCCAGTTTCCTCTGTACCTCTGGGCCTTTATAAGTTGCTCAATTCTTGTTAAAGTTTAGTTCTCCCCCTTGCTTAAAGATGTTGGAGAAATCTCTGCCTTATAAGAAATGTGCCTCCCCATCTAGATCTACCCCAACATCCCAACCTGGCCATTAGACCAATAACTAGGATTAAGTAACAACCCAAAAGGCCAGGACCTGATATGGGGGGAAAGGGACTATAAAGGAACCTAAAGGAGCAATAGAACTTAACTAATATGTACCGACAGAAGCCAGGAGAATATAAATACGACTGCATTCTGAGAATTCTGAGGTTCAATCAAAGTGGGGAAAAGTTGAACCTAAAATTTGAGGAAGAGGTTATCAATATGGGGTTGTTCTCCTGAGACACAGGATATAACACACTGGCAAGGACCCTGAGAGAGTACTAACATGTTGCTAGGATGGTTTATAAGAGCTTGGGGAAAGCACAGTACATTTCATAATATATAAAATAGGAATGTCAGAACTGCTGTGGAGGATGGTGAAATTAGAGATCAAAAGGCTCAGCAAAGAGAAAAGTTGAAGTGGGTACAGCAGGTAAAACCAGAAAATTCACCAAATGACTCTTCCACATGAAGGCCCTAAGGAATTATCTGAGGAAAGAGGTATTGGCTCAATGGTAGCTGCCTCTGCACTTTCAAACAGAGCTCCTTGGTGGCAATGGGAATGATAGGATCCCAAAATAATAGAGGCAAGATGGCAGCACTTAACCATCAGAAGCAACTTAGATGCAATTATCATAATAAGCAATGAGGTTGAAACGACAGCCAGAAGGGCCTGACCTGCAGAGAGCTATAGAGATGGCTAATAGTATACGATGTTCCTAAGGTCAAGATGGCCAACCTAGCAATCAAAATCCAGGCTAGAAGATCGAGGGGCCAAGTCATTCATTGCCCAGTTCCTGGACCAGAAGCAGTGTTTAGGCCTGGAACCCAGTGACTGAAGAATAGGCCAGGTCTTCAGAAGGAAGAACCCTGCAACACCATGGCAAGTACATATGGCAAAGATAGCCCCAATTTTTCCCCAAAAGGATGTACTATCATTTGCTTGGGCAGCCATACACCAGGGAAAGCGGAATATTATCCCAGCAATTCAAGGACTATTGGACACAGAGTTTGAGATGAAATTGATTCTAGAGGACCCAAAACAGCATTAGTGGTCCCCAGTTAGAATGGAGGCATGTGAAGACTAGATAATAAATGGAGTCCTGACCCAAGTTCAGTTCACAATTAATCCACTGTGTGCACAGATACACCCAGTGTTTGCATATCTCTGGTGTCTCTTTGTCCAAATTTCCCCTTTGTATAAAAGATACCAGTCAGATTGGATTAGGGCCTACCTTAACCTCACTGTAAACTTAGTCACCTCTTTAAAGGTCTATTTCTAAATACAGTCATATTCTGTAGTACTGTGAGTTAGGACTTAAACATATGAAATGGGGGTGTGGGTTGGGGGAGACATAATTCAGTACATAACATATTAACGCATATCAGAGAGACTCCATTACATAAGAGGCACTACAAAACCAAGTAAAGAAAATGACTCGACCAGTTGATAACAGAAGGCCTTTGTCATTGACCACCCCATAGAAGGCACAATGGGCACATAAACAAAATAGTCATAGTGGCAGGAATGGAGGCTTTTCATGGATCCAACAGCATGGATTCCCATTCACCACGGCTTTCCTTTTTCCCCAAATTGCCTATCAAAGAGATTTAATCAATTTAAGCTAGAACCAAAGTATATGGAGGTATCTGTTTTGCTGTGTCCTTACTACCATTTTAAATTATCAATTTTTTTGACTTTGCCAGAGGAGTGATCAACGGTTTTTGGTTGGATTTTAATTTGTATTTCCTTGTGTTGTGTATTTCTTTATAGGGTTTCGGAACAGGCCTCCCCAAAAAAGTGCCACTTTGGCATGTAAATTATTTTGAGTTGAAGGTAATAAAGACCCTGTGGGCTCATGAGAAAAACCTCATTAATAGTAGGACAAACCAGTGTTATGTATTTCCCTAAGAGGTGGGGAGAGGGAATATACAGCATCACCCATGATATATTTTGGTTAAAAATGTTCAACCTGAACTAATCAAGCCTTTAAATTTAACTTTCACTTATAGGAAATAAGAAAGAAGAACAAATTAAATGACAACTCAATGAAGAAATCAGGAAAATTCAGAAAGTGGGACATTCTACAGAAAAACTGGCCCAGGTTCTTTAGCAAGCTAGCATCATTTAAAAAAAAGAAAAGAAAAGAAAGGAGAAATACACCTAAAAATACTAAAACAGAAATGTTTATGTTATACATAAATATTTTTCATTGTTATCGTTTTACCAAAATAAAAATTTTAAAAACTGCTGTGGTGTGGGATGTTCATAGTTGGGGAGATGGTGTGTGTGGAGGGGCAGGGCCTATATGTCAACTCTCTGTACTTTCTGCCCAATTTTGCCATGAACCTAAAACTGCTCTAATACATAACGCCTATTAAAAAATGCTTTTCTAAATTTAAAAAGGTTTAAGAAACATAACAGATTCAAAGATTTAAACTGTGGTCTGTGCTTGGATCCTGCTTTGGACAGACTACCTGTATAAGTCATTTTTGGTACAAATAGAGAACTTAGAATGAGAATTGAGAATTAGATCATTTTTGCTATGTAAGAAAAGAGATTTAAGAATGTCTAAAATTAAAATACTTTGGCATAAAAAAATTGAAGAGGAAAATCATTGACTAAAATCTACATGTTTTTGTTTTGTTTTGTTTTGCAGTTTTCAAAACAAGCTCTGGCCAGTTTTATTAAAGAAAAAATTTGCATGAGTTACTTTTCACCTGTCTGCTTGGCATTCTTCTAATATCAGAATCACCTGGATCAATGATAGCTAGGGTGCATACTCTGTAATATTTTCCACACACTGTTCCCAATTCAATATTGTCACTGTAGTGAAGGACACCAGTCTTGGCCAACATGGCTCAGCACTCTTATTTCAGATTTCCTCAAGGCTGGGCAGTTTGTTGGCAAGGATGGCCAGTTTCATTTTGCCTTGTCTGATCATTCTCAGAGTCTGCTTGTACCCAAGCACGTACTTTACATTTTTCAAAACAAGTTGAAGCCTAGAGTTGATGGACTCTAGCAACTTTTTCATCTTCTTTGTGGCCACCATCTCCCTGACTTAGTTGGTGGATGGCCCCCAACCAAGAGCAGCGGCCAAGATGGATGGCAGCAAGAAAGACCTATAGAAGTTTTAAGAAAATTGTTCATTTGTTCCTAAAGTAGTTACTTCCTTTCATAAAATCGTTATTAAGTCAAATTTATTTTTTTAATCATTGGCTTAAATTAAATAATTCAATTATTAAGTACTATAAAAATATGCAAGTGTTTCTGACCTGCGCTCTTGATTAATTTTACTTTTGACCTATGTTATATTACTGTAGATTAAGTTTTTCACCATATTTAAATACATCAGAACTAATGGAAAGAATAGAGTGTTGAAGGAACATTGTAGGTCAGCTCATTTTAATAGAGTTAGCACTATGAGCTCAAACAGACCAAAAAAATAGACGTAGAATTTAATGGTACCAAATTATAACAATTACTGTCTTAGGTTTATTTAATATTTATTTTCTTTTTGTTAGTCTACTACTGATTACTTTTGGATTACTACTTTTTATTGAAGAATTAATTTTATCATAAATACAAAAGGATATACAGTGAAAAGTAAGTCTTCCCACAGACAGCCCTAACCCCCAGAGTCAACTGATACTATCGATTTCTTGTGTAAACTTCCAGAAATATATCTTTTTTACACAAAGAGAAGCCTATTATCTATTACACACTTTTTATTCTTTCTTTCTTTTTTATTACTGTGTATTTCTTAGAGGTCATTCCATATTAGCACATTATACCTTATTCCTTATTCTTTTCTAACAGCTTCAGAGTATCCCATTTCATTGATATATCAGAACTCTATCCATTCATTAATTCAACAAGTATCTATCTTTTGCACATCCATTATGTGCTAGTGAGTGAGCAGAGACCCATGCGAATACACAGGGAGGGGACACTTAGGGAATAGCAAGTACAAATATCTAAGACAACAATATGTTTGTCATGTTTAAGGAGCAGAAAGGCCAATGTTGGTGAAGAGCAGTGAACAAAGATGAGAGTGGAAAGGAACGAGGTCAAAGAGGAGGACAAGAGCAAAGTCTTACAAGTTCATGTTATTTTAAGTGCAATGGGAAATCCTTGAAAGGTTGAGAGCTGGGGTGTGGTTTATTTTTTATTTTAAATCACACTGCCTCCTGGGTAGTGAATGGATAAAAATGCAAGAATGAGAACATGGAGAACAGTTAAGAAATTATTACATAGTCTAGGCAAGAGATGAGTGTAATTTACACTAGTGAAGTGGTAGAGGAAAGAGGTGATCAGATTCTGCATGCTTTAAATGTAGACCTGATAAGATTTGCTAATGAATTGGCAACAACCAAATCAACAGTCTAGACCTGATTCCAATCAAAATACAACAGAAGTCCACTGTTTAGGTTGTCCTGAAACACGAGAATATTCTATATGTTGGGTGAATACGAGAGTATGGGGGATTGCTGGAAATAGGTAGATAGTTAAAAGAAAACTAATATTTATTAAACATCTGTGCAGCAATTAGAGTTCTGAGGTTGCAAGTAACAGAATTGACTCTGGCTAACATAATATTGAAAAAAGAAGTCATTGGGAGGACATGGGGGTGCTCAGAGCCTTGAAAGGACAGCTGTAGCTCCAAGCCTTAGAAAAGACAAGAACCAGGGATCTAGATGGCAAGAACTATTGGAGAGTCTCTTCAGGGTGCCACCTGGGATGAATCTGCTCCAACCATTCTCCATCTCTGTTTCACTCTGAAAAGGATTCAAATTACAAAAAACGAGGGTCTGACTGGCCAAAGTTAGGTGAAAAACCCAGTTGGCCTAGGCAATAGGGCACCTTGATCGATAGATCCATGCTTGGAATGCAGCAGGGAAATGGTAATTCCCCAAAGGAAATCAAAATATGCTATTAGAAAAAGGGATATTGGATACTAGAACAGGCAAAAACAATGGAGTCCACCACAATTTAACATGTGTTTGGCTCCTCATAATAACCCTCTGTAATGGGTATTAACATCTCTCAGAAAGGCTCAGAGAGGTTATGGAATTTGCCCGGGATCTCAAAGCAACTAGGCAGAATAACAAGCATTTGAATTCAGGTCAAAACTCTGCTTTCAAAATTGATGCTCTTTCTATTACACCATGGTAGAAGATTGAATTTCCATTATTCCTCAGTTTTCCCATCAGTAAAAAGAAGTAATTATTTGTTGTGGGTCTCCTTGGTAGCTTGGACATACCAGCTAACTTATGCTTGCAGAGCATGGCCTTGAAAGTGTGTAGCCTCCTAGTTCCTTCATTTCTTCTGTCATTGATTATAAGAAGGGAAAAAAACATGCTGCAATGAAACACACAATATTAGCCACTTTTCAAATGCTTAATATGTTCTATATAGTGTTTTATGTCCATCTTTGTTTTTAATTATTTTAATGGTCTCATAAGGCAGACAATATTATTAACTCGAATTTACAGCAAAAGAAACAGGTTTAGAGAGTAGAGGTTATTGCCCAGAATCACTGGCTTTCAAACCCAAAGTCCTTCAGACTCCAAAACCGTTGCTCCAAACCACTATACTGCACAACCCACGTGGAGCTCTGTGCCCTTTTCTGCACTGAAGCCAGAGGACTGTCACTTTGCCCACCACTCTCAATGAGAGGAGGTGGTCTCAGTTTCCTCACCTACATAATAAGGGAGTCTGATATTCTTATCTCTGCCAGTCCCTCTAATTCTGATTTCTGCTTCCACTGGCAAGGCAAAGAGCTGAGTTCTGTGTTAAGCAAATTCTGTGTTGTTGGAATCACCTGAAATGATTGCCTAAAGTTAACATTAGTACAGCGCTTTACCGAGTGCTTCAGACATTAATTCCATAAACCTTAGTGGTCCTTGCCCCTGTATCTCCCGGCTTCCAGAAACAGGCTCTCTGTCAGGTGATCATAACTCTTGTGATTCTAACTCAGACCAGAAGATTTACCAGGAAAAGGAGAAGCATTTCCAACTCGTGTGAGAGATTAGAAAGAAAAACCCTGAGTTCATGCTGATTTCCTGGAGATATCACACTCAGAAACACTGAGATCCTTGACAAACACAGACAGAGGGATGATGAGCAAGGTCCACTTAATGGACTTCGTGCTGGTGCTGGGCCAGCCGGGAGCTCTGAACCAAGAGGCGTGGCTTTTTCCAGTAAAGAAGCGGTCGCTCTGTAAAGTTGGGGGTGGGGAAGTGGGCAGCGGATCAGTCTGAGAAATGGCTGGGTAAAGTGAACAGTGATGTACAACAAAGAGTAGTTGATAAGAAAAGTAGGCAACTTTCTTCGTTTTCTACTTCTCTTGCCCCCATATTTAGCTCTATTTTATTTCTTCCCCATATTCTTGAGAGAGTAGGGAGTAGATGAAGTTGAATGGAAATTGCTGCTCGATGGCAAAAAAAAAAAAAAAAAAAAGGCAATAATTTAAACCACTCCTCTTTCCAAACAGCCCAGAACAGTCTCATTCTAGATGGCAAATATAAATCTGAAAAATCAATTTTTTCTCATGATTTTTCATTATAGGGAATAAATTTTAACCAGATCAATATATATTATTACTAGAATTCTGATATAATGTCCTTAGCCTCTATTTAAGTATAGAAAAGATATTCCCATGCTCACCCTGATGACTCAGCCTTGAACTTAAGTCAGGTCTGTGAAAGGGAGATAAAGCTGCATAAGTCTCCATGAAGAAGAAAAACAAACTTCTTCAGCTAGAGTAGGTTTCCAGCCAGATGCAATGCTTGAATGTTGGTTGGTGGCCAAGAATGGGCTGATGTCAAATGGTCCTCTGATGTTTGCCAGTCCCCAAGGTATCAGGGCACAGTTGGGTGGGGGACTATTTCTGCCTAGAGCTCCAGCTACCTACTCTCTGACAAAAATGATCACATAGCCAGATGGTAGGGATGGAGAGTGGGGAAGGCTGGAAAAAAAGGAGAACTGGCCAGCTTAGCATGTGGTTCCTTTGCCAGAGCAGGGGTTCATGCATCAAAGCAAGGCACAGATGGTCTTCCAAGTAATTAAAGAAGTTAAATCCTCAGCATTTTTTAATCCCAGACTGCTTTAAAATAAACAAATAAGTAAAAGGAAAGAAAGAAGACACGGAAGATGTGAAAGACCCTTTGAATCTTTGCACAGGCTAAGTGCTACATCTTGACATTCCTTCCCAGAAATACTAGGGTTCCTCATCTCCCTCTTTTACAATTTCCTTAATGATGTTTTATCCTTTACCTCTTCCTCTGGCTCCACCCTCTCCCATCTGGCTCATATATAAAGGAGAATTGGCTGAAATATTTCTGCAGCCAGAAATTTTTCTCTTATGGATTATTCCAGCTGTATTTCCATTAATAGTAGAAAAACTGTGATGTCAACATACTCATTTATGTTAAGACTTGACCTGGGAGCCTGGGATGGTGATTACCACTTGATTCTGACCTCAACTTTAGTTGTGAAGGATGAAGGAACCCTTTTGTCATTAGCACTGACTATACACTCATAGTAACAGGTGTGCAGGATTTGATATAAGAGAGACTCCTTGGCTCTGGCCAAGGAGAGGGGGCTTTACTAAGGACCAGAGGGATAAATGACTTAACAGAGCTACCTATGCCTAGAATTAACTTCCTTGAACACAATGGGCTTTTGTGAGTACTGATCTTCCCACTACAGAGGGTAAATGATGTCCCTAACAGTGTGATGTAGGGGACAGACTGTTGGATTGGGTAGCAATTAATATAGTTTTAGTCCTGCCTCTGCCACTAATTTGCTATGTGGCTTTTGCAAGTTGCCTTATGTCTGTGAATCACAAATTCCTCCTCTGTAGAATGGGGATGACACTGTCTACTTCTGAGGGTTTTCAAAAAGCTCAAGCAGGATAATGCTATGATTGTGTTTTAAGAAGCATAAAAGGTTATAAAATAGAATAGAGTATGAAGTTCTCGAAGTCATCAGGGTTGGCTTCTACCCTTTGGTTCTATTTTCCTTAGTGTTGACTTTATTCTTAGATAGGCTCCCCTCAGGGGATGGCAAATTGATCCCAGCAGCTTTAGTTTTATATTCTTCTAGTGTAGTAACTCTAGCCTTTTGAAAACCTTTTTCTTAATACCTCCAGCTTTGGCAAAGACTAGATCACATATTCAATCCTAGGGTCCAATGGCTAGGTCAGCCCCAGGCCATACCACATGAACAAAAATTAAGAGTAAAATCAGGATTCTTTTACCAAAAGCATAGATACTAGGAAGACCAAAACAACACTTACAATATCCTGTAAACTAGTGTAGAGAAGTTAGAAGTTCATCAAAATTCTTTTACCAGAAGCATGGATACTAGGAAGACCAAAACAACACTTAAAATATCCTGTATTCTGTGGCCATACCACCCTGAAAGTGCCTGATCTCATCTGATCTTGGAAGCTAAGCAGGGTCGGGCCTGATTAGTACTTGGATGGGAGACTACCTAGGATAGACCAGGTGCTGTAGGTGTTAAAAAAATATATATCCTGTAAAGTAGTGTAGAGAAGTTAGAAGTTCTGATGGAAAGGGGGAACATAAAGCATTTGTGATTTCCACATTGAAGACTTCCTCAAAATGCCCTTTTATGAAAAGAGAAAGCTTCTGAGAAACAACACAGCTCCTCTTTTCCCTACAAATCCAATTCTACAAAGAAAGCTATACCCTCTGCCCACTGTGACCAAAGAGATGTGCCTGTCCACTGCTTGGACAAATGCCTACTGCCTCACTGTGCTCTGGGGAGAGCCTTTGAAGGAGGACATGATTTCCATCCTTAGGGCTGTTTCATTGGTGGCTAAGCAGGAAAAACACAGAACATGTGAGTCTGTTGATATATCTGAAGCTAAAAATCTGGAACCAATGGGATTTGGAGAAGCAGTATGTTTTTCTTGTGGGGTGTGTGTGTGTGTGTGTGTGTGTGTGTGTGTGTGTGTGTGTTCATTTATACATAACTATAGGAAAAGGAGAATGGATTAGAAAAGAGGAAGGGAAAAAAGATGACAATTTGGTTTTCTAAGCAGGTTTCATATTCTCATTGTCTTCCTTCTCTTATTCCTGCTTTTATTAGTTAGGTTATTGACTAGATGAAGATAAAAATATCAGTGGCTTAATCAAGATACAAGTTCTTTTTCTCTCTCAGGTAAAAGTCTGAGCTTATAGTCCATGCAGGGCTGGTCAGGGCTCTGTACCCTGGGACTTAGGTCTGTCCGACTTGTTATTCCACCCACGGTTTTACACTCCTCAAGGTCAAAGCCAAAGCTTACTCACCATTACTACATCACAAAGAGGAAGAGAAGGTCAAGCAGCTTCCTATTAATGGTGTGACCTGAGAGTTGCCAACATCACTTGCCTCACTTCCCTGTTGGTGGCCAAAATGTAGTCACATTGTCATACATAGCTGCAAGAGAGGTTAAAAAGTAGAATAGCTGACTGCCAAGTACTCAGCTAAATTTGAGGGGATTCATCACTAACTGAAATGAAAGATTGGTATGTTATGGAGCAGTCACTCTCCACCCTTCCAATCAAAGCCAACTTCTACCCAACTCTCTCCCTTTAAACTCTCTACATTCTTCAGAAATTAGTCTATGGCCATGCTACTCTGAATGAACCTGATCCCGTCTGATTTTGGAAGCTAAGCAGGGTCGGGTCTACTTAGTACTTGGATGGGAGACCACCGAGGAAGACTAGGTGCTGTAGGAATAAAAAATAAATTAAAAATAAGGGATTGTAAGCTGACAAGGTCCTTGCAATCTGTAAGGTCAACCAAGGGTTGCCTCATCTAAAAAATAATAATAAAATAAAATTAGCTTCTGTGACCTCTTTTAAGAAGCCAGTCCTGAACCTTTCCCTCCACTGAGCTTCCATTGTCCTTTTTACACATCTTATGGCCCTTAAATTGTCTGGTGTTTTAGTTAGATGGGTTCCCCCCAGTCTATGAGTTCCTCGAGGGCAGGGATGAGGTCCAAATCTGACTTCTGCTGTCCACCACACCTATCACAGAGTAGGCCTAAGAAATTATTACTAAATTAGTGAACCTTCTTCTCTTTTCTGGATCTTTTGAGAGTAAGTTGGAAATATTATTATAATGTTGGAAAATTAGAAACTCTACCTTGACCTCTATCTACTTCATGCTTGACCTGAGCCTAAAAATCAGCCTGAGGTAAAAGCTATGGTCTTCTCAGTTTTTTAAGGATTTGTCCTTCCTTTTTCACGTATGTGGCTTTCTAGATTCTCCAGTAGACACAGGAACCTTTCAAAGCCTTTATTCCTCTCAAAATCACTTCCTACATTTTCCTCCCAGGCTTTTGGTGTGTCTATTGTTTGCCCAAACTGATAATTTTTTTGCCCAGGGAAAAGCAGTTTTTTCATTTGCCTTTCAATGTTTTTAGAAAAAATACTCTGTGTAGCCCCTCTGCCTTGACTGAGTTTCAGTTGGGTGAAAAAAAAGGAAGCCCTTTGCATCAGCCCTTCAGGGAAACCACAGCTAAGTCAAAAATACAAACTATATTCCTTTGGAACAAGGTCCATTCTGCTTCCTCCAGAAGCAAGTACCCACATCAAGAACACAGGTTGCCATCTTTAAGACTGCTTCTGAACCAGTGAAGAGGGTGGCGCTAGGGCAAGTAAAAACAACACAAAGAGCTCCTATATGTTTCAGTGGCCTTTCTTCTGGTTAAGCATTCACTTGGTTTCTGTAAACTTTTGTCTAGCTCTCAGAGTTCTGGTAAGATTGAGACAGTTTTTGCCATGTTTTTTCAGTGTTTCTGAGGAGAGATGGGCTGCATGTTCTGCCATTTTTGCTGATGCCACTCCTATCTTCCATGCCTTTTTATTATACTTAATTTCTATCTTTTCATGCTGTTTTCTAGGTGAATTTCTTGGAACCATCTTCTAATTCACTAATTCTCTCTTTGACTGTGTCCATTTAAGATAGTGTATTTTGTTTATTGAGATTTCTTATTTCTCGATAATTATATTTTTCCAGTTAGAAAATCCTTTTCAGAATTTCTAATTGATTCATTTATTTTTTTTAACTTTCCATTTTGAAATAATTTTAGATTTATATAAGAGTTACAAGATAGAGAGTTCCTATATATTCTTCACTCACTTTCTCCTAATGTTCTCTTATATAAAACTGTGGTACATTAATCAAAACTGAGAAACTAACTTTAATACAATACTATTAACTTTATTCAGATTACTCCAATTTTTTTACTAATCCTTTTTATATTCAGAATTCAATCCAAGATACCATATTACATCTAGTTATCAAGTCTCCTTAGTCTGCTCCAATCTGCGAGTTTCTCAGTCTTTGTCTCTTATGACCTTTTTTTGAAGAGTATTAAACATGTACGTTGTAAAACGTTCCTCAAATTTTTTTTTTGATGTTGCCTATTATATTAGTTATAGGTTTTTGAGAAGAATGCCTCAGAGATTAAGTGCTCTTCTTATCACATTATGTCAGGGAGTATAAAATATCATTCTGACTTAATATTATTAAAGTTAACCTTGATCACTTGGTTAAGTTGGTATCTTTTCTGTAAAGGTTACTATTTTTCCCTTCCCGTTCTCAATGCATTAGAATTGAGTAAGTCTAGCCTACACTCAAGAAGGAAATTAAGCTCTATGCCTACAGGGAGAAGTATTAAAGAATGTGTGGACATTATTAAAACCACCATAGTATATCTTAATGACTGTGGTGGTTTTAACATGTCCTCTAATTGATTCTTATATATGCCTGTTCATATATTATTTTTGCCTGCTTTTACTTCACAATTTTTAATTCTTTTTTATGCTTTCTTCAATTTATCTTTCCTTTGTTCCTTTGAGGATCCAAAGCATAACTATGTTAAAGTCTTTTAAAGATTATTCTTTTATTTTCCTTTATTTGTAATAAATTATTCTCCTAATTATGGAGTTTTTGGTGAGAGAGTCTGTCTTTTCTACAATTAATTTTCTGAATGAGTTTAGGAAATTTACTTGCAAACTCATCTTGGAATGGGAAGCGTTGCTGTTTTTGTTTTGGCTTTTCTTCTCATTGTTCTCACTCGTCCTTAACTCTCTTCCAGTGCCCAGTACTCTGGCTGCTAGGGACTCCTGCTATGGGAAGAGAGTGAACATAGTGGATCCAGTCACAGCCCTGTACAGTTTGGCATAGATCCTTGTTGTGAGGCTATGTCTGTGTCCGCCTCATTCCTGGATTACAAAAACTAGATCCGGGAAGCAGAAGGCAGCAGCTTGTTTCAGCTTTCTTTCCTTAACTTAGCCCCTATTTTCAAGCACTGAGACTGACTCCAGTCCACCACTTTGGAGCACTTCTAATCATGGCTTGGTTTTCCTGATGATGAACCTCCATTCAGGAGCCCACCAAGAGTCACCTCATTAAAACAAAACACACTGCTATCACCCAGGAAATTCTAAGGGATTTAGGAACGGTGTATCAGGAACCAGGAGCAGAGATCAATACACATATTCTCTATTATTTCATATATTTTGCGATATATATGTATATCAAATCATCATGATGTACACCTTAAACTTACACCATGTTATATGTCAACTTTATCTCAATAAAACTGGAAAAAATTTTAATTCCACAATAAGTTGACTTGAAGTAAAGGAGATTCTTTTTGATAATGTGTGTGAGCTCCATCCAATCAGTTGAAAGTCCCTAAGCGTAAAATAGGTTTTCCTGGAGAAGAAATCCTGCCTCAAAACAGCAACATCAACTCTTGCCTGAGAGTTTTCAGCCTGCACAACAGATGTTGGACTTAGCCTCCACAATCACATAAGCCAATTCTTACATATCTCTCTCTGATATATACATAGAGTTACTATATATATAGTTACAAATATATAGAGTTACAAATACATAGAGTTACAAATATATATATATCACATATACATCAGAAGGGTGTATATAGTCTGTGCCTTCTGCTTCTTTTTTGTAGAGAACCCTTCCTGATACACAGGCTAAAATCCAAGAATAATGAAATAGTTAATAAATTATGGTACTTTCTTTTATTGAATTATTTTTCAGTATTAAAAATCATGTTTTCAAGAGATATATACAGAACATGGGAAAGTTCTCATAATATGTTAAGTTTAAATAGCAGGGGGAATTTATGTCTGTAATTTCATTTAAAAAAATAAACACATAGATGGAAGGAATACACACATACATATGGCACAAAAATCTCAAAAATATTTATTGCACTTATTTCCTTTTTTATGAGTTTAATTGAGCCCAAACTGACGACATGTGCTGGGGAGCAAGATTTAAAATACTCCTGCATTTACTTCTTGGTAATAGTTTTTAAAATAGAATTTCTTCTCTCAAAGTAGTTGATGTTCTAGATAAAATATTTCAGGTTCTGAAAAAAAGGGAAAACATGGGAGTACTAGGAAAATGTTAAAATACCACTTGCGACTTCAAATGAACCCAGGTATTTCATGTGGCAGTGTAGAAAATAAGGATGACCAAAGTTCTCAGTCATCCGCTGACTGTACGAGTTGACTTTTTTTGGTTTGTTTCCTGTAAAAGTATGAGTTTAATGAGATAAGCAGTCTCTATAATGTCATCTACCTTTAATAATCTATGCCCCAGGATCTGAAAATATTTCCATAGAAGGTGAAATAATTACTATTTAGATTCCTCAGAAAACTCTAAAATCTTTAACATCATAGGAGAGCAATTATTGAGGGCATACTATATGTTCCAGTTCATGCTCCTATGTCCTCCCGTTCTTTTTTCTTCCTGTGTTATGAATTAAAATCCAAATCCTTTTTCCTAAAAGAAATGCTTTCTTCCTAAGCCCTTTGCTAGCAAGGACAGTTAATTGGCTCCAACACATTAAGGGTAGAGTCATAGAGAAAACAGTAGTAATATGTTTTGTTTGTTCTAAGGGGAAATCTATGCAAATAAACAAAAGGAATTACTAAGCATGTATAATACAATTCAATTTTTCCGTATTTTATAGTATTTCTTGTGATTTATTTTTTCTGGCAACACCAAGCTAAAGAGAAGGTAAGAGATGAGCAGGTCCTGGGTCCCCTGCCTGTTGATGGACCTCCTGCTGCACTGAATTATGATGGAATGGTTATAAGAACTGATTTGGAGAGGTAGGGGTGAAGAAAATGGGAACTGTTGTGGTTTTTATTTAATGTTATAAAATATTATAGTTTGAAATCATCTTTTAAAAGAATTATATATGGATATATAGACACATACAGTTACATACAAAAAAGAACTGGAAGATCACTCATCAAGATGTAAACAGGAGTTGAGAAGGTGGAATTATGGGTGATTTTTGCTTTTTGTGTATTTTCTTTCCTTGCTTTCTAAGTTTATATTTTGAGCATGTATTATTTTTTAATTAGAAAAATAGTTATTTTAAATAAGTAAAAAAGATTTACCCAAGATTATGGAAGTGATTTATTGCAACATTATTTTCATTACACAATCCCTTCCCTATAGTGATTGTTACCCCTACTGTGAACTTACCTATAGGACTTCATAAAACATACATTTGACTTATTCTTTCTTTACTCATTCAACATTTAGGGAGTGCATAAAATATGCTAGGTGCCTTCCCAGGCACTAGGGATTTGCAGGTAAATAAGGGTGTCCTCTACCTTCAAGTAGCTCTTAAGCTCGTGGGAGGACAGAAATGAAACAGACCATTACAATATAGTGTTATCAACATGAGAAATAAGAATGTCAAAGCCTGAAGAGAATTTTTATAATTTATTTGAGCAAAACACTCAGAAAAATGCTTCAGAGAATAACAGTTGGTAGTTCCTTTTATGCACTTGGAATTGAGGAGGGAATTTAAGGAAGATTACATGAAGGTAGGAGAAAGTGAGGTAGGGATCAGATTGTAGGATAGTTAACAGGATTATGTGTTCTCTGGAGGGTGGTCAGGCTTTATAAGGAGGGGTCTAAAAAGAGGCATTTCAAAGGTGTGTTAACCTAGATGCACAGAAATAATGGATATGGCTTGCTTAAGGCAAAGATAAGCCTTTTACTAAAGAAGTTATATGCCTGGAGCTTGACTACCCACAATGATCTGCCCAGTTAAAAATTTATGATCAAATCACCATGTGGGGTTACTTTCTGTGGAACCCCTTTTTCATCTACAAAACTATAGTCCCTGATCTCAAGGAGCTTACATTCTAGTGGTGAAGACAGACAATCAAATAATCATACAAATAAATATAAAATTCTAATGCGGTAAATGCTATAAAGGAGAAACATATGGTGCTATGAAAGTGAATAATGGGAGTAGAGGGTGGGAATTAGAACTAACCAATGAGGCCATGGTACGCTTTCCTAAGGAAGTAATGCTTTAAGTGATCTAAGGGATGATTAGGTATTACAATAGCAAAGAGAGGCAGAAAGAGTGAACCAAAACGAAGTAAAGTTGTGCCCAGGCCCTGTAATAGAAGGGAGCATTTTGGTTAGGAAGGATCTTAAGAGAATTGGTATGGCTGGAGCTGAGAAAAGAGGAGTATGGTATGAGATATGGGTGGAGTCAAGTAAGGAGCTGGGTCATACAGGGTCTCATAGGCCAGAGATTTTATCTTTATCTTTACCTGTTGCAGAAAAGCTCCAAAGTCAGACCAGCGAAAAACCAAGCAGTAACTCGGAGAGAAAGAAAACTCAGTTTTATTAGGCGTGGTCCCAGAGCAGCTAATGCTCTGAAGATCTGGGCAGTGTGCTCAGTGGCAACATTACTTATATACAAGAATTTTACACAAGCTGATTGGTCAGTTTGAACTCAAACCATTACAAAGGTCTGGAGTTGCTATGTGGATTGCAAGTAGTAACTTTGCAGAAGAGTGAGAGTTGCTATGGGTAACCAGCGAATATAAATTATTACAGGAAGCGAGAGCTGCTAAAGTACAAACAGTTACATTCCTCCAGCAAAGGGTAAGTAGGACAAGGTGCAAGGGAGCTGTGCAAATGAGCTCTTGCATGCAGCAAGCGTATTTACAGAAGCAGAACAGAGAGCTGATTAGATTTTAATGAAAATTCCTGAAATTTTCTCTTCATATTCAAAGATTTCATCTTTATCTCTTATCTTTATCCAAAGAGCAAGAGGAAAACTCTGAAGAAAGTTAATCTGGAGGTGAAAGTAGGGAAGACTTGATAAAATTTGCATTCAAAAAAGATAAAAGGATGCAAAACAGAATAACAAAAGAGATCAGAGTGAAAGCAGGTGGTCCACCTAGGAGACCTAACTGGTGCAATCAATCTTGGACTAGGGTAGTCGGAGATGTAAATTGACTCAAGATATTTAAAAGGTATGGGCAAATACTTTTTGACAAAGGAGCCAAAACCATACAATGGAGAAAGAAAAGCCTCTTCAATAAATGGTGCTGAGAAAACTGGAAAGCCACATGCGAAAGAATGAAACTAGACTGTTGTCTATCACCACACACCCAAATTAACTAAAAATGGATCAAGGACCTGAATATAAGGCTTCAAACAATAAATTGCATAGAAGAAAACATAGGTACTAAACTCATGGACCTTGGATTTAGAGAGGATTTTATGAATTTGACCTCAAAGGCAAGGGAAGTAAAAGCAAAAGTGAATGAGACTATATCAAACTAAAGAGCTTCCACACAGCAAAAGAAACCATCAACAAGGCAAAGAGGGAACCTTCTGAATGGGAGAATATATTTGCAAACAATGCCTCCAATAAGGGCCTAATATCCAAAATATATAAAGAACTCATACAATTCAACAATGAAAAAACAAACAATCCAATTAAAAAATGGGCAGAAGTCCTGAACAGATACTTCTAAGAAGACATACAGATGGCCAACAGACATATGAAAAGATGCTCAACCTCACTAGCTATTAGGAAATGCAAATCAAAACCATCTTATACCTGTTAGAAATATTATCAACAGGACAAGTAATAACAAGTATCAGAGAGGTTATAGGGTAAAAGGAGGCCTCATACACTGCTGATGAGAAGCAAATTGGTACAACCACTATGGAAAACAGAATGAAGTTTCCTCAAAAAATTAAGAATTGAATTACCATATGATCCAGCAACCTCTCTTCTGAGTATTTACCCAAAAATCCTGGAGACAGTTATCCACAAAGTTATATGCACCCCAATGTTCATAGCGGCATTATTCACGGTGGCCAGGACATGAAAGCAACCAAAGTATCCTACAATAGATGATTATATAAAGATGTGGCACATATGTACAATGGAATATTACTCAACCATAAGATGAAATACTGCCATTTGTGACAACATGGATGCATCTTGAGATAATCATGCTAAGCGAAATTAAGTCAGACAGAAAAACTTGAAAACCATATGATTTCACTCATATGTGGGATATAAAACTAAAAGCAACAAACAAATAAACAGAGACTCATGGACACAGACTGCGGACTAGTGGTTACCAGAGGGAAGGCAGGCAGGTAGGTAGATAGGGATAAAAGGGGTCAAATATTTGGTGATGGAAGGAAATCTAACTTCGGGTGGTGAATATACAATGCAGTATATATCTACATACTGTTGAATAGCATACACTTGAAACTTATTTATTAACCAATGTCACCCTCATTTTTAATAAAAAATGATATTTAGAAAGTAAAATAAATAGGATTTGGTGGTAGAATAGATGTGTGTGTGTGTGAGGAATAGTATGAGAATTGGGAAAGAAAAGCATGATTCCCAAGCTTTCATATGCCTGGAGAGTATTTTTGTTTTATTTGTATAGGTAAGGGTGAAGTAAAGAATTCAACATGCTCTCAGGTTTACTTCAGCCTAGGACTACAGTTTTAAATTTTCATTCTTCCTAGACTGATTGTCTCTTAAAAGATACAGAGGAAGAACTCAGGTGAAAGAATTTTGAATGTTTCTTTATACAGTTATGCCCTGCATAATGACATTTTGGTCAACAACGAACTGCATATAATGACAGTGGTCCCACATAATGAAGCTGAAAAATTCCTTTCACCTAGGTCATAGCTGTGAGGTGGTAGCTGTCTTAATGCAGATAGTAGTGTAATATACTACACACTTGTTTGTGGTGATCCTGGTGTAAACAAACTTACTGTGCTACCAGTCACATAAAGGTATAGCAAATACAATTATGTACAGTACATAATACTTGATTAATAAACTACTATTACCAGTTCGTGTATTTACTATTCTATACATTTTATTGTCATTGTAATGTGTACACTTCCCACTTATAAAAAAAGTTTTGCAACAAACAAACCAAACTCATAGATGTAGACAATAGAATGGTGGTTGTCAAAGGAGAAGGGGTTGAGGAGAGGACAAAGGGGGTAAAGGGGATCAAATATATGGTGACTGTGGATGAAAAAAGAGGTCCTATGGAAAGTAACCACACAGGGTGATCTGATAATTAATTCCTAACTGGGCAAGTCACATGGGTAGTCATGTCCTGAACCTATTAGTGAAAGGTTTTAAACCAGCCCCATCCATTGTCTATTGTTCTTGTGCATCTAGGTTAACACACCTTTGAAATACCAGAAGCAATACTCCTGCAGGGGGGTATTAACCCTTAAGAGAACACATAATCTTATTAACTATCCTGTAATCTGATCACCAAATTGCTTTCTCCAATCTTCCTTAGGTCCCTTCCTTAATTTCAAGTGCATAAAAGAAGTTGCAAAACTTACTCTGGGGAGCGATTGAGACCTTACTCCCTAGCATATGTCATCAGTTTTACTTAAACTCTTATAAAAATTTTCTACAGTTTTGAACATTTCTTATGTCAACATGATGCAAGGAGATTAGACTTTGCCTGGTGAGCACATGATACAGTATAGAGATGTTGTATTATAAAGTTGTACACCGTACACCTGAAACTTACTGGTTAACCAATTTCACCAAAAAATAATAATAAAATTTTTTAAATTTTTAAAATAAAGTTGTATACCAGAAAGTTATATAATGTTATTAACCAATGCTACCCCAATAAATCTATTTACCCATAAAAAAGTTTGCTGCAAAACAATGTTGCGTTATGGTGGCAGCAGCATCATACATCTCATGTTCATTACATTCTCTTGATTGCATCATTTTCTCTTGTGCTTGATTTAAAATTTATAAATTTTATAAATTTAGTGTAGCCTAAGTGTACAGTGTTTACAGAGTCTACAGTAGTGTAATGTCCTAAGCCTTCACAGTTATTCACCACTTACTCACTGACTCACCCAGAGCAACTTCCAGTTCTGCAAGCTCCATTCATGGTAGGTGCCCTATACAGGTGTACCACTTTTTATCTTTTTAACCATATTCTTACTATACTTTCTCTATAGTTAGATATGTTTAGATACAAAAATACCATTGGGTTGAAGTTGCCTATAGTATTCAGTACAGTAACATGGTAGACAAATTTGTAGCCTAGGAGCAATAGGCTATACCATATAGCCTAGGTATGTAGGCAACTATACCATCTAGATTTGTGTAAGGTGACATTTGCAAAACTACAAAATTGTCTGATGATGCATTTCTCAGAGCATAGTCGTTGTTAAGGGGAACATGAATGGAGGTATACTTGTATAAACGGCACAAATCTTAAATGTACAGCTTGATGAAATTTTAGATATGTGCACACTAGTATAATCATCACCAACATCAAGATATAGAAATTTCCAGTACACCAGGAGCCTCCCTGGGTTCTCTTAGTTAGTATCCACCAATAATGACTATTTTGACTTCTAGTACTGTGATATTGTGATAGGATAAGAAATATATACATTTGCTTTTTGTACTCAGTTCCTGCTACAGAGCTCCTAAAACTTTTGTAATTTCCTAAGTGATAATGGTGAGGAGCATTTTTTTGTTATTCATAATAGGTCCTTTTCAGCCATACCTGAATTTATATTAATGGGGTGACTCAACATGGGCCCCTATATAGCTTCAGAATGGGGGCTGCTTGCCAAAGGAAACAACCATATGATTTGAGGGTTGGAACATTCAGCCCCAACCCACAACCTTTGGAAAGAGGAGAGAAACTGAGGATTGAGTTCATCACCAATGGCTAATGCTTTAAACAATCATGCCTATGTAACAGAACCTCCAGATAAACTCTGCATTATGGGGTTTGGAGAGCTTGAATAGGTGAATGTATCTACATGCTATAAGGGTGGTACACGCCAAGCTCCACAGAGACAGAAACTCTTGTGCTTAGGACCCTCTGGACTCACCCTATGTATCTCAATTCTGGCTATTTATTTGTATCCATATAATATCCTTTATAATAAACTGGTAATAGCAAATCAAGTATTTCCCTGAGGTCTGTGAGCCATTATAGCAAATTATCGATCCCGATGAGGTGGTCATGGGAAATTTATCTTTTCTACTATCAGTTGACATTTGGACTATTTCTAAGTTAGGGCTATTAAGAATAAAGCTGCTATAAATACTTATAAGTGACTTTTTGTGGACATAAACACTGATTTCTGTTGGGTTTATAATCAGAAGTAGGACTGCTGGACCATAAGTTACACGTGTTTAATTATAGTAGGTACTGCCATAAATTTTTCCAAATTGTTTGTACCAATTTACATGACCACTAGTAATGTGTGTGAGTTCCAATCATTCTACCTCCTAACTTGGTATTATCAGTCTTTTAAAAGCAGTTGTGAGCTTTTAAACTTCCAAATGAATCTTCGTTCTATTTCATTTCCACAGAAATGGTGAGCTCTGCAATGAGGTGCGGTGAGATAGCTCCTGAGATGTCAAGATGAAATGTACCAACCTCGAGGATTTATGTGCCTGAAGCCTCTAACATGGGCAGAGGAGACCAGAATCCAAGTGTAGCCCAGGATGAGCCTAGAGATTCTCAAAGGAATTCCAGATTCTTGCCCAATGGACTCCTGGGTCACCCAGGGCATTGTGAGGCAAGACAGAACAGGAACAACGGGCTCAAAAAAGGAAGCTGACCCACTTCTGACCAATTCACTATGTGCCTGTCTCTGAAGGGATAGGCCTGACCAACTCAGATGGGGCTGCCTTTCCCAAGGTGGTATTAGGGGTTAGAGGCAGTGCTGATCTGTGATGGCAGAGGATCCTGTCTCAATCTGGTCACTGGTCTCTGGTTCCACTTGGAAAACAAATCCAAATCTCCTTGGAGGCAGAACTTCAGATGGGCCAACAGAGCTCCCTGGAGGTATGAGGCCTGAAGCCTGAAGGGACCAGCAGGTAACTCGGCCCTACAGCCTGAAGCTGGTCAACCACAAGAAAGAGCATAGGTTTTTCTCTTTCATTTTCCCTGAGGAAAGTAGAGGCTAGAACTCAAATTCCTACAGGATCTTCTGACGATGGAGGCAAGAGTGATCCTGAAGAAGCCCCCTTGTCTAGTGACCAATGCCAGCCCTAACTGGATTAAGAATCCAATGGCCACTCTCTTCTCCATGGTTCAGAATTTTACCCAATGCCCTGATGGAGAGACAACCTGGGCCCCGAGGGAGAGGCAGGCAGTGGCAGTTCTGTTCCAGTCCTCAGCTTAGGACTGCATGGGAGATGTAAGAAACATAAATTATGTGTTGGGGCTATTTTATAAAGCACAAAAGACAATGTTGCCGGCAGGTCATGGGAATCTAAAGGGAGGCGAGGTAGTAGCAGCTAAGAGAAAGTAGACTGAAGAGCTGTTGAGGTTAGGGCAGGAGATGGTCAGGTGGGGGAGGAGGAAGAAAGGCGACCGAGTGGAAAACAAGCCTCAGGGCTCCTCGAGGGTAGGGAAAGGGCGACCAGAGGCCGCGCGGAGCAGGGAGGTGGAAAGGTGGGTGCGGCCTGGGCTGGCCGTGCTGGGAAGGGCAGGTTCTATGCATCGGTTAAATCTGGCAGGCTGGCATGGATTCTGTGCCGGACTCCACTTAGAGGGTATGAAGGGAAAGAGTTCTGCCTCCTCCCACAGTGTCCATCCCTTGGCGACAGGGCTCGGTGTGTGGCCAGGGCTGGGTGTGTGACGGGTTCGGGGAAACGTGCGGCGGTAGAAGAGAGATACATAACCAGTGGCGGCTGGCAGATAAAGGCATGTGTTTGGGAGGGATTCCTTCCCTGAGCGGGGTTAGTCGTCCTCATTTCCGGGTGCCTGAGGCCCATGGGCGGGCAGGGGTCCAAGGTCGGCGGCTAGAACCCAGATTCCTTTGGCCCCAGGTCACTCACCTCCAGCGGCCCCCAGACGACCGTTGGAAAAAGGCGGGCGGTACTTAAGCAACAGCCGCGAACTAACCTTCAAGCTCTAAAGCCTGCCCCTCTAGTTCCGGGGGCGTCTCGTTGGCGAAAGCCGCGAAGTGCGCCTGCGCAAAAGTGACGAAGCGCGGGCGAGGGGGAGGGGGTGTTTTGGTTCAAGCCGCTCGCCGTCCTTTCCAGACTTGGTCGTCGGAAAGCTTCTCGTTCCTGTTTTCCTGCTTTCCCTTCCCCTTCCCCTTCCCTTTCCCAGCCCCGGTCCTCCCTCCCTCTTTCCCTTCTGCCTGCCTACCCTTTTTCTACTGCCGCCCCGGGTCCGGGCCATTTTCCGGGCCGGGCACACTAAAGTGCGCGGCCCCGGGGCCCAGTATATGACCCGCTGTCCTGCTATCCTTCTCTTCCCCCGCCCCATGTGGCTGCGGGGCCGCGGTGGCGCTGCCCACTATGGCCCGGAAAGCAGTTAGCAGGAAGCGGAAAGCGCCAGCCTCGCCGGGAGCTGGGAGTGACGCTCAGGGCCCGCAGGTGAGAGCTGAGAAGCTGAGATCCAGGTCTTAAGGCCAAGGCACCCACAGGGGTTTAGTTTGCAGATCGGAGAACCGGAACCGAGATCCAAGGTTTATAGTCAGAGGGCACAAGAGCAGAGCCCTGGACTGTAGAGTCAGGGCTGAGCCATCAGGAGTTCACTATAGGGCAGATAGGCCGAAGGGATAAGGAGGTAAAGGGGAACTTGAAAATGGGGCATATTCCAGGGAAGGCCTGCAACCAGGATTGGGGCTTGAAGAGAAACCAGAATCTGGGATATGAAGGAAGGGAAACCGAAGTGGAGGGGAATCGGGAACAAAACCTCCCTAAAGATAAGGGAAGAGGGAGTGAAGTCCTCCTTACAGGGGCTCCCGCGTGGATGATAGCGTCTAATATGGGAAAGAGTCTCCCTATGAATACCCAAGCCTTGAGCTGGCACTCAGACCCCTAGAAGAAACAGTAGTTCCCAGATATCATCCCTATCCATTCCTCTTTGGAGGGGAAAACCTTGCTGGACGCTAATGAAGACTCTGATTTACCATGTCTCCCACCCCGTTGGTGTTTGATATTTCGAATTCTACAACTGCCTGGAGCGCGGGCCTGGTGACAGGGGGGTGGCCATTGATAGTGCATCCTGGAAGACCTGGAACCCCAGTCTGGCTCCTTGGGCTGCATCCTCCAAGCTCCGGGGGGAGTACAGGCAGAGAGGGAGAAGGGAGCTGGGCAGAGATGCAGCCCAGATCGGTATGGTAATCATTGGGCCCCTCCTCCTTCCCTTCCCTGTCAAAGATAACTTCGGGGGATCTGAATCTTTTCATTCCTTAAAGGCCTAGTAAACCTTTATCCTCTTCTCTGCTTCTATTCCCCTGTTTTTCATTCCTTTTTTTCTCATAGGTAAGTTTGACTATGAACAGCATCTTTTCAATGTTGGAAGAGTTAAACTGGACTGTCTGGGTTGCGATTCCTGTTTTAATGTATTTGTATTTCTTTTGTATGCAAATCCCGCAGGATGAATTCTTGGTTATTTCTCTGATACAGTAGGATCCCTTGTTCTGAAGAAAGGTAGCCAAAGTTCTGATGTCTAATGTTGCTTTCTACAGTTTGGCTGGGATCACTCCCTTCACAAAAGGAAAAGACTCCCCCCAGTGAAGAGATCCTTAGTGTACTACCTGAAGAACCGAGAAGTCAGGCTACAGAATGAAACCAGCTACTCTCGAGTGTTGCATGGTTATGCAGCACAGCAACTTCCCAGTCTCCTGAAGGAGAGAGAATTTCACCTTGGGACCCTTAATAAAGTGTTTGCATCTCAGTGGCTGAATCATAGGCAAGTGGTGTGTGGCACAAAATGCAACACGGTAAGCATCTGTGGGGATGTTAGCTTTCTCCTAGGTCTTGGATATATGGCTACACATGCCATATATCCAACCTTTTTGGTGCCTGGGACCGGTGTTCCTATGAGAATCTAATGCCTGATCATTTGAGGTAGAGTTGAGGTAGTGATGCTAGCCAGCTCTGGGGAGCAGCTGCAAATACAGATGGAACTTCACTTGCTAGCCTGTCGCCCACCTCCTGCTGTGCGGTCTGGTTCCTAACAGGCCGCTGCCGGACTAGTACCGATACCGGTCTGCAGCCTGGGGTTTGGGAACGTCTGCTCTAGAACCTCTCATTGCTTGTTTTCTCCATCAGTTCCTCTTGTAAGGAGATTGCCTTACTCTCCTTTCCTTTCCTTCTATTGATGACTTCTTTGTCTCTTTTTCTTCTCCTTTTCTCACCTCTACATTTCTTTTCTGACAAATCTCAGAGGAGTCTGTTTTTTTAGGCCTCTTGCCATATGGATATGCCAGTGCTTCTAGAGTTTTTTAGGCTTCATCTTTTCATGTTTCTTTTTAAGTCAGAGGCCTCAGAGGAAAGACTTAAGAAAGAAGGATGCTCAGGGCACAATTCAGGCTACATGATAATGAAAACGTTGGTGTTATCTGCTAGCCTAATTTCTACATATGTAGAAATTCTTAACACTTGGCAAACGCACACTTTTAGGGAATAGAATCTAAAGGTGTATTTCTTATAAGAAAAGGCAGGGAATGTGTGCCTCTTGGTGTATTTCAGTATGTACATGTTTGTTATTTGCAAAGTAGTCTCCTTGAAAAGGATTCAGAAGAGAGAAAAATTAAGTGTGAGTAGGAGAATATTTTTACATAGAATGACTTAGAAGACAATTGTAAGTGAATGAAGGGGGAAATCAGTAAGGTATATAGCCAGCACGATTACAGGCATGGATAAAATAAGTCAATCCATCGAATATGGATTGGAACAGATAGCATAATGTCAGAGGAATGGCAAGTGAAAAGAGGCAGGACATGGAGGTGGGAAATGATTCTGAATGAAGTGTGAGAAAAGATCAGATGTAGACCTAGCTGTTCTCCCCGTTTTCACCTCACCCTATGTGAGTATGTATGCAATATAAGGGCTGAGTAAATTTCCTTTGGACAGAAACACATCTTAGATCCAGTGGAAGAGTGAAGGTTGCTCTAGATCAAGAAAGTGTTAAGTATTAAGAGAAGTGTTAAGTAAAGGATATAGGCAAAAATTTAAACATGAGTTTTAAGGAAGGAAATAATACCATGGTGGTTGGGGCCAAGCTTTCATTTCCTCTTCTGTTGAAGGCTGCTTGTCATACAGAGCCTTTCAAAACTAAGTAGTGGCGGGAAGTACAAAACTTGATTTTCCTAGTCTCTCAGGCCGCCATTCCTGGTTTAAGAGAACTCATTATTGTTGCTTGGAGTAGAAAGGGTCTCTTATTTGGAGGAATTCATTCCACTCCCCACACATACCATCGTAGTATTTTTCCCAGCAAATATTACTCACTGAATTGTAAACTGAAGTAATTGTTATAGTATCCTCGCATTTATTATTGACTCTCTTTTGAGGTGAGAATGTTAAGTAATAATTTAACCTAATGCTAGTACCTACCTCTTTCTGTCTTCCTGTGTCCTCATGAGCTTAAGCAGGGGCTTGTTTTCTTTTTATAGTTAGTGTTTTTCTTTGCTTAGCTTCCAGAAGCAAAGCTGGGAATCAAGAACACTGCTTTTCTCTGAAGATTTGGAAAATAATTTTCTTAGCTGTGCCTTTGTTTTCCCATCTCTGAAATGGGAGTGGTAATATCCAGTGCGAGAAGGTGGCTCTGGACATCTTGGGGGAATACTTCAAGTTAGCAATATTTACTTATTCAAAAATAGTATTAGTGTGAATTCAAAGCCTTTTCTAATGCTCTTGGCATTCCCTGGGACTTCCCTCAGTTTGTACGAAAGGAAAATTATTTAAATAATTAGAACTGTCTTTGGATAATATGTGAAGATTTTAGGGGAGGAGGATTTCAAGTTGGAGTCTCAATAGTAAGTTTTAATGTATTGAAATTTTACCATCAATAAAATGGTATAAATGTATTCAGTAGGAAAATTTGCCCTGACCATTTATATTCTAAAAATAACCTATTGATATGTATCCATAGGTTGGAAGCTGTTTTTATCTTGGCTGGTTGGTATTCATCAGCATTTAACTGAGTGTACACAAATGCTCTAAAGCCAGGTTAATTCCACATTAACTGGCTTGGGGCTATAATATTGAAATCTCTGCTAAGGCAATGGGTCATCCTCTTTAGTAAAAACAGCATTCTGTAAACTTTTCTTTAGCTTAATTCCTAGGGTGGGAATTGCCCTGTGCTGTGGACTGATACTCAAACTAGGAGGCCATTAAGCACAGGAATAATGGCAAAGATGGTCAGCTTACATTTTAATCATTGATAATATAAGTATGGCCATGTTTTTACTAAATTATTTAAAGAAGGAGAAGTAGTATAACCTTAATTGGAACATGGGTCTGGGAACCAGGATGAGTAGATATATTTTCCTGGCTAAGGGTTACAAGCTCAGATTATGTGCAGAGCCAGACAGAAAAACTAAGTAAAAGAAGCTTGCTAGGCACGAAACAGAAGTAGTGGGAACTGCAAAGAGCCAGAGAAGGCATTTTTGGCTTCAGCCAGTTGTTGCCATTTAGGAATTAGTAGATTTTCCTTTTTCTTTTTAAAGGAAACTGGAAGTCTGGATTTTTAAGGAAAAAAGTATTGACCATTTATGAGGAATATTGAGAATCTGCTGTGACAGGAGCTTTATGTGTCTAGAAGAGAGTTGTGAGAGTAAGGTTAGAAAGGTTCATTAGGATCAAATTGTGGAAGCCCTTGAATGTCAAGCTAAGATTTTATTCTGTGGGGAATGGAGAGAGACAAGGCCCAAGGATTTGAAGCAGGGACCGATGCGGTTGGAGTAATGCTTTTAGAGAGAGTAGTTATATGATGGTAGCACTATGGTATAGATAAGAAGTAATGAGTGCAAAACCAGGATGTTGGGGAAAAGGTGAGGAGGAGACATATAAGACATCTCAGAATCTATAAATGATGACATGCTCAGATTTAATTCATTCAAAGGAATAAGTTGGAATTGATACTGCTGTCTTGAACCTGGGTAACTGGGAGGATGGCAGAGTAAGTATTGAGCAGATTTGAAGAGATGAGTTTAGTTTTGTGCTTTCACTTGGTTAAAGTTTGGGAGAGGGATAAAGATTGAAATTAGTGGTTTGGGAATCACATACGGGATTATGGTTATATTACCATGGGAGAGAGGGTAGAGAAGGCACTCTTGAGTTCCATAAACCTTCCATAAAATTGCAAATTTTTCATTATAGATACGTTTTGGGGGGCATGATGTGGGGAGAGTGGTGTAGGAAGCAGTCCTTAGTTCTCTTTAGATTTTCAAAAGAAATACTGTGAGCCAAAAATGAGTAAGAACCATTGATATTGAAAAAGGGGCTAAGAACAGAACCTTGGAAAGCACCTATATTTGTGGACCAGGAAGAATTGCTACCCAGGGAGCAGGGAAGTTAGAGGAAAACCAGGAGAGTACCAAAAACCAAGTTAGAGGAAAACCACATGAGTACCAAAAACCATTTAAGAAAGCGGATATTTTGAGAGGGGGGCCATTTGAGGATAAGGATGGTGATAGGCAGAGTGATAATGTGTGCAGAGTTTGGGGCATTTAATTTTAGATATGAACTCTTATTTTATTTCTCGTTTATTGATGCCCTCCAGCCAAAGACTACCCGGGGACTTAGATACAGTTGCTTGTTGCCCCTAGGGAGAACCTACACCATAGGGAACCATGGGACCTCATAGTAAGAGGGTGTTGGGTTTTACAAAGGTGATCTGGAGGAAGGCTTAAGGAAATGGGACTTTGACAGGAAAATTTCTTGTGAAATTTTCACCAAGGCACCAAGGGCTAGCTGATAGTACCAAGTTGTATGTTAAGGCTCCTTTCTCTTTCTCACCATCTCCCAGAGATATACTACTGACTTCACAGATAGATTTGGTGGATCATAATGAAGCAGACAAGATAAGTTGGGGCTGCAGTTTGCTGCCAGATGAGAAGTAGAGCTTTGAGAAGCCAAATTTTGGGGGTAGGGTGGAATGGTAGATACTAGGGTTGAGAGAATAGCTATAATGTTATATCACTGGGTTTTATATTCAGATTCCTGAAATTGTAAAAGCAGAATATGAAACTCAATTTGAGTCAAAAGGAAAAGAGATATGGTGAAGTGTGGGGTTTTGCTCTGGCCAGATTTTTTATTCATTCCCCTTGTTTTACTATTTTATTTTTCCAAGGGGTTACAACCTTTTAGAAAATGCTTTAAAATGCTTGCAGAATTCCTTGTGCCCTGCTAGATATACATCTCAGGTTAACAGTATGCCTTTCTGTATGATCCATCTATGTTTTCTACTTAGGACAGTAACCTGCTATTTAGCCATTGTTTAATGGCATTTAGTTATCCTCTATCTAGTAGGAAATATTCAGATTTATCCCAGAATTAGTCTTTATCTTATTTTCAGAATATTTTGCTGTTTTGAGAGGAAGATTTTTAAATGTAGAAGTGATAGAATTGTTCTGTTGGCAAGTTCATTCTGCTGGGACACATGTACAGAAGTGTTTCTAGATTGGAAATCATTATGGAAATGCTTCATAAATTCTAAGTTTCTACAGATTTAATTGGTGTTATAAGACTTTAGGAAGAGAGGTAGTAGGAATAAGTTTATGCCTCTCACATTTGATGATGTTAGAGTTGGCTACCCCTTTCTGACTTGTCTTCATCTTGGGAAGGCCTTGCTTAGATTGGCATGAGTGTGGGCCCCAGGAATCTGTTTCCTGTAGTGTGTTACAGTCTTTAGGTCACTCTCTGTATGTGAGGAAAGTAATGATCAAGAATGTTTGGGTCTTATTGTATGTCAACTATACTTTAATTTTAAAAAAAGTGTTAGGACCTAAGCAGCAGTTCTATGGAGAGATTAAAGAATTTATTTGAAGAGGGTGGCTCCTTAATATAGTTAGCACGTCTGGGTTTGCGCCCCAGGTAGAGCCACGAACCATACCCCAGGAGTACCAGGGGTGGAAGTGGGGGCGTGGAATCAAAGAGGGGAAAAATATTTATTTGGAGAAGCTATCTCAACAATAATGATGGTATTTCGATGGTTTCTTCCTTGTCTAGGACTTCACCTCATATTGCTGGGTATTTCACGTTCCTGGTCTCTGCTATATAGATGCCAGCAATACCCCCACCCCCCACACACACCCTTGCACCTTCAGTTATTGTGACAATCAGGCACATGCATTTTTAAATGTTATGCCCCCAGTTGACAACTGCTGCAGAGCTTGAGGCAAGCAGTTTTTCTACCTGAGCCATTTATTTCAGGTATAGTCTGTTTTAAACTAGAGACATTGGAGAGTGAACAGATTGACTCCTGTACTCTGGGGTTTTTTTTCCCTATCCTTGATAGACATTACAGTTAGAGAAAAAGGTCTTTTCAAGATCTTACTTCTTTTCAAGCTGACATATGGACAGTTTCTTTTAGAATGGGAACAATGCTTGAATCTGGTTCAAGATAAGAGTAGAGAAATATGAGTTTTTCCTAGTGATATCTAGGAGTATTGCTTTTCTGCGTGACTCTTAAGTAGGGAACTATTCATGTGTTTGTTTCCTGGTCTAGGAGATAAAAGGAAGAAACTGACCCAAAATTGGCAACTGGGTTGAATCCAGGATAATGATTGGGCTAACATTTGGTTTCTTAATTTGGCTGCTGATTTCATTTAAATGGCCTTATTTGCCTTTGGATTCAGGGAGGCCACCAGTCCCTCTCCCTTGTTAGGTGTGGTGATTCTCATCAGGACAATGAAAGGAATTGGGGTAATATTTCTACATTTCATTGGCTAGAATATAGTGGGACAACTTTGGGATTTGTATTTGCATTTATTAAATCCATAAACATTGATTGAATCTCTCCAGTGTAGCAAAACACTGTACCCAGTGTGGGGTTGCAGTGATATAAAAAATCCCAGGAAGATCTGGAAGGGACTATAAAATAATAAAAATAATGGAATCCTAACCACTGACCTCTATTTCTCCTTTTATAGTTGAGGAAACAAACTCAAAAGAGAAAAGTGATTTGCCTGAGATTTTATAATGAGATAGGTGCAGAGTTAAGTTTGGGCCTCAATTTTCCTTATTCCTTGTCAGAATTCTTTATGTTACACCAAGTATTCCTCAGAATTTTTCACTGAAATACCCCTAATGGCAGAAGACTACTCGGTGATTGGACAGTATTGAGCAACTGTGAAATTTCTTTGAAGTTCCAAGAATATCTTAAATATTCATGTGCATTTTATGCTATAATATATCATGATTCTCTTAATATGAAAATACTGTGTTCAGGGAGGGTGGAGATCTTTCTGTGTCTCCTGATAAATGTTCCAGGAAGATGAGGTACCAATTTTTCCTGTAAAAAGCACACTACCACATTATGTATAATACATGGATCTTGACCTTTGCTTAGCTTAGCTGGGATGTGATACGTGCAAAGTTAATTTCAACATAAATGCCTCATTAGTAGCTCCAATCAGGAGTGCTCCATGAAGGAAGTCATTCATAGTTAGGGTATTCAGCGAGGATTTCCTAGAGGAGAAAGGGGCCTCAACTGATGGGAAGGAAACAGAGGTGTCTATTCCATAGCAGAGTCAGGAAGATAAGGAGTGTTGAGGGACTGTGAATAGACCCATTTGGTTGATGCAGAGCACCAGCCATCAAGAAGTACTGTGACTCAGTTACTGAGGAATTGGATGGCAAGGCTAACTAAATTTTCCTTAGGTAATTTTTTTATTTTCCCTTTGGTTCATATCTAGCCTTTAATAACAAATAATTCTGTTAATCATCTTTCTCATCTGGAGAATTGAGTCTCATACTCACTTGGTCCCTGGTGAATTTAGGGCCTGTTCTGCAGCCCTGTAGCCTTGGAAGATGGGAGAACCTGGGTTGCCAAGAGCAGAGTTTTGCTGGAGGTGCCTGGCAGGCCAACTGCCTGGGAATAGATAATAATAACACAGTCTAGTTACTTCAGTTGGTTCCTGCTTTCCTTGGGCCCTTCCATTAAAAACCTGTCCTCCCCAACCCTGGGCCTAATCACTTGAATGGCTGCCATAATGCCAAAGAATTTTTTAAAAATTCCGTGAGCTAAGCCAGTCTACCTTCTTTTAAATAGATGCATGTTTGATTTCTGATCATTTAGGCCTTTGGTTCCCAAGCATGACTCAGGAACCACCTGCATCATAATCATTTGAAATACATATTAAATATGTAGTTTCTTCATCTTCCAGTACTAATTCAGGATTTCCTTCAGTGAAACTAGGAATTGGCATTTTAAACAAACTGAATATTTTTATATGAATCGCTGCCTTAGACTTTCTTATATAGCAATAATTTTTTTGCTACCTTGTTAAATCTAGTCAAGTAGTTTAATCTTCCTTGTATTTTCTCAACCACACTCAAGGCACAGGAGCGGGCATCAGATTTAATGGACCTGGAAGAATTTCTTTGTAGGCATCTTGGTTGATATCCATCCAGCAGATAGTAGGGTGTTATTAAATCTTATTTCCGCACTCTCTGGAAGCCTCAACAAATGGTTATTTATTTATTTATTTTTTGTCTGTTCCTGGTCTCATGAACAGATGAAATTAGAGATTTGCCCATTATTTTTTTAGGTCAGATCGTAGGCTATTAGTTTCCAAGTTTTTGATCTCTTTTCTAGAAGAGTAATATGTAAACGTGTCAGAAATATCCGCTTTTATACTAACAAGTTTGATTCAGTCATTCTGTATTGTATATTTGGATTCAAAGGTTTGTGGGTTGAGTCTGGGTTCCATTTCTTATTAGCTTTGTGCCCTTGGACAAGCCAGTTATCTTCTAAGCCTTTCTTCTCTCACCTTTAAAATAAATGGACAGTAGCAGAGTCATGAAGAAAATTAATAAATTAACACAGTACCTAGAATATGCGCTTAACAAATTGTGGATGCAATTAATGGTGATGGTAAAGGATGAGGACAGAATTGGTGGCAGTGGTTTGATAGTTCTAGGCTTTAGGTGCATTTCCGGCCAAGCTCAGTATACTTAAGTGAGCATTTCTCTACCCTGCATATAGCTGCTTTTTGATTGTCAGTCACATAGCTTAAACATTGAAAAATAATTCATTTAGACATAATTTATACAAGAGGAAGTACTATTAGTATATTATAGGAAATTATATTTAATTTCATTATAGAAGGAATACAGATAAAAGCAAAATATTTTTCTGTGTGCAAATTAAAGTAATACCTAATTCTCATAAAGATGTGGTGGAATGAGTACAGATATACATTGCTGCAAAAACCTTTTTTGAAAGTAATTTGGCATTATGTTTCAAAAGCCTGGTACATATTATTTGTTGAATGAACTACCTAAAAATATTGGACCTAATATTTTCAAACTAGGGAATTTATCCAAAGGAAGAGAAAAGTCTTTTTTTTTACCAACACAGTCATTGGAAGCTGTTTTATCTAAATGCTAACAATAGAATACATGAGTAATTTATGGTAAATCACATTTGCATGATATTATGCAGATGTTAACATTTAAGACTGTAATAACATGCAAAGCATTTGATATGTTAAGTGTAATGATATATAAAATTCTATTTCTGCTTATTATAGTGATGCACAATTACACATGCATGTAGTTAAGGACTAAACAGGAACTTGACAAATGATTTGAAAAGAGACAGGATTTTGAATGATCTTTCTTGCATTTTTTATTTCCATTATTGCTGATAAAGTATTATCAATAAACTTTTTTTTTTTTAATATTACTTCAGCTAGATGAACCTTATTTTTTCTTAGCCTAAAGTAATGGTGAAAGTGGCCTTACTCATTTACTATTCATTGCTTATTTTGTTTGCAGACAAAAAGTGAACACAGTTATGTGTTATACATCTTCTCTAGGGAGAGAGAGTGAAGTAGGGGCTTGAAAATATAGTGGTGGAACATACAGCAAAAGGAGTTTCCCTTCTCAGTCACACAAGGAGTTTTTGGGAGCTCAAAATAACACCTACAGAGAGATCTCGCTTTTCAGTGGGCAAATATACAACCATATTGTCCTTAAGTCTTTGTGCTATAATGCTCAGGAAGTAAGAATGTGGCTATAACCAATCCCCTGTGGTGTTTCACTGGTTTAAAATTGCTGCACTGTAGTTAAAACTATTGACCCATCGTTATTTCTTTAGCATAAATTCCTAAAATTGGAATTACAAAGTTTATACATTTTTAATTTTTGATACATATAGTCTTATTTTCTATTGTGTTTCTTGGTTTTGGTTTACCTTTCACTCCTCTCCATCTTCTGGATTTTGGATAGGGAATGGATTCATCTGCTTGATTTCAATTGTATTTCCTTTCGTCAACTTTCAACAAACATAGGCTGCCCACTTACCTTTTACTGTCTGACTCAGCATACTTTATCTTAATTTCTGTGTGACCTATGTGGATTTGCTTTCTTTCCTCCTTTAGGCTCCAGCTTAAACACTCTTGAATATTAGAAAATTTATTAAGCCACCTTGATCTTTCATTGTACACACATTTGTGTGTGTCTACATCCACATTCATGCTTGCAGAGATGTACTCACTAGTCTTAACAGTTTTCCTGATTACAAGGCCTTTGTTTTTTTTTTTTCTCTTAGAATGTAAACTGCAGGGAACCATTGAGCCTCAAGCTTACCTTGCCATGCTGCTAATTTCTGGCAGGGATCCCAGTAGGTTAATGTGGAGTAGTGCCATTCTGGGAAGTGTTATAGGAGCTGTATGAAGACTTGGCCTCTCGTCAGAGAGCTTGGGGAGATGTACTGTGGCAGCCCCTCCACAAGACTGTCCCTTCCTTTGAAGAAGCAAAAGGGCTCTATCTTTCACATGGTGCTTTGTCATTCCCCTGCAAAGATGGGGGTGAGGTTGGGCGTAAACTCTTGGGCCTCTGCAGACCCAACTGTTACCAATTTTTCCATCTCCCTTGTATCAAATATTTTCATAGAGTGTAGAAGCTTTTCTTACACCTTGTAAAACCAAACATACGTTAGAATAGTGTATTAACTATTTATTAGCTATCACTTGTTAAGAACCTATTCTGTGCTGAGCCCTGTGCTAGACACTGCATTTTATTAGCTCTCTTAGAAGTTTTAGCCAGCACCCAGTTTCCAAAGGAGAAACTCAGATATTTCCAGGTTGCTGGTCAGTTTACTCTTGTGTCTTACCAAAGTCACCGCCCTCAGTATATAGAGCAGATTCTGTTAACCTCATTGCTTCTCAAACTTCAGCAGACCTGGAGATCTTGGAAAACTCCAGATTCTGATTTAGCAGATCTAGGATAGGGCCTAAGATTCTTTGTTTTTAACAAGCACCCAAATACTCCTTTGAATAGCAAGGGTCTGAATCAGTGGTTATTAAACCTGGACAGTCAACAGATTTTCCTGGAGATCTTGCGTTGAGGGGGCTGGGGGGTGGGGGTCAATTTTTCTGGCCCCAAACTCAGTAATTTCTAATTGAATGAGTTTTAGGGTAGGGCCTGAGAATTGTTTTTGTTTTGCAGCTTTTTTTAAAAAAAGACAGTTCTCCAGGTTATACTATAATAATCAGTTTGGGAATCACTCATCTAGAAGCTAACATGTTATGGATGCATTGTCCCACACAACACAAAGGGGTAATTGGGCAGTTAATTTTGCAGGGCTGTGGGTTAGAGACCATTTGTTTAAAAGGGTAAAAAACCCATTCACATTCTTTGGAAGGGCTAGTTCACAAACCTGAAGAACAAGAAATATCCCTGGATTCAGAAGGAAATAACTAAGAATTGGAAAGGCACTAGGAACCAAGGATGGCCATGCTTCCTGTCTTGTTTTGTTTTCTCTGGGGGCTGCCTTTGGTAGGAATTGACCACCCAGACAGTCTAGTGCCTCCATCCAGCTCTACATTCCTGAAAGAATTTGAATGGCATAGTTCAATCTATGGACTGGTTCTCCCTGAGCATTGAATTTTGGAGAATGAAAAGGGGCTGGATCAGTAAAGAGATGAAAAGCATTTCAGGCGGAAGCAGCAGCATAAGCAGAGGCATGGAGGCATAGAACAGAATGGTGTATGTGATAGAGACAAGCAGTGAGATAATCTTACCTTGTCATATGTCTCAGGTCACTCCAGATCTAGTAACATAGGTATGCTTAATAGTGGTTATGACGTGTTTTGGGAATTGTGCTTTGTTTCTAAGCATATGTAGATAATTAGATATATATAAGATATGCCAAAATTGGCAGAAAACCTTTAGTCAGATTCTTTAGGACCATAATCTAATGCAAGTCCTCTTCGAACCTGTCTTTGAATCCCAAGCAAAATTTATTGCTTCTTAAACTGTATTCATATAGCATATTACACCTATTTATTTTATATTTTCTTATTTTCATATTTTATTTGACTGATAGCCCTGATCATTCCTTTAATAATTCTCAGTGTCTAGCATGTAATAGATATTAAGTAAATGTTTGATGGATAATTGAGTGAATAGATGTTTGTACTCAAGGTCAGCCACATTAAGAGAAACTGTGTTCAGTTCTGTTTCTCTTTTCTCTACAGCTCTTTGTAGTAGATGTCCAGACAAGCCAAATTACCAAGATTCCCATTCTGAAGGACCGGGAGCCTGGAGGTGTGACCCAGCAGGGCTGTGGTATCCATGCCATCGAGCTGAATCCCTCTAGAACACTATTAGCCACTGGAGGAGACAACCCCAACAGTCTTGCTATCTATCGGCTGCCTACACTAGATCCTGTGTGTGTGGGAGATGTAAGTTTCCCCTGTAATTATAGTTAGAGGTAGCCTTATTTTCCAACGGAGCTTCATAGGTTCTATAGACCCTCCTCCCACAGGCCCCCTGGGAAGGGATAGTTTCCTGTGGATTTCCGTTGACTCCAGGGCCAAGGAGATTTCAGAATGGGGACTGGGCTCCCTGTAGGAAGTATCAAGTATGTTGACAGGGGTGAGCAGCACACCTTGGCCCAGCAGCAGTGGATTAGTCAGTGTCCAGACATCTGCTGCCCATAGTCAGAGAGAAAGGTTTATTAAATCATTTATTCAGTAACTATTTATTGAGCTATCTGTGATCAGGCATTATTTTAGACACTAGGGGCAGAGCAGCGAATAGAGCAGATATACCCCTATCTTCTTGAAGCCTGCATCCTAGTAAAGGAAGACATAAATCAATATGTAAACTATATAAACCAAATAAATATTCACCAGCAGAACGTCAGAGTTGGTAAGTGCTATGGAGTAGAGTAAAGGCAGGCTAAAGCTATAGAGAGTATGGTAGAGAATGCTATTTCAGAAGATAATCAGAGAAGGCCTCATGTAAGAATGACATTTGAGCAGAGAGTCTTAAAGGAAATGAGGGTCCAAGCCATGCTTATGTCTGGAGGAAGAGAGTTCTGGACAGAAGGAACAGCAAAGAGGTCAGTTATAACTGTTGTCCCAAAAAGCACGGGGGAGAGTGGTAGGACAAGGCTGGAGGGATGAGAGGTGGGTGATTGTAGGAGCCCCAAAGAAGACATCCAGAGATAGAAGGCCAGAGCTGTGTATCCATCAGACATGTTTATTGCCCACAGGAATGCCAGTTTCATTCTAACTTTGAGCACCTCAAGACAGAACTTAAAGATTGTGGGATCATGACCTATGGGTTGAAATCACCAGAGAACAGTGTTATAATTTTTACAAAAATATTTTCAGTCAGACTTGTATGCTTTTCAAGAGTATGTGTTACAATCTTTATTTTACTAATTTTTTTTCCCTCTTTGTACCTGTCACTCCCTACTCTCCAAGGATGGGCACAAGGACTGGATCTTTTCCATTGCATGGATCAACGACACTATGGCCGTGTCTGGTAAAATTGCCCTTTTGTAGGGAATTGGGTATGGCAGAAAGGGAAGGAGGCTAGAATTTGGGGAAATAAAAAGAAAAGAGTTAGTAGTGTCAGTGAAAATAACCCAGTAAACAGACCACCAGACGGGCCAGGAGATCTTGTTTCTAATGTTGGCTGTTTCTCTGACTTACCATGTATTCCTGATCTGGAAAGTGGAGGTACTGCTTTGTTTCAAAAAAATATGTGTGATAGCATGTTAGCCTAAACATTTTTGTGGGACTTCATTAAAATAATGATTGTTAAAGTGTTTTGGAAAGTTGATGTGCTCTATAAAGTATTAGGAGCAATTATCATTTTCTGTACAACTTACTATATAGCATTAAGTTTCTCGATAAAAGCTGTATAGGATTGGGGGAATCTCTTTCTCAATGGTAGAACAATCAGAAAAAAAATATGGAAATGAATGTAGAAAAGATAACTTAGAGATAAACAAATGCTTTCTGGATACCCACAATAGCTTAGGAAGTAGGCTCAGAGTACTAACTATTATTACTGGATACCCATAGGTAAAAATAAAATCCCCCATTCCAGATTCCCAAATAAAAATAACCCTGATAGCTGTTAAGTTAGGTACTTACATGTTAATATAATCAGAGCAGTACTAGAGTGTTTATATTATTAGCTTCATTTCACAAATGAGAAAATTTAGATTCTGAGAGGTTATTACTATAACTTGCCAAAGGCCATAAAAGTAGTGAGAGATATAGTCAGGATCTGAATCCAGGTCTGATTTCAAAGCCCATACTTGAAACTGCTACTATCAAAGCTAAGGGAATATAAATATTTCTTCTTTAGATTCTTTGTAAGGCAATAGACAGCAGCCAGGCGGGAAAATAAATCCAATGAACAAGCATATTCACAGGTCAAAATTACCCAGGAGTGATTTGGAAGCTTTTGGAATCCCTGTCTTTTGTCTTTCCAAGGAATGAAAGTTCTTTGAAGATAGGGTCTGTCATGTCACTTCTCTGGGGACTGTTCATATGTCGGTAACCTGCACTAAATTTGGTTGTTGGGAGCCAGGCCTTGGCTTTGGGAGCCTCCCATCTCTTCTTTCAGATACCCTACCGGTGTCCTATGTTTTCAAGCTGATAACTCCCAAGTGTGCATTTCCTGAACAGTAATAGCGGGTTTTAAGAACATTGCCTCTGATATTAGAGAACTGACTTTGAATCCTGATCCTATCACTATGATCTTTGGCAAGTTACTTAAGCTTTTTGAGACTTGGGCTTCCTCATCTATAATATGGGTAATGATTATGTGTACTTTAGAGAGTCATTGAGAAGATTAAATGAAATAATGCATAGCGGCTGCTATATGGAAAATGCTAGTACTTCTTAACCAGTGCTAATGTTCAGACTTGATGATGAGCATCAACCCCGAATCAGTATATTCAGTAAATACAAGCAATTAATTGTCTATTATGTTTCAATAAAGCCAAAAAATCAGTATATTCAAACGCATCATCTCCCTTTCAAGTCTCACACATACATCCCATTGACATATATTGATTAATGCTCCCACCTCCCACTCAGGTGCACAGCCAGAGAGCTAAGATTCATCTTAGGCTCTTTAATCTCCTTAGATTACCAAGCCCTGTGGATAGTAGTTTCTAAATTATCTCATAGATCCATCAATTTCTTTTCTACTCGATTGTTCATTATCTCTTTCTTGAGTTATCCCAATATCTTTCCATATTTTCCCTGTGCTTTTAGTTTTATCTTTTCCAATCTAATCTTTATGTTGCTACCAAATTAGTTCAATTTTTTATTGTAAAAGTAATACATGTTTATCGTAAGAAATTTTAAAAATACAGATAAATAAAAAAGGAAATAAGAATTACCACAACATCTCTACCCAGAGATAACCACTGCTAACATTCTGAAATATATCTTGCTAGTCTTTTTTTTAATAAATATATTTTTTTAGTTAGTTAAAATGGGATCATATAGAAGATGGATATATGGGTACAAATGTGATATACCAAGTATAATAAAATGTTGTTGATAGAATATAGTTATACGTATACAACTCATTATAAAATTCAACATTTCAGGATGTTTGAAGTTTTTCATAATAAAATTTATGAGTGTTATTTTTTAAATTTGCATAATAAACCATATGTAGCTCTCCAGATGTGCCCTCTCTCTGGCCCTTTCTAGATTTCACACATGATGAACTCTATGTTTTGAATCCCTGCCCACAAGCCTTATGATGCAAACAAATTGGTTGCTATTTCTTCCTGTTAGACAATTTTTACTGCAAAGCATTCAGGAGATTTAAATGAGGGAAGGGCACCTTCTGGTCTTAAAGGAGAGTTGGCATATAACTTTATAGAAAGGAATTTTAAAATTGATTTTTTTTGTTTGTTTGTTTTTTTAGTGGTTCAACATAGCTGTATTATTGGACCTATACATTATTCTAAATAAACATTTTTGTATATGGGTCTTACGATAGTGGATTATTCCTAGATGAGAACACAAACTTTCTGGGTTTTGGTGCAGATTGGTGCAGATTGTTCAGTTGTACTCTAGAAAGGTGATCCCATTTTAGCTTACCAGCAGCAGTGCATTCAGGACTCAGTTCAAGGAAAAATCTTACTTTTTTAAGTGCTTTATTATTGTTTGCTAAGGAAAACTATCTTTTTTAAGCATTCATTTTATGTACAACAGTCATTCTTAATACAAGGATTGTGGTCCCTCTGGGTCCATGGAAAGCCTTCAGGAGGCCCATGAACTTTCTTGAAATTAAATGTATGATGTAGTGTTTTTGTGTATTTTTCTATTGGGGGTGGGAGGGGTGGGCGGGGCAGTACAAGACTTGGGAAAGTTTAAGCACCACTGATCTAAAGTGGAGGTTTGTATAACCCTGCTGCTCAGTAGAAATCACCTGTATGTGCATGCCCCAGTAACTTAAGCATTTGGCTTGGGAAATTACTGAGCTTTATCAAACTGTGTAATACCCTCTTTTAAAAAATCCCACCAACCATGTTATGCTTCAATGTTACATTTTAACTCCTACACCTTAGTTGAATCACCCTCTTGTTGTAGCTATTAAAATGCATGTTGCTCTCTGTTATGGAGTGGGCCACCTGGCCAAGCTTCAGCTCATATGAGGATAATGCAAAAAGAGGTAGACTAAGAAAGCGCATCTTGGCTTCTGTGGGACTGTCCCGTGGAGAGCTGAGTATGTCTGACATCTGTGGTCTCCTTGACCTACAGGCTCACGTGATGGTTCTATGGGACTCTGGGAGGTGACAGATGATGTGTTGACTAGAAGCGATGCAAGGCACAATGTGTCACAGGTCCCTGTGTATGCCCACATCACTCACAAGGCCTTAAAGGACATACCCAAGGAGGACACAAACCCTGACAACTGCAAAGTTCGTGCTCTGGCCTTCAACAACAAGAATAAGGTATGAGCTCGCCAAAGGTCCCTGAAGCCTATTTCTTTTGCTTCAACTTCTTGGCTTATGTCTTGGGAGATGCACTTCTCCTCCAAGTCAGTGCTTCCTGCATAGCTCAGTTCTGAGCTCACAGAGCATGTCTTGAAGGCCGAGAGATGCTAGTGAGAAATTATAACATTATGAGATCTGCCCTCTGTATTGAGCTTTGCCATGTTTCTCTGGATAGTCCATATTTGTGGGTCAGCCTCCCAGAGTTTCCCCAGGGCCACTCTGATTTGACTGTCTCTCATTTGCATATGCCTTTGCAGTTACAAACAAATGGGGTGATATTTCTTCCATGTTAGACAGTTTTTACTATTTTGGGTGTGATTTTCATACATGCCTCTGAAAGCAATCATTTTTTTTCCTCTTTGGTATTCAGTTTCTTTTCATTCTTCATTGCCTGTTTTCAACACTGCCACCAGGTCTTACCTAATCATTGAGCTAAATCTCCTGAAACTGAGGTATAAGTTATGTGGGGATGGAGACCTAGAACCAGAAGAGAAGATAGGCTTCTCTCAAAATCTGAATCAGGCCACAATTTGAAGGGTAGCTCCCTTTGCCTCCTCTCTCCCATCCATATTTTTGGCTTAGAGGTATACTTATCTCTCTAAGCTTAGACTCTCCACTTACATTGAGACTTAAGAAACTATCCCTCATGTGTGTGCTCTGTCAAACAAGATGTCATGGGAATAATTACATAGTAAGGGCTTTTTGAACTGCGGGTGTCTTATGTTATTGCTATAAACCGGACTTGCTCCTTGGGTTCTCTCACCCTTGATTTAATAAGCTGTCCAGCCTGCATTACATAGGGCTGATAATGAGATGATAATCTATGTCACCTATGCTGGGATCATCATAGGATAGGAATGAAGAATGGGAGGACCTGACCTTCAAGGTCTTCCCCTGCTTACTGTTTGTTGTATGTTAGTTGGTACAGATTGCAGTATAACCTGTTTGTCATTGCTCTTGTAGGAATTGGGAGCAGTATCTCTGGATGGCTACTTTCATCTCTGGAAGGCTGAAAATACACTGTCTAAGGTGTGATGAATATGACTTAGTAGTTTTACTTAAAAATTCACCTATGATTAAAATAGTTTAATTCTCCATTAGCCTTTTCTTTTTTGTCTTAAAGCATCAGTGCTCCAAGGATCTGGGCATATGATTGCACAGTGCATGAAATCCTGAGTCTAGTGTGCCTCTCTTGAAAGTCTTTTTAAAGAGTTCAGAAGGGGTGATTCTTTCACATTGCAAAGGTTTGCTGAGAGGCTCCTTTAACTAGCAGTCTTCCGATCCACAATGCATTTAAGCATTTGCTTATGGATAATTAACTCTGGTATGTTGTGAGTGCAGAAAAATGTAGTGGTTAGAAACCATTGGCAACTGAAGATCAATTAAACTAAGATAAAGCATCTCTGAAATAATCATGTAATGAGAATATGAATTTAATTTGTATATTTACAAGCAACTTTTGCATAAAGTTAAGTCTGCCTGTGAATCATTTGCTCTCTTGTCTCAGAGTCCTTTGCTACTTCTATGATACTCTTTCTCAAAAGGAAGTAGAGCCTTAGGAATTATTGATTTTTCATGTCAGAGCAGCCTCTGATAAACTTGGTGCTTTCCATGCAATAGACACCCACCGAGTATTGCATGAATGACAAGGATCCAGGCTTAAGACTAATTGATGTTGCCTGGGCTTGAACGAGTCCCATGAGTGTGCTTTCTAGAGTGTACAACTCCCATACAATTTGGGAGTTAGGCGGAGGGTAGCCAGCATTCAGCCTCTTTATCTGAAGAGCAGTGAGAAGGGTGGTGGCTCTTGCTGGCAGAGAGAAGAGAGTGGTTTTAGTGCCCTGGGGTTATCCCTGGAAACAACCTGCAGGACTTGGCTTTTCTCTCTGCTTCTGATTATTTAATTCCAGCTTGACTTTTTTTCCTACCCAGTCTTCTCCAGTACTCAGATCTTATTGTTTATTATAGTTACCTTCTCTTTCTCTCTCATGCCTTGGGTTAGAGCAGGATGTTAATCCCTTAATGAGGGCTTATCTTTTTGTCTCTGACTTTGTGTGGCTTGTATATGAGGAAAGCCCACAGAGGTGGGCATCTAACAATGCCCTCCTGTATGCTCTCTGGAAATGCAATGGGTGTATTTCTTTTCTCTGTTTTCAGCTTCTCTCCACCAAACTGCCATATTGCCGTGAGAATGTGTGTCTGGCCTATGGTAGTGAATGGTCAGTGTATGCAGTAGGCTCCCAAGCTCATGTCTCCTTCTTGGATCCACGGCAGCCATCATACAACATCAAGTCTGTTTGCTCCAGGGAAAGAGGCAGTGGTAAGAGTCCCAGTGTGCTCCTCAGGCTTATAGCTGCATTGCAGTAAGTTTTGACCTTCAGTTTCTATGTTGGTTTCCAAAACAAGTATAGCGATCGTTATGGAACCTAGTAGACATGTTTGGTGACACAAGAGGGAAACCTAAATATGGCAGCAGAGCCTCAAACACCACAGACAGATGTGTAGCCACAGAAGCCTTTGGTGGAAGCCAACAGTCAGGATATTGGGGATTTCCGTGTTCTTTCACAGAGTCCTACTTTTTATCTTGTAGTAATTTTTTGCTGGGGCCCTGCTTAAACTGTAAAATTAATTTTATGCTAAGGAATGGCATGGTGGGGTGAGGAGTTTACAAAGGGGCATAAGGAAACTTGGAATGATGAATAGGTACATTAGTTTGATTGTGGTGTTGGTGTCATGGCTATATACATATGTTAAAACTCAAGTTGTATACTTTAAATGTGTGCAGTGTACTGTATGGCAGTAATACCTCAATAAAACCAAAGAAAATATTTCATTTAGTTCTGACCACTGGATGAATTAGGCTTTAGCTTGCCTTCTTTAATAGCATATTCTGTAGGAGAACACCCTCATTTGTACTGTACTTTAAGATTTCAGAATACCTTTATCTGAATCTTATTTCATCTTTCCAAGAACCGTGAGGAAAGCAGGTAGGAAAAGATAATAGTAACCGCATTTTATAGATGAGACTGAGACCCAAAATGGTTAAATAACTTGCTCAGTATCACACAGGTTGGTCAGGGAACAGCCAGGGACCAGAATCTGGATCATCCAACTTAACACAGTGGGTTTTGTTTTGTTTTGTTTTTGTTTTTGCTTTTTGTCATCTCACTTTGTCCCCCTTCTTATGCAAAAATGTGGCTGTGTTATCCTGAGAGCCCTAAAGGGCACAATATGGATTATAATTTAACCTCTCCTGCAGTGTTTCTTTTCATGCAGATATTGCAAAAGTGGTTTTGTTTTGGGTTTGTTTGTTTTCAGTTATACTTAAGATGCTCACATTTCAGAATAGAGAATGTATGTAATGAGAGTAGCAAGGGAAAGAATAGGCTTCTCTGGAATGGTATCTGCATTGAAAAGTTCTAAGAGATTTTGGTTACTGTTATAGGAGTAGCCTTCATACTTAATAAGGAAATACCGATTCCACAAATGTTATTGAGCAACTCTTATGTGCCAAGGGACATCTTCATATCCCATGTACTTATTTGATCCACAGATGCATTTTCTCTATGACCTAGAGTGCTTAAGTGACTTATTTTAAAATTCACACTATAAGTGAGAGACAGTGCTGTCATGGGTTCTTCAGTTCTAGGCTGTCTGCCACCCTCATAACACAATACCAGATAAAGACCTCTTACAGTACCAAGGTAGGGCTTTTAGGTCAAATACAAGGAGGTCTTATTAATGTAATGATTTGTATATATGCAGATTACCTTCAGTTTCAGTATAGGTTAAAAATACATGATGAAGAAGAGCTTAGAGTTATGAAAGATGACTCCAGAGTGAGTCTGGGGAGGCAGGGAGGTTCAGAGGAACACTTATGATCTTAGGCCAAAAGCATCTTGGGCATCATCAGGCATCTGGTATTTCTCTGAGGCTTATGGGAAGATTCCTATTAGTTATATGGATGACAGTATGGCTTCAGGGTTCTGTGCATTTGCATAAGCTATGCCTGCCATGGGAAAGGCACTGTCTGATATTCGGGGGTACCATGTGAACTCAGTGTTGGAGAAATTCAGACTAGCAGACTGTCAAGTGCTTTCTCCCCCTGCTCATTGCCCTTTACTTTTCTCCCTCAGGGATCCGGTCAGTGAGCTTCTATGAGCATATCATCACTGTGGGCACAGGGCAGGGCTCCCTGCTGTTCTATGACATCCGAGCTCAGAGATTCCTGGAAGAAAGGCTCGCAGCTTGTTATGGGTCCAAACCCAGACTAGCAGGAGAGAATCTGAAACTAACCACTGGCAAAGGCTGGCTGGTAAGTAAGCCCCTGCCCAACATGCTTACTGTAGAATGACAGAAAAATTCTCTGCTCTCCACACCCACTTCTCTCCCCCACTGACACACCACCCACCCACCCACATACTTTTTTATTAGTAAGAGGTATTCGTTGGACCAAAGACACTTTCCCTTGATTTTGCTTTTATGTCTATGTATGTCCATGGGAAGGAAATCAGGCCTAATAAGATACTGTTTGACCTAGGATTTCCCCCAAGGTGATATCAGAGCAGGAAGGGGAAGGAACCTCCCACTGAGGCCACCAGTGAATTATTAAAGAGTTTGGTTCCAGCTGTCATGAGAAGACCTTCGGTTTGTATAGCAGTTCTTCAGCCTGCTCAGTTCCTTCCTGATGTTCAGTTGAAAAAATAACAAGGCCCCTCTTCACATGAGCACTAATCTCCTGACATTAAGTTACAGATACAGTACCCTCTTTTCTTAAAGAGACCAGAAAGCATTTCTGTCTCTTTCTTCTCCTTTTCCTACCCTATGGCCTAGAGGTGCTAACAGAGTCTCTTTTTGTTCCCATAGAATCATGATGAAACCTGGAGGAATTACTTTTCGGACATTGATTTTTTCCCCAATGCTGTTTACACCCACTGCTACGACTCGTCCGGAACGAAACTCTTTGTGGCAGGTGGTCCCCTCCCTTCAGGGCTCCATGGAAACTATGCTGGGCTCTGGAGTTAATGAAAACTCTCTCCCAAAATGCAGAGATTTACACTAACTTCCATCCTTCGTTTCCTTGTTTCTTCTTTTGATTTTTTCCAATTGTGTGAGGCCCTCATATTTTAGTGGGAACACCAGAGTTTGCCTATGGTTAGGCTCTTAACAGGAAGAAGCGCTATACAGAAATCTGAAAGTTTTGTTTGTTTGTTTTTACCTTTCCCTTTTGCTAATCAGAATTTTTCTTTCTGGCTTATCAACCAAACATTTTTAATTCCTATTTGTATTTTTTCTTCAAGTGACACACACTCTCCCCTAGACTCTGGCTTCTTAGACTGACATAGTCATTCTCACCCTTACTTCACTCTTGAGTGGTAGGGCTACTTTACAATTATGTGGTTGCTGTCAAACTTTCTGTGAAAGTTTGAGGGCTGTTTGTGCATGTGTGCATATGTGTGTGTGAACTTGTGTGCCTGTAAGTACTGTGTGTTATCGAAATTACCTGGAGTGAGGATTATTTGTAATTAAAATATTTATAAAAGAAACAACTTTATTCAGAGTCCAGCTTTGGGACTAGTCTTTATCTTGTTTTTTGAAGTCTAACAACACTGATTATAGGAAGTAAAAACAGAAAGGAAAACAAATCACCAGGAGAACCCTTTGAGTTGGATTGCTGGCTTCCTGGGAACTCTGGAGCCAGAACTCCAAAGCTATCCATCCTCTACCTGTCTTCTCATCTGTGTGTTCCCCAGGTGAGAACACTTCTGTGTATGTGTCACTTCCACTTCAACTTCCCATCTGCTTAGCCAGCGGCCACTTCCCTAAAACACCAACATCTCCATCCAGATAGAGCTCTGGAGGCTGCAGAAGGCTTGGTAGGACTTGCTAAAGAGAATTCCCATCCCAATTTCCCTGTCCCTCTCAAACAAGGCCTGATCTGGTGTCTCAGGGGCCTGAAGCTGGGGACGTCAAGCCTGCTAAGAGTCACATACTCAGTCACCTTGGCTTTGGTGAGAAACTTCTCCTTTGCCTTTCTTCTAATTTCCCCAATGGATTTTGCTCTTGTTTTCTAAATTGGGTTCAGTCCAGGAGGGTGGGGGCGAGCGGGGGTTTTATCTGTGTGTAGTGAGTGCTTCATGTGTGGAACATTTGTTTTCTTAGTACAGTGGGGCTGGGGTTGAAGCCGCCTCTCCCATTCTTTTGGCCCAGCTCTGGGATGGTGTGGAGTGGCCTACAGCCAGCAACAGTGTGCATGTGAAAGCATTGGTGTGATTAGTAATTTGTTCCTCCCTTGAACTCTGTTTAGTCTGAGGTTTTTAAACTTGCAGGCAACTGACTGACCATGACGTCCAGTTATTCCTTGCTTTTTATGCATCATGTTGCAGATAACAGCTGTTCCCACCCACAAATTCCTCCTCCATTCAAAGCACATACTCTGCTTCTGTCAACAGCCCATTGTGGAAAGGAAAAGTCATATTTATTCCTGCACTCCAGTTTTTAAGTTGGCCTCCCAGTCATCCCTCTCTGCTCCGGGTGTAAGTGGGGAAATAGAAAAAGAATGTCTTCTCCTTGATGATGGGGGCTGATGGGGAAGGAAATCAACAAGTCACCATGTCTTGGTGGTGTAATGCATACACCACAAGTTATAGAATTCTCATCTTCTAACCTAGAGAAATAGGTGCTATAAACAGGGAATTAAGCAAAATGCTGGATGCTGTAGATCTTTTAATTGTCTTAATTTTTTTTCTATTGAACTACAGGCTGTAGATTTCTTAGTTCTCACAGAACTTCTATCATTTTAAACCAACTTGTATATTAAAAAAAAGATCTTAAGTTCTTAAGTAGGATGTTTTGTACTGTTGCCAGACCCTCTTCTGTGATGGGTAATGCGTTTGATTGAGTTTTTGTTCTCAAAAATGTAGCACTTGACTTTTTGCCAAGTAAAAAAATAAATATTATTCCAGTGCAAAGTGGTTGGTTTGAGTGAGTATGTCTAGCCAAGAGGCAGCAGGAAAAAAGCCCTAAATGACTATTTGGAAGGTCAACTTGGGGCGCTAGGACTGCTTGGAGCATAAGGGAAACACAAGAGTTCCTCAAAGTAAAGATGGGTCAAGTGCAAACACACAGACACTAAGACCTCCTTGTTCCTGGTCCCCAGCTGTAGCCCAAGATCAGTTGGGATCCACTTGAGGGTGGATATGCCCAGAGAAAGTAGTGTGGTGCTTTAAAAAGAAATAGACTGAAGATGAGGAGGGAAGATGCTGGTCCTTCCTCTAAATGGCTATGGATCTGAGAAAGTTGATCAGCTCCTCTTACATAAACCAGGATTGATGATAGGACCTGTTTGCCTCTGGAGAATGCCCTGAGAATGTGAAAGTGGCTGCTCAGTGTTCTGGGAACAGGACATTATTTTTTTTGAAGTTGAAGACATAGATCCTTAGCTGCCCTTTGTAAGCGGAGGACACAGGGACCCTTGTGAGTGATGCTCTTCCCAGAGCCTGTTTAGGGGCAGTAGCTGAGAGAAAGACAGACTGCTAAATCATACCACACTCCTCAGCCATCTCTGGAAAACCCATCAGGGCAGGGCCACAGCTAGGCAAAGTAGAACCTATTCCCCAGGCACAATGCACTTGTTCCTTTCTAGGACATACTGGATACAGCCGTCCTTTGCACCTGCCTTTAAGAGACTGATTCTGAACATGATTCACACAGGTACCTAACTATATGATTAAAGGCTGCAAAACAGGAAGGGATTGGTGAATGAGTTGAAAGAATTGAGAGGGCTCCCCAGAAGAGTCACATTCGGAAAGATCCTAGAATTAGCTTTTTCCAAAGTGAGATTTTTAGAATCCACAGTCCATGGAACAGTAATTGGTATTTGCAAAATGTCCCACAGTCAAATTATGTTGGGGACATACAGATTAAAACAGACACGCTTCTTTACTTCACAACCTCAGATTTTTTGGTTACTATGGGACTCACGTTCATGGAATATACTCAGAGAAAGGTGATGGGATGTGGGGTGGGCCTGGCCTGGGCCTCTGGCCTCCATGGAATCTTGGCCCTGCTCCCATTTTCCAGCCAGACTTTCCAGCAAAGTATGAATCACAGAAGGACTTTGTGGACTTTATGGGGACACTCCCTTTTCCTGCCAAGAGTCCCTACTCCCAGGCCATGAAAGAACTTCCTTGTTCTCCCTTAGGCCACATGCTTCGTTCCAAATGGCCTACTGGCTCCTCCCAATATCTGTTGGGTCCTTTTGCACCTCATTTATGTTCCAGGTTCCCTGCCCCTCCCACTCCAAGAGTTGAAAGTATTGATCTGGCCCTCAGTGTTCTAATAAAACCAAAGACTCCCAGTCCAGGGCTCTCTGATCCAGCTGCCACCCAGACAGTTCCTAGAGCAGGTACCCAGAAATAACAGGTCATGGTGTCAAGACCCTTGGCTTAGCATTAGGGGTTAATGTAAGAGCATAGAACCCTAGTGTTTTGCTTGTTTGTTTTTCTTTTCAGTTGGCTGGTATCTGGGAGACAACAAAATGAATGTGAGAAATGTGTTTCTAGACTACCACTAGAGAGAGAGAGGTGTAAACTGAACTCAAGATGGGGTTTTAAGCTCTTATGATTCATTCAACTCTGGAAGACAAGAGGTGTGAGCTGTCCTTTCAAATCCTCCTCTTCCCCCCCAACCCCCACACCCCGTTGAGAACATCTGAATACTCCTCTTGATTAGGGTATAATTGCCGAAGTCAGAATTTTTAAAGGATAATAATACTCATTAACTGAGTTCAGAGTGACATGTTTACTGCATTTCTCGTTAAGCAGTATTCAGAGCTGTAATTAACATCCCAAGTGCTATCTGTGGACAGGAATAAAACAAATGATCAACTCCTATCTTAAAGAAAATAAACATCCCTCACTCATAGCTACTTTTCCCTTAGCCTGGGCAAAGGATGAGGCTTCTTTGTTCTCCAGGTTCAAGGCCATTTCCCTATTGCAGAAAACACTGCTAGGTATCCTGGCCTGAGGTGTGGCAGTTTGGGCCCTGCAACGTGTTGCTTATCTGAGAAACATCCCTCGTATTTTCCACCCCTACCGCCTCTGCCTCTATAGGCCCTATTGCTTAAAACCAAATTATTGTCCCGATCACCATGCTTAAGATTCCTCCATTAGATCTTTTTTCCTTTTTGGGGGAGATGGGAATGTTATATTACCTGATTTAAGATACTATTGCTTATTCCCTGTAAGGGGATACATGCTACCCACCAGTGCCAACCACTCAGGGTAAGTACGGACTAAAGAGGAGGATAATACGTTCAGTTCAAGTTCTACTGCTGCTGCTCATGGCCATATGATTTGGGACAAGTCTTTCACCCTCTCTGGACATCAGTTTTTTCATCTTATATTGTGCAATAATAGGAGGAGTTCAGATTAGACAGATGATTTCCTGGATCCTTAACATCCATAACTATACTGGTACAGGGAAGTCTAAGAGGGATAGGAAATGAACCCTGTCCTCAAGCAGTTTGTCTTTAAAGCAGGTAAATATAGCAGGGTTTGTTAAATTTTTGTTATGTGAGTCTTACTTTCTTAATGGCTTCCAATAAAACATTGGGAATTATAGTGAGTTGAATAATGTTCCCCAAAAGTTTATGTCCACCCAGAACCTCAGAACATGATCTTATTTGGAAATAGGGTCTTTGTAGATATAATTAAGGTAAGGATTGAGATTAGAACATACTGGGTTAGGGTAGGCCCTAACTTCAATGAGAGTGTCTTTATGAGACAGAAAAGAACACACAGGGACACACAGAGAAGACTATATGAAGACAGAAGCAGAGATTGGAGATGCATCTATAAGCCAAGGGATACTACAAGCCACCAGAAGCTGGAAGAGGCAAGGAAAGTTTCCCCTGGGACCTTGGGAAGGAGCATGGCCCTGCTAACACCTTGATTTTGGATTTCTAGCTTCCAAAATTGTGAGAGAATGAATTTCTGTTGCTTTAAAACTAAGTTTGTGGTAATTTGTTTTGGCAGCCCTGGCAAACTAATACATAGGAGGGGTATTCTGAGGAATTTTCAGATGCCAAAAAAATCACATTGGAGATTTAAGAAAAATTTTTTTCTTTCTTGATAATAAAAAGATGACATGTACTCTCATAGGATTACTAAGACTTTTAAAAGCAATAATTAAAACTCAGAACCACATTTGCATTGATTCTGCCTAGGAAAACGTTCTGTCCCTTACAAGACTGAGGCGATAATCCCCCAAACTTCCCATCTCCGGTTTTTTTTCTACCTATCAAACTGTCTCAATATTTTTAACATTTACTGTAGATCATCTTTTCATAGTACAGACTATAGAGTCTTAGGATGCTTTCCCAACCTGAATTTATTAGCCAATAACACGTACACCTATCTGCAGTCCCCCTTGATAGCAGGAGATAATAGAAGATCTAGCTAAGGCCTGAGATACCTAAACTTGCTTTACTATAAGATTTGTCTTGTGCCTGCCTGTGCAGACTTGGTATTGCTAGCTAGCCAGGATGTGAGAGGGATCTCCAAAGATGGAAGGTGCATGCGTCATCAGATAAAGTCAGCATTTACTTTATTGTTCCTAGGCTACCGATTTATTTAACTGTTGGCCCTGGTCTGTATAAGGAACCATTAGCCTATCAAAATGGCATTTACTTGTTAGAATATTATTGATTATATCTATTGACTCAGCAGTTTCACTTCTGGGAATTTTAGGAAATACTCTTGGCAAGCATGCAAAGATGAAAGTGTAAGGATGGTTATTGTAGCATTAATTAGCAAAACCAACAAAAAAACCCTGGAAGTATCCTATCTATTAATAAAGAAATGGTTAAATAAAAATCTAAAACATTCACAGATCAGTCTTATCACAAAAAAAAAGAAACCAGCAGATATTATGTGCCTCTTGATGGATTGCCACAGGAAGTTAACATCATTACCTATGAAGTAGTATTCTTGCCAGAAAATCAAACTTGATCTGAACAAGCTTTTAGATCCGTCAGTTCTCAGAAAACAGTAGATAAAGGAACATATTAATGGCATAGCAGGGATGCAAAAAAAAAAACCCCCAGGGAAAATGACTTTTTCAACAAAGAGCAAGAAAAAATAACTTACAGCTTAAGGGAGATGGGAGACAGGCATATCATGCAAATGTAATGCATAGATGGTGTTTACGTCCTGATTCAAAAAAATGTAACCAAAAAGATAATCAGAAAATTTACCACTGATTGGATATTAAGTAAAAGTAAAGAATTATTTCTTTTTCTAGGTAGAAGAGTGATATTGTGGTTATGTTGGGTTTTTTTTTAGAGCCTTAGCTCTTAAAAGTATTTTTATTTTATATACAGATGAAACAACATGATGTTATGGATTTATTTTAAAACAATCCAGAGATGTAGATGATTTTAAAGCAATATGTTGATAAATGTTGAAGTTTGTAGGTGGGTGTATGGGTGCTCATTATACTAGTCTCTAATTTTGTAATGTTAGAAATTTTCCAGAATAAAAGCTTTTTTAAATGGTACATACAGGTAAATCTATAGTACTGACATAGAATGATTGCTAAGATATATTATTAAATAATGAAGTGTTTATAAGCCAGCTTCTAAAGCAGCATCTCATAAAATTCATACATATCTATACTTAGGTATAGAAAAATTTTAAATGTTATCACCAGAATGTCAGTAGTGAGTCTTTCGGCAGCAGAATTTTGATTGTACCTTTTAATCTTGTTTTTCTGTATTTTCTAGTAGTGTCACTTAAAATGCTTCCCAACCAATTGTTCTTCAACATGTGAGAATAAGAAATAATAATAAAGGAGGAGAGTAGACAGAGAATCTTGATTGCTCCTTTGTTCAAAAAGTCTACAGCAAAAATTACTCACTTCCCTTTTCTTTGGCATAAACCTTCTGCTTAGGTCAACCCAGCTCATCCATTCTTCTCAACTCACACAGCACTCTGTCAAAATTGCCCTCAACCAAAAGAGAAATTGCTCATGACCAACTCCTGTCAAAATCTTTCAAGGCGTAGCTCAGGTCCTAACTCTTATAGAAAGTCTTCCATGATCAAGCTCTTCCTCAAGAAGCCCTGCTTTCTGGGGTCTTTCCAAGCATGGGCAGGTACAGGATTGTCCTGAGAGCTTCCAGAGTCTTCTGGGGAGACTGAGTAAATTTCTTTGGGCCAATGAATGCATCCTACACCCAGGAGGGGGAGCCAGAAGTGGGGAGCCAGAATTTAGTTCCCAGCTTCCAGAGGTACAACTCCTGCATAAACAAACTCCACTTGGAGTATGATCAAAGCGGGAGGGGAAAGGGGCAGGCAGAACTATAATGTCAGTCTTTTTTTTTTTTTTTTTTTTAGGCAAGGCAACCCTTGGTTGACCTCACAGATTGCAAGGAACCTTGTCAGTTTACAATCCCTTATTTTTTTTTATTTTTTATGCCTACAGCACCTGGTCTTCCTATGTATTCTCCCATACAAGTACTAACCAGGCCTGATCCTGCATAGCTTCCAAGATCAGATGAGATCAGGCTTGTTCAGGATAGCATGGCTGTAGTATAATGTTAGTCTTGAAGGTGGTTTTTGTTTTTGTTTTTTGCTATAATAAACTTTTCATAGTAGCAACCCTTGAACCAAGGTAGCCTGTACATGTATGTGAAGATCTGACTTACAAAAATATATCCACACAACTTCTCAAAAGTGTGTGTGCCTGTGTGTTGTTTAAAGCTGGATAGACTTTGCTGTGCAAGGAATAAACAGGACGTTGCCATTGGACCTCTAAATTCAATAAGCTGAGTATTCGTTGAAAGAGGTAGGAGACAGCTTGGAGAAAGTACTGGATCTGAGTTTGATGTTCCTAGTTATATCCTCTGTAATCATTAACCACCTGTTTAACTGTTTGACTCTCTCTGGGCTGATGGTGAACTTCTGCCATAAAGGATGTGAAGGTGCTTCTAAATGAAGCACAACTGTAAAGCATTCTCACTGCTTAACAGGCTGAGCCATCTGTTGAGATTTTACAGTCCCAGAGAGATGGCAGATCCTCACTTAAACTCAGTCCAAATAATCGTGACTATTGGGGCAGCCAGGAGCATGGGGACTAGCTGGAATAAACTTTAAAAAGCTCCAAGCCCTCAAGTATACAGCCAGGCCTTTACCCAAGCAGGAACCAGGAGCCTCTTTACGTCTCCTGGTTGCAGCCTCCCCTTCTAAGCACAGAGAGGTGAAAAGCTTAGGTAGGCTGCCCACACTGGAGGTGGAAGCATTGTGTGGGCTTTCCCCTGGACTTAGGACTGGAGCAACCCTAGAGAGAAGCTGAAAGCTGGGCTCCCTGAGATGTTGTTGGGAGACAGCTTCTCAAAGAACACTAAGAATGCTACTAGGAGCTGAGCTGGTAAAATTAGAGTAAGATCTCAAGGAAAGAGGCGTTGGTACTTGCAGGAAACACCCTCTCAGGCAAAATTGGCCACTGCTGACCAGGGTTAGGGGGTGATGAGCATTAGCTTTGCCCTGCAATCAAGATCCCAACAACTATAGTTCCATTTTGGGTCCATCTGTGTCAGGTCCATCTGATTTGTGTTTTTGCTGAGATCTTTCACCTCCCCGAGTCTCTATCTGCACCATCTGTAGCTGGCTGTGGGGACAGCAGTTTTCTGTCTATTCTTTAGCAGGCAAGTCCAGGAACTAGTTTAACTTGCTTTTAAGAGACCTGACTCCACCCCAGACTCCTCTGGCTTCAGGGAAGGGAGGTGAAGGGGTGAGGGAGGAGGAGACAGGATATTGCCAAAAGGAACTGCGAAGTCAGGAGATTCCTGGAGAGGTAACTTTATGCCTGAGCTTCCACCAAACTATCTCCTCACAGATCTCAGGACACAAAGACCCCAGTCCTTCTCTTGCCTCTCCTACTGTTACTCTTTTGACCCTCCAGGAAGTCGCCCCCTTGGAGAAGTCTTCCCTGCCCATCACCATAGTCAACCATTTGAATCTCTCTGGGCTGAAATAATTTCTCCTGGAAAAGTCATCTATGGTCAGGCCTCATCCTCTGTAGACTAGACTTAGTTTCCTTCAGGGCAGAGCCTAAGCTGTAGTCCCAGTCTCTAGAAGAGCTGCGTGGAGTCAGTTTTAGGCTGAGAAGCAGAGCAGAACAGCCTCTGGAAACTTCCATCTACCCATCTGGTCTTCTGCTTCCATCAGTATATAACAGCTCGGTGCCTTAAAGTTTTCTTGACTCCTCTTATATCATGTTCCCAGCAGCTCACTGTGTTGCATACTTTAAGGCCAAATTATGGGGCATAAACCACATGGTTTGCAATGTCAGTAAATAAAATGATCATAGGTATGTTTCCTTGTATTCCCCCAGATCTGCTTTCTTCCCTGCCCAGTTCCTCTGTTTTGTATCTTATCACCAAGCTTCCTTGTCCTCTGGTTTCTGGTTAAGTTCAGCCAATGGAGACTAAAAGGAGGGAGAAGAGGGATGTGAGATTATTTATTGCCTTGCACACACCTCATCCTCTTAAAAGCAGAGTCTCTGCAGACCCCTGTCAGGTGGCCCTTTCCATATAATCTTTGCTCCCTCCCTGTTGTCCCCTCAGATTTAGTAGTGGTCAAGTTTTCCCACTCTCACTAGTCCTGGGGTTTTGCACCATCTCTTATCTCTTTTCCTTTATTAAACTCTCCTCAATTATTCATCTGTTTCTTTCTGGGACCCCAAAAGGTAACACAGGTACCACAGATATGTGAATCACCACCTAACCTAGCTCTGTGACTTGTCTGTGGGACCTTAACAAGTTACTTAACTTCTCTGAGCCTGTTTCCTCATATGGCAAATACTGTAGAGAAAGGAGGAGTACTTAGAGGCTACTTTCAGCTCTCCATCTTTTGGATCTCAATCTACTTCTTCCCACTGGCTTACCAGGATCCGGCCAAAACAGCCTCTTTGCTATTCTGCGAACACACAAGCAATTCTACCTCGTAGCCTTTGTCCTTGCCAGTTCCCCTATTTGAGGCACTCTTTCTTTATATGGCTCACTTCCTCAGTTCATTCAGGTCTCTGCTCTGTTGTTCTTATTATAGAGACCTTCCCTAACTGCCCATCCAAAATAGCACAGTCCCCTGACACTCTGACTCTACACTCTGCTTTATTATTTCTTCCTAAGTCCTTAAGACCTCGCATTATAGTATATCTGTTTATTATCTGTTTCTCCCAGTGAGTGTGCTGGTAAAATGTTTAAAAACTAGTTCTATGAAAAGTCTGAATTTTATTTGTAAATTTTACTAATAAAAGGATGTATAAAACACAATTTACAAATAACAACAAGATATACTCTATTATAAATTCCATACTCTCACTGAATGCTTTTGTTGATATTTGAACTCTTATATCCATAACCATTCTATCACTACAACCAAGTAACAAATGCAGTTCTAACATAAATGTTGATTGATATTTTTATTTATAGATGGAGTGTTTTCCAACACCACCAAACAATTCTCAAATTCTCAGGTGAATCAGACTGGGCGCCCTATAATTTAACTAAATTCTGACACTATCTACCTGGAGGTAGTGTCATTCCCATAGGTTAAGGGCTCAGTTCTGAAAGACTGCCCCCACTTCAGATGCCAATTATAAGTCCAGGTTGTCACTTGTACTTCTGACTGACTGGCTGTAAATTAGAGGTCCCCATTACCCCCTCCTTGGGTTCAATCATTTGTTAGAATTGCTCAGGCGAACATTTACTTATGTTTATCAGTTTATTATAAAGGATATTATAAAGGATACAGATAAACATCAAGATGAAGAGATAGACAGGATGAGGTTCAGAAGGATCCTGAAGTATAGGAGTGGGACTAGGGTGCGCCACCTACCTGGCAGATGGATGCATTCAGCAACCCAGAAGCTCATCAAATCTTCCCTGAGGTTGGTGGGTGGGGCTGAGTGTTCCAATCCTCTAATCACTGAGTCTTTCTGATGACTAGCCCTAACCTGAGCTGAGTAGGGATCCCACCTTATGTCATCTCATTAGCATAAACTCAGATGAGAGAGGAAGGGCTTGTTATAAATAACAAAAGGGACTCTTATTACTTAGAAAATTACGAAGGTTTTATTTTTTTCTTCCCCCTCTTATAAAGGTTTTAGGAGCTCTGTGCCAGGAAGCAGAGACCAAATGTATATATTTCTTATACAAAAGAGTAAGGTGAAAGTGTAGGAAATTCACTCATTCACTAAGGAAGAGAGTAACTTCCTTGCTGAATTGAATAACAGCTTCCAAATGCTGGAAAAATATTTAATTTTTGTGGTATTCATAATATAACAGTTAGAGCTATGACACACTTGTAAGCATAATTTTCATTATTAACATTTCTCCATCACTTTAAAAAATACAATGAATAAAATAAGCCCTGATTTCCTGTAGCATTTGCTGATTTCTGTAGCATAAATAGCCTATTTCCCACCATTGCCTATTTGAAGCTACCAACATGATGTCACTAAGCATAAGTTAGGAAGAAATGCACATTAGCGCATCATTATATAGTTTTTCCATCATTCGAATACAATAGCATAGATAATAATAAATTTATTAGAAGGCAATGAATTTGAGTGTTTACTACCTTTATTTTTACTATGTTACATAATTTTAAATTTATGTAGTTTAATTTTTGATAGATTGCAAAATTCTTGAAAATATAGTAATTGACTCTCATGAGCCAGCTACAGATCTAGCTCCAGGATACCTTGGTTTCCTTACTAGACTATAAGCTCCTATTAATTATGAAAATAATTCCTGGCACATAATTTGTACTCAATAAATTAATGTTGAATAAATGAATGAAGGTAATTTTAGTGGATTTAGTTCCTTGCCACCTAAAAAGCCAGACTAAATTAATTTGCAGCTGTGTGGGGAGTAAGACAGGGATAGATACTATTTGAGCTTTTGTCAGACTCTTATGCCTTGTCTAAAGAAATCTGGAAGCAGGTTGGATAGAGAGGATAAATTGGTCAGGGAGGTCTGAAATCTCCAGATTAGTTATGAGAAGTGGGAATGTCCATAACATTAACACTTCGTTCGTTCTCCACAATGCCATCACAATTATTACTTTCTTAAAACACATTTCTGCTTATATATTCTTGCCATGTCTTCTAGCCTTCAAGATAAAATTCTAAATTTTATCTAGGCCCTTCATGTTTCTAGCTTAATTTCTATCACTTTATTCTATATCCCTATGTCCGGCCTCACCAAACTATTAATCTTCCCTTGAACTTGCTCTGCACTATCCTGTCTACAGACTTTTGCTCAGGCTAGAGTCCCCACCAGAAATGCCCCGCTCCTTCCTGACCTAGAGAAATCTCCATCTTTTCACATCCTGTTTGCATAGTTTCTCCTCTCTAAGCTTTTAGCTGGTGCCCCATCCCCTCTGGCATAATTAATTCTCTTTTTCCATACACTTAAAGAATTTACATTGGGGAGATGTTGGTCAAAGGGTATAACTTTCAATCATAAGATGAGTAACTTCCAGGGATCTAAAGTATAGCATTACATAACTATAGTTAACAATATTGTATTGTATACTGGAAAGTTGCTATTACAATAGAGCTTTAATGTTCTCACCATAACAACAACAACAAAATGATAATTATGTGAGGTGAAGGATTTATTAACTAACCTTATTATGGTAAACATTTAGTAATATATATATATATATGTATCAAATCATCACATTGTATACCTTAAATTCACATAATGCTAAATGTCAATTACATTTCAATAAAGCTGGAGAAATAAAGAATTGACATATCTGTTTCCCTGCTAGATTATGAAAGCCTTGAAGACAGAATCTGATTGTCTCCCATCGCCTAATATAGTCTCAAGCATTTATTTAGTAAGCAACAATAATTGTTTATCAAAGGGGCAGCGTAGGGAGAGGAAAGCATAACAGCTAATCTCTCTGGGCCTCAGATCCTCTTCTTTAAAATAAGGATAATATTTCCTTGCCTGCTGGGAAGCTAAGGATGAGCTCACAAGCCATTTCCCAGATCCATGACCTACTTTACAATTTTCGCTAGAGCAGAGCCCAGCAAGAGAAATGTTGAGAAGCATTGTGGCAAAAGGCACAATACCTTCATCCCAAAGGTATCTGTTTAAGAAGCCAACAGATGTAGCCATTCTGTCCCTGCAAAAGGCCATAATGAACTATCTTTGTCTCAGAACAGGGCCCAAACTGCTGGAAGATTAGTGTTTGGCTGAGGGAATGCAGGGAAGGTCTGGGCTGACAGGTTGTTAAGTCCCCTCCTCTCCCTAGAGTTCTGTAGGAGGGGCACTTTCTTCCTCAGGCAGGCTGGGAATCATACTCATCCTCATCAGAGCAGATTTCTCCTTGCAACTACCATGGGTACATGTGTATGTTCTTGGAAGCTCAACAAAAAAGTTGTGTTTAAGTTTACTCGGTAATTTAAGAATCATATGTAAGTGAGCGCTCAATGAAAATATTCTTTCTTTAGCTACCACAGCTGGCCCACCATCAAGTTTGCAGAACTGGCACCATATCAGCAGAAGATCTGAGGGGGTGGCTTCCTCATCTAAAATATCTACTCCTCCACCTGTCATTCCACCATTAGAGCTTAATTCCTCAGGGTCTTAATTCCTCAAGGAGACTTTGCTGCTTCTAAAGATCCTATTGACTTTCCAGTTCCTCCTGAAAGAGCATTTTAGCAAGGATTAGTAACAGGAGGAAATAAATTTCTTAGGCTAGCATTCAAGACACTATACAATTGAATGCTATCTCTATAATTTTATCTTCCACTGCATTGATCTCCAAAGAACTCTCCCTTCAGCCAAACTAGTCTGTGAGCAACTGCCTGTTGTTCACACAATTTCCCCTGCCTAGAATGCCTGCCTGCCTAGAGTATCCGGCCACCCACCTACCCCTAGTCTGTCTCCCATTTGTCAGTAGAAGTTTATCACCTACTTCCGTGTAGCACTCTGTCAGAGATTTTTTTTTTAATTGTTCACAACACCCAGAACTGAGCTGGGCACATAGTGGACATACAATAAACCTGAGATCAAACTTGGCTACTATTCCTTCCATCTCTAGAATTTGCTAAATTCTAATTTGGATATGTAAGTAGGTTTTTATTGGTTTCTACATCTCCCTTGTAAGCAAATGTAGAAGTGCAAAACAGAATTTTATGAGATAATTATTAAAAGCATCACTCTTCATTTTTAAAATATTTGTTGAGTTTGCTTACTATGATCCTGACTAAGTGCTAGAAATACAGACATGAAAAGACCTAATCCCTGTCTCAAGAAACTTATAGTATGAATAGTGGGGAGAGACAAGCAAAAACACCAATAATGCTGGAGAAAATAAAGTACCATGTTTAGAATAGGAAAGATCTAGGGGTGGGGTGGGGGATGACTCTGAAATTTTGTAGCAGTAAGATTTTGTGTTAACTCTTTCTGAGGGGTGATGATGATGATGATAAAAAATACTTCAGAGTTGCTATGGGAAAGAAATTGTGACATAGGAAAATACTTGCTTTATACTGTTAGGTATACTGTTAGGAAAATACTTGATTATACTGTTAGGTAAAACATCTTGCATTGGGCCTGGCACTTTACACGTGTTCAAAAATATTAGTTGTTTTTTTTAAACCATAAGCATTTACTGAGGTCTTTCTCAGAATATCATGAAGAATAGATCATGAGGGCATTTAGTACACGTACAAGATGTGATTGATTTTTTTCTGCTAATTTATAGTCTGTTTGAATAGCAAGACCCACACATTTGAAGAAATAAAAACACTGAGACTTAGGAGGGTTAGTGAAGGTTGGGATTCCCTGAAGTGGTGGGCTTGGAGAAGAGGTGAGATCTGTGTTGTGTCCAGATAGGCATTGGGGAGTTAGTGAGGGTACAAAGTCATGAAGGTCCTGGGTTGCAGGAGTGGAGGGGCTCCAATGGGTAGGAGAGAGAAATAAAGTGGGACAGGTAGAATGAACCAGATTATGGAGGGCTTTAAGAGAAGTAGGCAGAGTTATTTTATACTTGTTTTCAAAGTACAGTGTTGATGTTTGAACAGAAGTGACATTTTGAAAATATGATTTCTCCACACATTAAAAATGCACTCACTCTATAAAAGACAGATATACAATTGTCTTTTAAGGAAACGTCTATGTGTTAAGTGAGGTCTTTGACCTTGAGGACCACTGAAGGTTGGGTACAAGGTAGTGGTAAGGTTCTAGGTCTTTCTACAGTAATGGTCCTAGGTCTTTTTATTTCCCAAACTATGGAATTACTAGAATGAAAACAACCTCTTCCAAGGGGAGGGAAGACAATTCTTTGTCAACCCCTATTCTTCATGCTTAATAGAACTCTTAATATCTCATTTGTAGTAATTTGCTAGGCTTCCACCACAGACTGGGTGACTTAAACAACAGAAATCTGTTTTCTCACAGTTCTGGAGGATAGACGTCCAGGTCAAGGTGTTGGCAGAATTTTTTTTTTTTTCCTGAGGCCTCTTTTCTTGGTTCGTAAGTGGCCATCTTCTCCTTTTGTCCTTACATAGTCTTTCCTCTGTTTCCCTGTGTCCTGATCTCAGTTGTATGGGATAACTGTCCATCCCAATGACCTCATTTAACCTTAATTACCTCTTTAAATACACTGTCTCCAAATACAGTTACCTTCTGTAGTACTAGGGGTTAAGACTTCAGCATATGAATTTGAGGGGAACATGACTTGGCCCATAACACCATCTTAGAAATTCAATCTTTCTCGATAAGTTATATTCATATATCTTGGATTACTCTATTAAAGTATGCAGCTTTCAATATCTCACCTCTAAATATTTTGTTTAAACATTTTCTTAAATCGCAAAAGAAAGAACTGAGTATTAAAGACAATTTGAAAATACAGGAGTGAAAATTGAAAAATGTCACCTATAATTTCATTACCTACACATGGCCATATTTTTGACATATTTTCATAACTTTTCTTTCTTACACATAATGTTCTTATATAGTTATATTCACTCAACAATTTGATTTTGGCTTTTTATACCTAACAGTTTAAAGCAAGTATTTCCCTATGTCATCATTTTTTCTCTTTATTGATAGGCAAAATGCATAATATTGCTGTAACTTTCATTTAAAAATTTGTGAGTGAGGCCAAACATGTTTCCATGTTTGTTGATTAACTATATTCCCTCTTTTAGGAATTGTTGGTATGTTCATTTATCTGGTAATTTCAGTGAAATTTCAGAATATCACAGAAATTTCAGTATTTGTCAAAAAGGATAAAAACAAAAAACAAAAGCCCAATACGATAGTTGAACTCTTAATCCCTTAGACAATTCTTTGATGTGGTTATTATTATCCCCATTTTGCAGAAGAGAAAACTAAACAGGATGAGATTAAGTATCTTGCCTAAGGTCACACACTTAGAATCGTCTAGAACAGGGGTTCACAAACTTGTGTAAAAGGCTGGAATGTAAATATTTTAGGTTTCTGGGCCACCTCATTTCTTTTGCAAATATTCAACTCTGCTATTATAGTGCGAAAGCAGTCATAGACAATACATAAATGAATAAGCATGGCTGAGTTTCGATAGAATTTGATAGATCCTAAAATTTGAATTTCATGTTTTGTGTGTCATTATATATTATTTTGATTTTTCTTCTAGCCATTTAATATTGTAAGACCCATTCTTAGCTAGTGGGTTGTAGAAAAATAAGAGGTGGATTTGGCCCACGGGTTGTAGTTTGCTGACCCTTGTTCTAGAATCTAGGCCTTCCTGGATTCCTCTAGAACTTAAACCTTAACCACTGACTAGAGCTATACAACTATTGATGTAACCAAATAAAGTTCTTCCTGGTAATAATAGTTCTTTATAATTCTTAGAGTATGATTATTTTCTGAGGACTTTAATATGCAACTTCTTGCATAAACTTGACAATGCCTTATAAAATAAGCAGAATTTAGCTTTTTTATAGAGATGAAGAAACAGGCTTCGAAAATAAAAGCTATTAGTAGAGTTAGGAGGAAAGTGGACTTTCAAAGAAATGAGGCACAACAGTGTTACTAGGGAGTCTTTTTGGCTATTCCACACACCTCATACAGTGGCAGTATCATTTGTTTGTTTACTGCTTCCAAAGGTCAGCATGCCCCACAGCTCAGCAGGCTTTGGGAATAAACATATCTCAGGAACCGATGATATATTCCAAATTGTCATTGTCGAAATTGTCACTGTACTAATTTTTAGCCAAGCAAAATAGCATATGGTCTTGTGGTCAACAACGCATTCATGCCTCTGGAGGAAAATCTTGATGAGAAGCCAAGTTCTAATTAGAAAGTGATTGGTTGATTACACAGAACATAAATTGGGGAATTTTGGGTGATCTTTATGGCTAAAGCAGAGATCTGCCAAAGGGACCAAAATGTTCCTTCCATGTGCTGGCCAGGCCACTCTTTTCTTGGCACAGTGTACCTTTTTGCTTAAGTTTCACTTTTTTTTTTTTTTAAGATTCGATGCAAACACAAACCATTCCCTCTCAATTATCACATTCCTTAGACAAGGCATAATGCATTTGATTATGATCATTCATTTTACTATAATTGAGTAGATTAGACTTCAACCTTGATTAGCTTTATCTTGGTTGTGAAAATTCTGCTTTGAAGTTAATACATCTTAATTCTTTTCCTAAATCTCGGCCACTTATTACTGATTCTGAGATGAGTCTCATCTAAGAATGATTGATTTTACCCTCCTACCTGTGTATAGGCTTAAAAACCCAGGCTTCTGAGAATTTCTCCAGTGTATTTTCCATCACATTATGCTCTCACTTTAGTCCAGCCAAGAGCACTTAAGCGAATAAAAAAATGGTGAAAGGAATGATGTTCTTTGCAGTCACATGATGTGAAATCAGTTTCAGAGTCAATGTCTCAGAGTCAGGCTGGGTGAAAAAGGGTGTTAGTGATATCCCTTGGGGGAAACTATTGTGAGAGGATGGTTCTATTGCATCTAGGTGGCAATCGGTGAGGTTTTAGGACTTTAATGCCACTATTTTTTTTCTGATTCTAGGTCCTAGGTAGGACTTCTCCCTTGATAAATGATAATTTAATGAAAGTACCCAGAACAGTATGCCCGGCTCAGAAAAGACAGATTTAAAAAAATATAATAACAGAAGAGGAAATTGGATAGGTGACGTAGCTTATACAAGGTCACACAGCTAACACACTGTCTGAAGTCTCTTCTTAATCTTTTAAAAATTTTTTTTATTTATGCCTACAGCACCTGGTCTTCTTGGGTGGTCTCCCATCCAAGTTCTAACCAGGCCCGACCCTGCTTAACTTCTGAGATCAGACATCAGGCTTTTTCAGAGTGGCATGGCAGCAGAACATGGACTGTGGCTTCACTGGGGCTGAACCCAGGACCTTCTTCGTGTAAAGCAGATGTGCTATCTGCTACATTATGGAACCACTTCCTTAAAGTTAATCTTTAATTAAAACAGCAGTACCTTTTTCATGTAAAAAATAACGTTATAGATTATAGTCCCTTTTGACTAGCACCCTGAATCACAAACCATCTTTCCCACTCCTAAGAAATGTTTGTATATATCCTTTCAGAATTGTGCATTCCATTAATTTTTTGCCTCTCAAGGGTAGTTTCTAACTCTTCCACACATATCTATAAAGCAGGAATACAGTGGGAAGACTGTACTGGACACAATCCTAGCTCACTGTCAAAAGGGGAGAAACACACATCTACACATGAATGAGCATGATAAATTCTATTTGTTTAAGGCACAGCCTGAGAATTCTTTGATTAATTTAGATGAATAACAAAGGCCTCCCTAGAACTGAGCAAGGCTATTAAGGTTTCAATTGTTCTTCCTCACATAATTTAACCTACAACTAGTCTATTAGTAACTAGCAAGTTACTATGCATAGCAACTATGCTAATAACTATAGCAATTAGCATAGAGCCCTGCACAAAGAGCACTACATGTTAATTCCCTTCCCACCTTACTTAGACCTGTTATGCCCAAAGGGTATACAGGGTGTGAAAATAATTACGAATATTTATTGAAGATTTCTCCAGTCGATCAGGTACTTTACACAATCTCATTTAATTTTCATAACCTGGTGAAGCAGTGTTATCACAAAGGAAAACTCGAATTGAGGTAAGGCCTGCCAGACTCCAGAGTCCATGTTTCTAATCTGTCTGGGATACCGCCTTTGAGGATCAAACAGGCCAGTAAATGAGAAAATACTTTAAACTCTAAAACATTGTACGACTATAAGCCATTTTCTCCTTTATGCTTAATTCTTGTAGTTGAAGCAGATGAAATCTTTTCGAGAGGCTTACTCATTTTGCGATAGAAAATCTGGTTTGGGTCTCTTGAGGTAGGTAACAACTGAACCTCTTTAAGCCGTTCTTCATGCTTAAAACCGGGACAATCCCTCCCTCAAACGGTTTATTATGTGAGTTAGTAAAAACGGTCATATAAACGGCTGGTATCTTCAATTAATGTTAATCTTTTCACGCAGAAGGGGCTAAGGAATGCAGAATTCGACCCCACATTTAACTAGACGGAAGCCGCGCGGCCCCCCAGCCCTGTGCAGGTCCTTTTTGAAGCCCTCTCCGTGTTGCGGGTACCGCGGCGAGCCGTTGGCGTTTTCCCGCGCAGCAGGCGGGGCGGAGCGCGAGCCCGGGAATGTGGGTGTGGAAACCCACTCTCTCGCCTGGACTACATCTCGCAACAAGAACCATGCTCAACCACCTGGCAGGCGGCACCCACTGGCATTAGTCTCAGATGTTAACCCTGTCCACTTGCCGTCTGGGCCTTCCATCGGCACTAAGTTTTAGATGCACCGCCTATGAACCCACGAGGGAAAGGCTGCGCTGCTGGATCCCTTTGCTGTACAGCAGGCTGGGAACCGTAGTCTTGTCGCGCAACGTTTGTTGCCTTCAGTGGTTGGACCACATCACGTGATGCGAGCAAGGGGGCAGTCGGGAAGCGACTTGTGGTGCCTTGTGAGGTCATCACAGCGCGACAACGAGCTGCAGTTGTGGACATTCTGGATGCGGTGGATAGTACTTTCTTGATAACTCCGAGTACGAGAAATCCTGTAGAATCTTCCTTATTTGCTCTATACCGTGCGTCAGCACTGCTGGCCTCGCAGGGTGGGTGTTAGGAGTGGCTAGAATAAGCGACGCGCTCGGTGGGCGAGCAGGTGAGCCTCGCAAGAGCAACGCGTGCTGACTCCGCCTTCGCCCGTGACGTAGAGGTCACGTGACGGCCGGGCCGTGTCTGCCGCCGCCGCCGCTTTGTAAGAGGCACATTGGCAGGTAACGAGCGGCGGCGGCGGCTGCGGGTCCCGAGTCCAGCGAGAACAGCAGCGGTAATTGGCACCCTCTCTCTAGCCTTCCTGTTCCAGGGCCTGGGCGCTGCGGTTTGCGCTGTCTAGTCCTGGGTTCTGCTCTTCTTTTCCCCAACCCCCTTTATACTGCCCCGGTGTCCACCCGTGAGGACCGGGCCAAGCTTTTCTCGCCGGCTTTATGCGTCCTCAGTATGCCCAGGCCCGGGCGCCCTCATTCCTCCCGCGTGCGGGTTGCCTTGTGCTTCTTGCCTACTCCGGTTCTAGTCGGCCCGGCCCCACCTAGCCCCAGGGGGCGCCATCCCTTCCCCCGTTCGGGTTTCTGCCCTGGAGGGTGTGGCTTTCTCTCCCACCTCGGTCCCTTCCTGCCTGTCCGCTGGAGCTCCCGCGCCGCGCTGACGCTCCCCATCCTGACCGTCTCTCCGTTTTCACGCCTGTCGCTCGCTAGTCCTGGGACCGGACCTTTCAGAGCCCAAGTTCTGCGCTCTTTAGCCTTTCCCGGCTTACCCGGAGGCATAGTTCAACTCTACTTCTTTTTATTCTGGAACGTTTTGGTGTCAGATTCTTGGGACTCAGTTTTCTCCTCAGTCCCGCTTCTTGCTATCTGGTTGTGTCATAGTTATTTTCTTCAGTGTAGGTTTAAGAGCGCTTTGTAAACTCAAGCGCTTGCTATTGCAATAAATATTCAGATGTTTTTTCATTAGTGCATTACATCTCGGTTTTCTTTGCCTCTGCATCACTCTCACTTGTCTTACCCACTTTTCCTCTTGGGTTTTCAAACTAATTAATTGCCCAGGCATCTCAAGTGCCACCACTCTAGTCTCATATTCTGGTTCTCTCTAGGAGTTGATCTCATCATCATTCCTGTTATTTCCTGTTTGACATAATCCTGTTTTACTATTATCTCCGTTGGTTATTTTCCTATTTCTATTCAACGTATATGGTTTCCCAATATTTAGACTTACTTTTTTCAGCACCTGTGTGTCCTAACAATTGAGAGAGCTTTTTAAGGTCTCCGTAAGGTATCTAAAGATAATCTTTTATTTGAAGGTCATGTAATTAACTGTTTGAATGAACCCAGTTCTTTAATATTTCTTTTCCATTATGATAGTACTTTTTAAACCAAGAGATATGCGAGTAATTAGTATGTTCCTCACTTTTTGCCATGAAATATGCGTCCTTTTTAGTGTCAATTTTTCTAATAAAGGTGGGAGGAAGATAGACATAATACCTAAACTTTCCTATATACTAGGCATTGGATGCCTAGATTGGGATGGTGCCCTTCTGTCTTAAGAAGGAATACATTCCACTCTCTTTAGATGATAGCGTCTTCCAGTACACCAACATCTCTTACACGCTTGCAAAGCCTCTTGGCTAGGGCTATCCTCCCATTGCTGTGAGGCTTTTATTATTAGGCAGAAATGATTAGTTTCCCACACTAGTCTGCTCGCCTCCAGTGAGTTCCTTCTGATATTTCCTCCTTATGGCTAGTTCACATGTGTGATGAGATTTCTCCCCACCCATCCTGCTTGTTTCCCATTCTTGATTTCCTCTTTTTTGCTTCCTTGTTGCCTCCAACCCTCAATAATTAAGAAACGATTCAGAGAATGGAGGTTTTTGTTAAGATTGAAATATGGCTGGAAATGATGGCATGGGAACGAGGCCATGAGACAGGGTTGTGGTGATTGCCTTCCCTGCCTGTTTCCTGCTGCTCTCGTTTCCTCTGGCCTCTCTCTTTAAATGTGGGCTGGACCAACAGTAGTCACATGGAGGAGCTGCCTTTAGAGCAAGGCTGGAACAACAATAACACCTCTGCTTCCCTTTCCTGGTAACTAACTGGTGCAGCCTGTGCAATGCTCACCAGGAATGTCTCATGGTATTAGCCCCAGTGACTTTTATTGTTTGGGAAGAAGTAGTAGGAGAACATGGAAAATAGGTTTACTTAAGTATGTGCTTGTGTCTTGTTGGGAAATGTTTGATATTTCTATTCCCTTAAGTATAAACTACATGTAGAAAGTATAAACCAGTTTTGAAAATTCAAACTGGTCTGAAGTGAAGCCTTCACTTTGTGTTAGTCTTAAGTGTTGATTCCTCAGTCTTTTTTTTTAAATGTTGATTTCTCGTAACATTTTATTTTTGTTATAAGACACTTTTTTTTTTTTTTGTCAAAGTGTATTATGAAGGATTAATGCCTCAAGAGAAGCAGTCTGGATGAATTCACAGACTGAAGACCCTCTGCTCTTTATTTCTCTGTGAGGTAACTTGTGGGTCAACAAATACCAGCTCTTGTTAATTTGAGTAAATGGAGTGTCCTTTAAAAGTTGAATGTTATGGCACCTGGAGAGTTGATTGATGAGGTGGCAAATTGCTGATACATTTTTCCACACAAAAAAAGTAGAGATGTACCTTGAAGGGAGACAAAAAGGGAGAAGACTTAAATAGAGAATATCACCATGTAAGCCTGTGGTAGGTTTTGAAATAATTCTGACCTATCAAATAAATATTTAGGAATTGAATCCTTTTTTTCCCCCTTTTTTTAAGTCCAAGAACTGAATTAGTGTGAGTTTCAATTTTCATATAACTCATTTTCATACTGGAGTTATGAACTAAATTGAATTGGAGCCCATTTAACTATGTGGAATTAATTTAAGAAATTAGGCTTGGATTAACGAGTAGGTATTTCATTTAAGACTAGGCGGTATGCTCTACTTTTAAAAGTTGTAAGGAATGTGATGCTTGTATTTCTCCATTTGGAATGCTAAAAGTAATAGAACACATATTTGATTGGGTCTAAAACTTTTAAAAGTTTTGTTATGAGAATATTTTCAAAGATTTATAGAGGAGAGAATTTCATTTGGATTTAGACCTGTTGGTAAAACTTTGTTTTTTGCTATTATAGTGTTACGATTAACCTATTTTTAAGTAAGATGTCACATAGGAACTATGTACGTACATATGCAATCCAATATTTAGTGTGATACTATTTACTCAGGTTTTTTTTTTTACATGAAGTCTCAATTTTATCAAGTCAGTCCTAGATATCATACTTGTGAAAACTTTTGTAAGCTCCTAGTAGCTTCTTATTAATGTCTTTCTCCCTCTCTGCCTTCTTTAATTCTCTCCACTTCCTCTCTCCTTTCTCTTTTTCTCTTATTTCTCTTTCTCTTGTTTTCTCTCCATTCTCTTTTTCCCTTCACCTCATACAGAAAGACTCTCAACACTTACTCATTCTCAACTAAAGAGGTTATAGCTCTTATTCTACTTGCCACTATAACATGCTGCTTCCCAAGCAAGCAGATGAAAACTTAAAATATCTTTGCAACCACATGGCTTGGGCAAGGTGTATATAGTGCTGTCTGTTTTGTGTGTGTCTACTCAGCTGGAATGTGTGCTCTTTGAAGGATGGGATTTTTCATTTGATAACAGTGTTTGGCATTGTCACATCATTAAATGAGAATAAGTGGGCTTTAAAAATGCAAGTTTAGCTGAAATAGGGTCTAGAAAAAAATGACTGGCTTTCAGATTGATTGATAAGGCTAACTTTTAAATGTTTTTGAGACTAAACCAGGTGCCCCCTCACCCTCAACTCTGCCTTTTTTCTCAAATTAATTTACAAATTTTTAATTTAGAGTAGGTTTTTGGGTCAGGCTGGTTGGCACTATTTTACCTAAGAAAATACTTTTGAGAAAATTTGAAAAAATTAAAAAAGTAAAAATAACTTATGGTTTCACATTTTAGTATAAATCTTTTTACATAAAATATTTTTTAAAAAGTCAGAGAAAAAGGTGTATGAGGTATAAAAACACATGCAGAGTTTTCAAAAACAAGAATAAAATGATCGACCAAGAAATAAAACATGGCTATCTAAAAGCCCCCTGTGTATGTCATCTCCCAACGCACTCCTTTCCCTCTTACCTAGAGGTAACCATTACCCTACATTTTGGGTTTATTATTTTTTAGAATAATTTTTACTCCATATATGCATATATCCATAGACAATATATAGTTTAATATTGCCCATTTAAAATCTTGATCTAAATGGAATTTTATGATTCTTCTGATACTTTGTTCACTCTGACATATTTTAGATTCATCTTCGGTTGATTCTTAACAGCAGTCATTTTCAATAGTACAGTATTCCATTGTGAGGATATACCACATCTTATTCTATTGTGATGGTGGTTTGTCTCATTTCTGGTTTTTTGTTTACAAATTATAGTTGTCCACTTGTGAACATTTGCGTGCCCCCTGTCATACTAAGACAAACAAACTGATTTCTCAGGACTGTTCATATAACTGGGAGTGGAATTTTGGGCTGTGTATGGGTTATTTGTAACTTTACTAGGTAATCCCAAACTGTTTTCCATGGTGTTGTACAGTCATTCTTAATTAGGCTCCTCATCTGAACCCACAGAACACTAGACCATTGAGTGACTGTTTTCTCAATTCTCCTGAGGACATTACATAACTAGTACTATTATAGGAGTCTAGGAAAGTTTAATTCATATATATAATGGATACCTTAGGCCAGGGGTCCCCAAACCCTGGGCCGTGGACGAGTAGCGGTCCGTGGCTTGTTAGGACCCAAGCCGCACAACTGGAGGTGAGTGGTGGGCCAGCAGCAAGCAAAGAAGCTTCATCTGTTTGCAGCTGCTCCATAGCACTAGCACCACCGCCTCACCTCTACCTCATATCGTCAGGCATTATATTCTCATAGCTCCAGTTCCTGGTGCCAAAAAGGTTGGGAACCGCTGCCTTGGACATTGAAACTTAATTTTCAAGACTGAATACTTAAGAGTTCCACATCCTTGCCAACATTTGGTATTGCTTTAATTTTAAGTTTTAGTCAATTCTAGTAGAATGTTTGATATATCTTTTATGAACATTACAGCTGGATTTTGCTTTGTTAAAACAACCTGCCAACTTCTCTTCTAATTGGAGCATGGAGACCATTCACATTTATTGTAATTATGGATATTTTGGATATGTTTCTGCCATCATAATCTTCTTGCCTGGTCCTTATTGTTTTTCTGTCCCTATTGCAGTTTTGATTCTGTTTTGTTTGGTTTCCTCCAACATTTTAAGATTTTTCAAATCTGTAAACGTTGAAAGAGTATAATGAACGTGTGTGTACTTTGTAGAGTCACTTAACATTTCTCCATATTGAATTTTTTTCCCCTCTTTAATTCTCCCACCTTCATCCCTGACCTACAGATGTCTCTCCTTAACAGGTGGAGCATCTCTTCCCATGCACTTGTGGCATGCACCCTGGCGCACTCGGGGTATGGTCTGGGGCTCCACCTGGGCGCGAACCCAAGACTTTCTGTGTGTAAAGTAGATATGCTAACCACTACACTATGGAGCCACCCCCTGCATATTGAATTTTCTCTTTCTATACTACATACATTTTTTTGATGCTAAATGATTTGAAAGTAAAGTGCAAACATCTTCACACGCCTAAATATTTTCTTAGCAAGTATCTCTTTACAGTAAAGAGTTTCTCTTACAAATAACCACAATAATATTATCCTACCCAGGAAAATGAATAATTAATAATATAGTATATGTAATGTATAACGTCAGTTTAATATCTGATATAAGTCCACATGCAGATTTTCTCAATTGTGTACAAATGTCTTTTCTAGCCTCCTTTCCTGTCCAATCAGGGCTTCTGATTCCTCCTACTTACATATAGACTGAAATACAATACTGAATGATAATCCATTTCTTAAATGATTTTCTCAGATGTAATCAACAGATCATCTGATAAGCAAGATATAACTACTGCTGTTACTTAGTTCAGATAATTCTTGCCAATGTTGGGTAAATTGTAATTTTTATAGGATAAGTGTAACTTTCTTGGCCTGTTGGAAAGACTGAAAATGTTCTATGTATCCAGTTACTCCTATGCAAATCCCAGATTTTGAAACACGAATGAAAAGTTCTTTTGATGTGTGAGAATGATAAAAACTTTAAATAGTATATTCTCATGGCATTTTATTTCTGTGAAATGCGCAGAAAGGTTAATCCAGATTAGGCCTGAGTGATAGTTTTTTTCTTTTTTCTTTTTGGTCCTTGACATATGCTACTATACAGGTGTTCACTTTAACAAAAATTTGTTGTTGCTACTTGTTAGCAACTGTTAGGTATTAGGAATAGAGATGAATAATGCACTGTTCCTGTTCTCTAGGTGCTTAAATTCTAGTGGGAAGACAGACACAGACATGGTGCAGTTAGGAGTCAGGATGCTGTTGGAAATGACAGAGGAAAGCACTGTCAGTTGAGTCCAGATATTGGGCAAGACTTCCTTGAATGGGTGGGAGACTGAGTCTTTCCTGTGTTCCTCCTGTAGGATCAACTATTGCCAAATTCTTCAACTTATATATGTATATTTTTTTGTTAAAACACTTTGAATTTGCTGCTGTTTTAATTACTGTGTTATTGTATCTTTTGTTTGGCCTTGATTGGTAGTTTATTTGTTGCAGCTAGTAAAAGAGAAAGTTATTCTCTTAATGTAAGTTAGTCACATTAATAATTTTCTTTGGGTCAGTTTTTTATATTAACTGATTGAATATTTCAATTTTTTTTTAAATCAAGGTCCCATTTTGTTTTTGAAATTTCCTAGTATAATATTGATTACTTGATGAAATACTTCTTTGAATTGCTGAAGACCAGAAAGCCTCTTGAAAATTCTTAGCTTTGGTACTTCAGTTTATTTTCTACCTTTTAAATTCCTTGTGATTGAGAGTACGAAGGCAACGATGGAAAAATATCCATGTATGTTACAGAACAATCCAGGTGTTGGTTATAGGAACAAAAACCTTGTTGGTTAAAATAGGCCATTTGCTATTTTATTGTCACAGGAGAGTTTTCATTTTTTTAAAGACAATTTGAGCTATTCTAATGCTTATCTCACTTCACTGAAAGATCCTAGCTTTAATGGAATGCAGCTAGCATACCATAAACCAATTTATATACTCTGATAGTCTTAGCCATTGGTGGGACAAAGAAATAACCAGTGGAGTGATAGTTGGCCTGTGGTTATAGGTGTACAGCTCGGTAAATAGTAAAAATAATAGTAAAAATAAATTGTACACCTAAAAAGGATGAACTTTATGGTATTCATTATACTTTAGTAAAGTTATTTAAATTGTTAGAATAAATAGGCAATATTTTGAAATTAACAGTATCAGCAGGAAAAAAAGTTATCAGTGTACGTTAACCTTATAGTTGCTATCAGGATCTAGAGTAAGCATTTGAGATACATTCTTTTGTTTGGTCCTCCTCACAAGCTTGAGATGGAGTAAAGTACTTGGTTAAGGTAACCTAATCTAGTAACTTTGGGAATCGGGTCTCTGTGAGTTCCAAACCTGTGCTCTTAATCACAGTACCGTACTGCTTTACCTATCTGAAATACTGCTCTCTGGGAATATAGCCAAGTGCTAGCTGATAAGTCAAACAATGTCCACATTTTTGTCACATAAGGCTTTTGCACTAGGTGTAGAATGAGGGATGGCTATGCAGGGCCCTTGAACTTGTGTGCCTGGTTCCACTGGGCTCATTTATATCTGTTGGGCCCACTTAATATGTTGGGGTTTAGTCAGAGGTTTGATTGGACTTGATTTTTGTGGTTTAAAAAAGAGGCTGCTCTTGCTTTAGTTTTTCATTCTTATTTTACTACCTGTTCTAATCAGCATGGCAAGCTGTTCTCTTCAGTCCTCTGCTAGTTTAGGTGTATCCTATGAGGAGGTCAGGCACACAACACTAAGAGGTGGCAATTGATAGCACACTCTGAGGAGAGAGGAAAGCTATAAAATTACACTTAAGAACTCAAGCTGCTATTAAGTAGGGCTGTTAAGTGACTCTAAAATGCCGCAGTTATTGTGGACATCAAGTAGAGAGCAATTGCTTTATACATTGAGGGACAGAAAATGAGAAAATGGAGGATATGTATAGTATGCTGTTGAGAAAACAGTGGCAAGGCAAAAAAGCAGGTGCAATTCGAGGAATTGCATTAGAAGAATGCTTTATAAGTTTTGAGTTCTGGAACACTTGAAAAATATTATTGGTCACTTGGAAAATTTTGGAAGTTTTCAAGTGAGAGATGGTTTTGGATGAATTTCATTGTAGGTGTAGATATCAGGAAATTAGATGTGGGCTTAATCTCTGGAGAGACAGGTCTCTTAAGAGCTTTTGCTTTGAAGTTGGAAATAATGATGCTAGTAGAGTATAGAATTTCTCAGGGAAGAGAATGTGCTCAAGAATTGAACAGTTTTATGTTTCAGGGGTGGGAGAAGGGTGTGATGCTGCCGAGGATTTGAAAATAGAGAACCAGGATGGTACGGTGTGTCTAAGAAGTCAAGGGAAGAAAGTAATGAAATGTGTCAAATGTCAGAGATGGATGAAAGAAAGAGAACAGAAGAAAGATTGGGAAGATTTGCCATTATCCCAAATTAGGAGGTCAGTGGCGACCTGGGAAGTAGCATTTTTTTACTATTGGAATGAGGGGCAGTGGAAACCAGATTGAAAGTTAAGGGGATGTTTAGCGAGGAAATGAAGGCAGCAAGTATATTCTTTTTGAGAAATACAGCTTAAATAGTCATTGCTTACAAGATAGAACATGCAGTTTCCAAGAATGCTTGGAAGGTAATTCTTCTAAGCCTTTGTTTTTGAGATTAATTTGGATGTATGTGGAGAATCGTTGAGCAGGTTTTTATACACACTTGTGAGAAGGAAAAGGATATGGGATATTTTCTCAATAGTAGTGGTAGGAGATTTCCTTATTAAGGAATTTTGTATTTGGTATTTGAATGAAAACTGGCCTCGTGCATAAGTGACAGGTATGTTAACAAAGTGGACTGAGTGACTGTGTTTTGATGCATTCTTCAGGTAACTGACATTTTTTAAAGTTGCTTTTGGCATGAGTGAAACAATAATAAGGATGTCATTAGAATAAAACAAATATGCTTAAAAAACACTACTCAGGTCTTTATATCCTGGACTCATGAGGAAAGTTGAAGAACTGTAATAAAAAACACTGTAGGTCTGAAGTACTTTTAAAAAATTAGTATTTATAGTTTTGGTTTCTAGTAAGAGATGATATAACTGTCTTGGAATAACTTAATAATATACTAAGCCCTTGTAAATCAGTTGTGAAAATATTTGTGTATTGTAACAATTAAGAACCAAATGGTTCATGCAGAGATGTGAAAAATGAGAACAACTTGAAATATTTTAGGTCATCTGTTTTCAGTAAGAATTAAAGATTTGTAAAGTTTTGTCTGTTGTGAAGGATAGCTGGGATTTACTTGCTTTTAGCAGTGATGTCCAATTTACGAGAGTGGTTAGCAGAGAGGCCAAAACAACAAATTAAGGTGATATAATGGATTAAATCTTAAAGGTGATTATGAGTTGAACTAGGTAACATTTTGAGTGGTGTGCATATGGGATATTTCCTGAAGTTCTTTTCACACTTTGGAGATTGGAGATTTTCTTGTGTTGAATATATTGTTAATGGTTTTTCTGTGCTTGAAAATAAGCAAGAGTTAAACTGTCATGATTTGGACGTTTTGGCTTAGAGTATCAAGAATCAGATTCTTTTTAATTTTTAAAGAATCAGAGATTCTTGATCATTGTGTTTGGTGGTTGTCTAAAAGAAAAGTTTGGCTTATTGAACTTGTATCCCCATGGATGATGAGATAGCTTAGCCTATAGTTTGACACCTTCCTTCCCCTTTCTTTTTTTAATTAAAAAAATTTTTTTTCAATTATAGTTTGACATTCAATATTATATTAGTTTTGGGTGTACAGCATAGTGGTTAGATATTTATATAACTTTTGAAGTGATCCCCCAATACGCCTAGTACCCACCTGGCACCGTACATAGTTATTACAATATTGTTGACTGTATTCCCTATGCTGTAATTTCTTCCCCTTTCTGACTGGGTCTCAGGAAGAGGAAAGAAGCCAAAAGGAGAAGGTGACTTCCCTGCTTTTATTTCTTTTCCTGTGGAGCCTTTGGGACAGAGCAACTAGTGAGAATTTAATTTTGCTCTGATGGATGTGGAGCTGAAAGGTGGGGGTAGAATTGGAGTGAGGGTGAGAAGACAAAAAATTATAAATATGTCTTAGTCTTTATCACAGACTAAGATTAATGTTGGCATTAAATCTCTTGTTTCAATGACTCTTTGAGACTTGATTCCCTCAAAAGAGTAGGTGGGGAATAATTTAGGTGTATATGGTTGGGGAAGGGCCGAGTTAAACTAGGGCTTAGAGATAAAGAATTTGAGATGACAACATTCAGTTGGCAATTTATTTTTTTGAGAAAAAGTAAGATTTATTGAAAGTACATTTTAGAAGGAGACTGCCCCAGCTAAGGAAGGCTGCAGCCCTGTGGAATTTAGGAGGTAAAGAGATAAGATAGTACTCCCCAAAGGGAGGGGCGGGTTTCCAGCCAGGAACGCTGTAGCAATTAAAAAAGAAAAATTAAAAAATTTTTTTCAGTTGACAATTTATTACCACTTTTTGTCAATACCTAGGAAATAGGCCCTCTTTTATTTTTTTGGTGTCTGTTATAATGCATGCTGTTATTAGTGGATGCTTGCAGGTGGGTTAGGTTGTCTCAGTCACTCAAGCTAACATGTAAGTCATTCTGCAACCTGCTGAAAAATCAAAATGTTTGAGGGCTTACTCTGTATAAGGCTTGGGGTAGAAAGGGCCTCCAAAAAAGACAGTGAAGCAGTGATTAAAAACAATGCAGGTGATTTTAAAATAAATGACAAGGAAAGAACTTGAAAGATTGCATTGTCCTTAGGTTCAGAAATTACTTTTAGAAGGTAGCCATACTATGCTGCCTAGAAGTCATGCAGATACGTAAATGCTGCTGCTTTTGAGACCAAGGATAAAAAACACTGTGATAAGATGAATTTATTTAGGAAAGCAAGTTCATAGGTTTGTCCTGGAGTTAGATTTAGAGCTATTTCCCACATCATCCATCACATGGCTACAATAACTGATGCAGAATCAGAAAAAGTTAAATCATGATTATTGTACTGTATTTGCTAAGGAAGAGAAGTATGTGTTGCATTTTAGAAGGCATTTATACCAAAAAGGATTGGAACCAAAAATATGTTGGCCTCTAGAGAATTTTATAGTCCCATAATATCTGATTCCTCAGCTAAACATGATAATTGAGGTGCTATAATTATAATGCTACCTTGCTTTTACATAATAGTTTATATGTTAATGTTCAGTGATAAAAATAAAAGCATGATACATCCATTTCTAGCAGATCCGAGTGGTGCAAAAGAAATAGAAGACACTAGAAGGACATTCACTAAATTGTTAACATTAGTTATTTTGGGGTGGTAGAACTATAGGTGGTGGTTTTATTTTCTTCTTTTTAGTATTTTTTTTTTTTGAGCATTGTATAATGACCATATAACTATTACATGGATAAAATAATAAAGGTGAAATTACACTTCGTGCAGCTTTCTTATCGTTTGAACCACACAGGATCAAAATTTTCATCTAAGGTTCTTTAGGGCAGTGATTCTCAAACTTTAGTGTGCATCAAGTCTTGTTTAAACAATTTCTGGGTCAGTAAGTCTGAGAATTTGCATTTGTGACTGGTTCTCAGTTGATACTGATACTACTGGTCCAGAGATCATGCTTGAGCTATTGTTCCAGAGTAGAGGTTTGACACTCTAGTTGCACATTAGAAACTTAGAGCATTAAAAAAAATTGAGATATAATTCATCCTTTTAAATTACACAGTTCAGTGGGTTTTAGTCTATTTACGAAGTTGTGCAAACATCACTATTTTTAGAATATTTTCATCACCCTCCAAAAAACCCATTCCCATTAAACAATCACTGTCCATTCTTTCCTCCTCCCAGCCCATGGCAACCACTAATCTACTTTTTTGTCTCTGGATTTGTATATTCTGGACATTACATATAAATGGAATAATACAATATCCATGTAGCCTTTTGTGATTGGCTTCTTTCACTTATGATATAATGTTTTCATAGTTCACCCATTTTGTAGCATGTATGAGAACTTAATTCCTTTGAGTACTTAAATAATACTCCAGTGTATGGTTATACCATGTTTTGTTTATTCATTCATTAGTTGATGGACATTTGGTTGTTTCTACTTTTTGGCTATTATGAGTAATGCTACTATGAACATTCATGTGCACTTCTCTGGGTGAATATGTTTTCATTTCTCTTGGCTATGTGGAATTGTATGGTTATATGGTAACTCTGTGTTTACCTTTTTAGGAACTGCTTGGAGAACTCTTAAAAACACTATTGGTGTCTGGGTCCTATTTTGAGCAGCTCTGATTTTAATAGGACCTGGCTTCATTTTTTAGAAGTTTCCTAAGTGATTGTATTGTTCAACCAGGGGTGGTGATGGAAGATGATTCACTATTCCAGAGTCATAATCTGTATTTGATGATAAGAATTTCCTGATGTTTGAGATAATATCACTTAACATTTGGACATGGATAGAATGGCACATTTAACTAATGAATATGCTGACAAACCTGGGTCGAGACTTTCTCGTGTTGCATGGAGTGGCAATTTTTCTGGCCTCCTAACTTGTTTTTCTGTCCTATTGGTTCCTCAGGCCCACTGTACCACCACAGGATCAGAACATGGCAAGAGATAATAGCATCATTATCCAGCACAGGCATACCTCGCTTTATTGTGCTTCACAGTTGTTGCATTTTTTTACAAATTGAAGGCAACACCCTCCATCAGCAAAAAGATTATGACTTGCTTTATTGTGATACTCGCTTTATTATGGTGGTCTGGAGCCAAAACCACAGTATCTCTGAGGTATGCCTGCAATTCCTTGTTGCCAGAACCTGTGAGGAACTTGGAAGGTTTCAGAAATGGAGACTTAAAGAAGAAAGGAAACTGTAGTTGTGCCACTGTGTATGTGGGTGGGTATAAATTCTGGGGGAGCAAGACCAGAGAATAATACATAGGAAGGTGAACAGAATTTGATAGAAATAGAGGGAAAAAAAAAAAAGAGCGAGAGAGAGGGATTGTGTTTAAAAAGAATTATTACTGTATTTATGAGAAAGCCATTAATGCTGTGTTGTGGTAAGTGGATGATTTATAGAAATTATTTTAAGCTGGTTACAGTCTTTTTTTTTAATTAAAATATTTTTAAATTTAAAAAATAGACCCTTTACTAGTTCTTGTCTATGAAGTAGTAACTCTAATGGAGGTATCATCTTGGTATTATTTGGTGAGTACTTGTTTGAATGTTATGTAAATATAGTACAGTAATCCTATAATTTGATAGGCCTTGTGAAATGGTATCTATTATTGGCCTTTTTTGGAGAGAATGTTGTTAAAGGAGGTTTAGACAGGTCATGAATAATGAGGGGCTTTTCAAGAGTTAGGAGAGCGAAGGATTTAGAGCCAAGAAATTAGTAGAGTAGGAGCAGGACAAATGCATGGAAACAACTGTAGGCAATTAGATACCTTTTCCTTCCTGCCTTTAGTTAACTTGAAATAGAAATGTGAGTATACAGAATTATTTTTGATGTTATATAATGTTCAAGAGTTCACCAGCACTCATCTTTTCCATGGTCATATTATATCTATAGAATAGCAGATAACATTGTGGTTTCTTTGTCAGCCAAACCTGGGTGTGGAGGAGTTCAGCCTTGTCCACCAGCTGCTTGAGGGCTGACCCTGCTCTCAGCAGCTGTGGAGAATAAAAGTATCAGCTTGGTCAGCTCCTGGCATGCAGGGCACAGGCAGTTGAGCTGCATGTAATTGGGTCTCATACTAGAGTTCCTTGGCACTCAAGCTGCCTTACTCTCTCCTGGGTTGGGGATAGATTTTCTCTTCCTGGCTGCTCTGGGCCTCCCAAATCAGTTGCGGTTCTTAATCTAAATCAGTTCTGTTCTCTGCAGGAATGAACAGTGAATTTCCTCTGCAGAAAAAGGTTGAGAATAATGGGTATTATTAGGAAAATCAAGAACACAGATTGGATGTTAAATAAAAATGAATCAGAACTGGTAACAAAAACATTACAATTTAGAGCCAAAGGGAGCACCTAGGCTGGAAACCTAGGTGAGAGTCTGACTCAGAACCAGATCTTCTGCATTAGATATGAACTATGCAGGTGATGCTAACAGTAGTTTATGCTGTTTTAAAGAAGAGGAAGCTGAGTTTGGAGTCTATTGTACATCTATAATTGAACAGTTAACCTTGTAGCATAGCATAGTGGTTAAGAGCACAGACTGTGGAACCAGATGACCTGGATTTGAGTCTTAGCTTTCTTTACCATTTTACTAGCTGTGAATCTCTATGTCTTAGTTTCCTGTCTGTAAAATGGGAGTGATATTTCTATGAATCTCAGAGTGTTATTGGAAAGCTTAATGACTTAGTACAGCATTTCAGTGGTGTCTGGCATGTAGTAAACAGTGTTTGCTGCTATTATCATTATATATTGGATGTAAGCTTTTGGGAATGAGTGAATAAGTCATATAGATGATGTAATGGCTACCTGCCCTTGCCAGTCTAAGATAGCCCCAGCACCATCAGCCTCAGGATTGAGTGAACAGCATCTCTGTGAGCATTCTTGATGGAGATTTGCTTCTTGAACATTAATTGTATATTCTAAGTTTTTAGTGATTGAATTCTTAGCTGAGTAAGTAATTCATGTTAACTGGATTAATTATATATTTTTTTTTGAAAAGAATATTTAGTCAGTAGATGAGATACTCTGCACCATTGTGTGAACCTCCTGGTTTTAGAGGTATCTTCCAATGTTGCTACTTTGTGACACTATCTTAAAACCCATTGGTGTTTTCACCAAAATCTTCACAGTTTTCAGCATGTTATCAACAAGTGTTCTGTAACTTTTCAGAATGGTCACATGTGCCCTTGTTTTTATTTTAGGGTATAATATCACGTGGTTTTTAGTTAGATTTTTTTTTTATGCCTTAAAGTTAGGGTCATCTTATGAATTTGTGGTATTTGCTTATGTAAGCTTTAATAGACATGCTGGTGGCTGTTAACCATTTCAATTTATTCTAAACTCTGGAATCACTTGAAAATGCAGCTGTTTCACTGAGGCATGTAGTTTAAGTCTCTGTAGTTTAATCAAGTTGGTTTATTCTGCTGGTATACTTTCCTTATATTACAAGTAATTTAGGCCAATCTTGCACTTTAATGTAGGAAACTTTTTATAGTATTTTGCTGATATTGTTTTTAAAGAGGTTAAAAATGTAGTAGCAGTTTACACCTTGTCAAAATCTATCACATCTTCAACTTAGTTTGAAGAAGATGAGGTTAAATAGGGTTTTAAAATTTGGTTGGATAGCTCGAAATAACCTGGTGCTTCCTGAAGCTCAAGAACCTGTGACATGTATGAGTTTCTACAGAATTATTTTTAGAATCTCTTGCTCTTGTTTCTATTCTAAGAATTCTCTTGGAACCTGTTCCAGAGTAGTAGAACTCTTGGGAGTGGAGAGTGATAGGGATGATGGAAAACAAGTGTAAACTGAACTCCCATGGTCTGGCAACTGGGTGCTTATTGCAGAAGCATTCCTATTTACTACACAACACTGTTTCCAGAAAAGAGGACATAGAATTTCCTCATATGATAGTATGTTAATTAAAGATGTTGATTTTTATAGTCTAGTTTCCATACCCTATTCATTTTCACAAATCATTGGTGGTAACAGCTTTTAAAGGTGTTGGTAATTATTTTGCTAATTTATTGTGTTACCTTGATTTATGAATTCACTGTCTCTGGAAGTTTTATATAAAATTAGTATAAGAAAATTTGAACCGTACATCTTGTTAACTTTATGTATTTCCTTAGGTCTATATTTCTAGAAGATTTTAGTAACACTTTTTCCTCCTGTGCTTGCACTGTAAACTCCCAGTTTTATCTCTGGACGTGTTTTGCTTAACATCTTAAGCATTAAAACTTTTTTTTAATGAACAAATTTATCTACTCTGACATTTTCAGTGTTAATGTGGAGAGCTGTATTGACAGAAAATAAGCTTGTCTGAATTTGTTTAGCAAGCACCATTAGAAGTAGATTCTGGGGCCATCATTATTTTTTAAAAGTTCTTTTGCAAGGATTGTATTTGCAATATTTATGCCAATCGCCTTTCATAGTAGCAATTTATGAATATATAACCCAGAGTAGTAAACCTTAATTAAAAGAGAAAAACGATTATTTCAAAAAAATATTTAAACTTAAAGTAAGCAGTGTACTTTTCATGTTTCACAAAGCAGTTATTCTGGTTGAGCCATGGAACTGCAGCCATTATTTATAGTCTAATGGTCAACCTATTCATTATCAAATGCATATTGAGGATTGATGATTGAAATGGAGATATCAGGTGTTAATATTTATACTGAGGCAGTGAATTGGTAAAATTTTAATAGTTTGAAACAAAAAAAGTTTGATTTTCCTGATCAACAAGTGGGGATTCAGGTACATTATATCAGAATGTTTGGTTGTAATAGCAAGGCTATAAAGGCTAAGTCTATTGTAAATCACACAACTCAACTTTAGCATCCATTCAACTTAGGTTACATTTTTTTTGTACATGCAGATTTTCATCACCAGATGGCACTCCTGTAAAAAGAAATTCTCATTTTGTTATATTTAATGTACCTAGTTTATTTTCATAAATAGAGGAATAAACACTTCAAAAGATGAGTGAGAAAAGGATTGTGTAATTGAATAAAACAACCGAACTGTTTGGAATCTGTACACATGGTCATGCACTGCTTAGCGACGGACATGTTCTGAGAAATGTCTTGTTAGGGGATTTCATCATTGTGTGCTTACACAAACCTTAGATGATATAGCCTAGGCTACAAGCCTATACAGAATGTTATTCTACTGATTGATTACTATAGGCAATTGTAACACAATGTTAAGTATTTGTGTGTCTAAACATACCTAAACATAGAAAAGGTACAGTAAAAATCTGGTATAAAAGATAAAAAAATGGCATACCTGTATAGAGTGGATATTTACCACAAATGGAGCTCGCAGGATGAGAAGTTGCTCTGGATGAGTCAGTGAGTGAATGTAAAGGCCTAGGACATTACTATGCTACTGTAGATGTTATAAACACTGTACACTTAGGCTACAGTAAATTAATAAAACATGAGATAAAACCAAGCACAAGAGAAGATGATGCAATCAGGAGATGGTAAACACAGGATGTTTGCCACTCCTGCTAGTGTAATGGCATATTTTACAGCAAACTTTTTATAAGTAGAAAGAATATACTCTAGAATAATGATAAAAGGTATAGTACTGTAAACCAGTAACAGTCGTTTGTTATCATTATCAAGTATTATGTACTATACATAATTGTATGTGCTATACTTTTATACTGTTGGCAGCGCAGATTTGTTTACACCAGCATCACCACAAACATGTGAGTAATGCATCACGCTGTGATAGCACTAGGTGATAGAAAATTTTCAGCTCCATTATAATCTTATGGGACCACTGTTGTATAAACAGTCCATTGTTGACCAAAATGACATTATGGGGTGCATAAATAAACTAAAAATGATTTTTTCAAAGGTTTTAGCTAGGAGCACCACTCAACCAGGTAGATTTTGTTTGGATGCTTACTTTAATACTTAGGATAGAATTAGAGTATTAGTGCTCGAGATGATTTTAACTCCTTTTACTTCAGAAATGCTAATATGTTTTACATTTGTATGATGCTTCACAGTTTAAAAAATGTATTTATTTATGTGTATTCATATCTAAGAACACTAAGAGAAAGCTCTAAAAATGCAAAACAATGAACTTTTTTCATATAATACAACTAAAACAAACTCAAACCAACAAAATCTCAAAATTGTTAAATTAAACTCAAAAAAGGATGCAAAGTGTATACTCATTGACTGAGAGTCAGATTTAAGTATAGTAAAAAAATTTTAAACCATATTGGGCATATGAGATAATTCTGGTTAATTGACTGTTTGCTATTATAGTGTATGTAAAAGGCAGTGCCCTATTATACCTGTGGCTTTTGTCTAGCATTCCAGTTAATAGAGGACCTGTTGAGAAGATAAGTAAATAATATCAGGACAGCTAATGCAGAAAAAACTTATCAAGCTAAAATAAAAAACTTGTCTAACTAAAATAGGTTTCAGAGACATGATTTTCCTTGTGATGCCTGAATTGATATGCTATGGTTAGTCTCCTCTATTTTAAAGTCTTAAAGTTATCTAGAAATGCTAGTATAATGTTATTTCATTAACCTGGAATGTATTAAGAATTTGTAAATAGGGGAACATTGTTCCACATCATATGACTACTTGCTTTGAAATCTTTGTAACTGATTGTTCTAGAAGACAGAATTCCATTTATTGTTCTTTTTGCAATCATTGGCTTTGCTATAATTTGGCCTTTCTTAGGTCATTCTTAATTACTAAAAGTTACCAGCTCCTGCAGCATGTCATTTAATCACATTTATCAAAAGTCTCTTACATTGGCAGCTACTGAGTAGTGAAGGGAACAAAACAAAATGAGTTTCTGGTCTTCACTTGCTTATGATATTAAGGTAGTAAGGCAAGTTAAATATAGAAGAAATAGAGAGTAGATAAGCTAAAATATGAATTGTATATAAGTACTTTACAAGTCAAGGAAAGTTAATATGTAAAAAGCATTTAGAAATATCCTAGAAATCTGTAGCCTGTTTTGGAATATTTTAAATGGACTCTGATGGAAACCTAAGGGCTTGTTAATGTGGTCTCTTATATTTGAATTATTTGCCTTTATACTTCTATGTTATGCCAAAAATTAAAACAATCCTGATACTTTACATTTTAATTTTGCATGTTTATTTTATCAGAGCAGATTGGTTTTTTTTTTAAGGTAATGTTTTTGAAGTATATATTACTTTAAAGTTTTATTAAATATTGAGTATGCAGACAGATTATTAATCTTATTTATTTATTTTTTATTTTTTATTTTTTGTGCCTACAGCACCTGGTCTTCCTAGGTGGTCTCCCATCCAAGTACTAACAAGGTCCGACCCTGCTTAGCTTCTGAGATCAGACGGGATCGGGCTTGTTCAGGGAGGCATGGCTGTAGACAGAATATTAATCTTAGATATTGATGGCTGTAATATGTATTGTGACTTCAGAAATTTTATAATATGAGAAATGTGTATAATCAATGGTTTGATAATCGTATACATAAATATAAAGAACAAAGCAAAGAATACCCATGTACCATGTCCTAGTTAAGAAAAAAATAGTATCTTCGAAGTTCCTAGGGTGCTACTTCCCCATCTCAGTCTGTGAATTAGGCAAAGTTAGCCTCTAACCAGAATTTGTGTTTATCCTTTCCTTGCTTTTCTTTGTAGTTTTAACACTTATTTTTATAAACAATATATAATTAATTTTGTTTCTTGAATATTAATGTAACCACAGTGTATATATTCTTCAATGACTATGGTTTCTTCTTAAATTTGCCTTAGTTTATGTTTCTGAATTTCTTCCAATATGTATATATGGCCATTATCCATTTTCATTGCTTTATAGTATTCTTAGATGGGAATATATCGAAAACAATGTTTGGATTGTTCCCTTGAATGTACTAGTACCTGTCTTTTGGTGCAGACATGCTAGAGGTATATATATGTGGGGTGGTATATGCCAGAGAATAGAATTGCTAAGTCATAGGGTAATGCCAGATTGCTATACAAAGTAGTTGTATTAGTTTACACTCAAACCAGCAATAGATGAGCGGTTCTTTTTTTCAATTTCTTGCCATCACTTGGTATTATCATGTTTACTAAGCCTGGAAGTTTTGAAATAGCATCTCATTGGCATTTAAACGTGTATTTTATGATTACAAATGAGGTTAAGCATCTTTTAATATATTAGTGGGCTATTTTGTTTCCTGCTATGAAGTTCTGATCACCTCTTGTTGGTTTTTCTTTTGGGTAATTTTCTGTTTCTTCTTGATTCATAATATTTCTTAGTGTAATTTAAATACTAATTCTTGTCAGTGTATGTTGATAAAAATTTCCCCAGTTTGTATTTTCACAAGGCTAGCTGCCTTTTAAGGAAAAGAAGTTTTAAAATTTTAAGTTATTTATTATTCTTTGCAGTTTTTTTGTACTGTTTTACTCTTTTTAAGAAAACTATAACTCTCATAAGTTAAAAATTACTCTCTACAGTGCGAAAAAATTTACCTTATTGTCTTCTGAAATCTGTAATTTTGCTTTTCGTATATCGTTAAAATAACTGAAAATTGATTTTTTAATGTATGGTATAATAAGTATAGTCAACCAGTTCTTTCAACTTTATTTCTTTAAACGTTGACCTTTACTTACTATATGTACTACTGCCATCTCTGTTGGAACTCCTATTCTAATCCATTGGCTAGTTTGTCTATCCCTGTACCAGTGTTGTACTGTTGTAATTACTGTAATATTATAATCTTTGAAAGCTGGAAGATCAGTCCTGTGTCTTTTTTTTTTTTTTTTTTAACGGAGTGTCTTGGCTATCCTTGCATATTTGCTTCCTCATGTAAATTTTAGAATCTACTTGTAAGGTTTAAGACAATAACACCTTGTTGGAATTTTGATAGGGATTAAGTTGAATCTGCAGTTGAGGGAGAATTACCACTTTTGTTGAGAACTTTTAAAACAGGGATTGTAACAGTTTTTATGTAAAGAGCCAGATAGTAAATATTTTCTGCTTTGCCTTTGTTATGTGTATTCAGTACTGCTATTTTAGTGCAGAAGCAGCCACAGACAGTTTCTTTAGAAATTGATATTTTTTTTGTTAGCTAGCATATGTACTTAATTTTTATACATTTTTTTGTATCTAGTTTTGCTAAAATTATAATTTATCTGAAGATTCTTTAGGGTTTTCTGTGCACAGTTATTAGGGAAGTGAACTTTTAAAAGTATTTCTTTGTGAGTATGTGTGTTAGTGTTTAGAAAGCATTTGTGGCAGCAACTCTTAGTTTTTGTTGTTTATTTTTGTCGTCTTTTTTAAAAATTAAATTTATTGGGGCGACATTGATGGATAAGATTATATAGCTTTCAAGTGTACAGTTTAATAGTTCATCATATGTGTATTTCATTGTATGTTCACCACCCAAAGTTAAGTTTCTTTTTGTCACCCTATATTTGACTCTTTACCTACTACCCCCCAACCCCTTTTGCCTTTGGCAAGCACCATCCTGTTGTCTGTGGCTATTGAGCTTTTGTTTGTCTTATTTGTTGCTTTCTGTTTTATATTCCACGTATGAGTGAAATTATATGGTATTTTTGTCATTTAAAAGAAGTGCTTTAGCATTTGATTATTCAATGTGGTTTTATTCAGTGTGGTTTTTGTTGTAAGTTTATGTAAATACCCTTTTATCAAGTCAAAGAAATATTCCTGTTTCCTAAGAATTTTTATTTTGAGTGAATGTTGAATTTTATCAATGCCTTTTCTCTGTTGTGATGCTTATATGATCATTCTTCAATGGGGAGTAGTAGTGTGGTAACATTGCTTTTTATTTTTTAAGGTCCTCATTCCTCTGAATCATACAACTGGAAAGCAGAGTCTTTTTAAAACTCTTGCTGCTTATGGGTGACTCCTTTATTTCTGGTTTCAATCCAGGGTGTCGTTATTTGCATTTTGTGTGTTTGTTGGGAAGTACCACTTGCAGATCCAGAACTTTTAACCTTTGCCAGGGGCTGTGGATGCAAAGGTACTGTGGGGATGATAGTGGAGTGCAAGGCTGAGGGAAATAATTTAGAGTCTTAATGGTTGTTATCTGGGTAGAGATGAGCATATAGATACAGAAGTGCTTGCTTGCTTATTATTTACTTATTTACAAATGAATGAATGAATGAATGAATGAATGCCATTTTAATGGACGGTGAAGACTTCTTGAGTTAAGAGATTTTCCTTTCCTTGACCAAAAGAATATTTAGGAAATTGTACCCAAGTGGGTGTTCTTGCTTTACTGCTATCCCTTTGTAAAAATGATTTGTTGCTAAAATGGATTGTTAAAACTTTTTACATGTTCCCTGTAGCCTGAAATGTTATGATCATTCTTTTTTTTTCCTCCCTTTTTAATTCCCCTCCCTCCCCCCCACTTCCACCCCTGACCTATGGATGTTGCTGTTTCCCTTTTTAAGAAGGGGATCTCTGAAGGCGGGGCATCTCCCACTCACGGGGCGTACCTGGGGCGCGGTGCCCCTGGCACACTAGGGGCACCTGGCGCACCGGGGGTATGGTCCGTGGCTCCATCTGGGGTGCGAACCCAGGACCTTCTGCATGTAAAGCAGACATGCTAACCACTACACTGTGGAGCCACCCCTGTTATCATTCTAAATTAAAATTTTCAGCTTGTCATATATTGCCTCTCTCCCTTTTCAACTTTTTAAAAAATGTGATATAGTTCATATTTAGTCACTAGAATTGGATTTCTGTTTTGCTATTTTCCATCTCCTCTCCCGCCCTTTATTTTGAAGCCTCTGTTTTCTGGAGAGGCAAGGTTCCTGCAAGTTCAGATGTCTTGAAGTAGCTCTTGGAGCAATAACAGCCAAGCCAAAATCTTAGTAGGTTTATGAGAGTTCAGAGTGGTGCTTTGAAAAATGCTAGTTTTAGACATAATGGTTTTTCCCATTTAGGACCTTGGCAGCAGAGAGAAATCTGGCTCTTTAAAAAGAAGATCTTGAGAAGGCCGATAATGAGCTTCTAGGCTTTCCTAAGTGGGGAGGAGGAATAGGTTAGTATACAGCCTAAAAATGATGGGTTGGAACAGTTAGGGCAGTGTAGTATGCCTCTTTCCTGGACGTTTCATCCATCTAATCATCTTGTAAGTAAGTGGTAGACAGTTTTACATTCCAATTTTAATTTAATTTTTCAGTATAGTAGGCTCAACATTTAAAAAAGTTTAATAGGAAGTACATTATTGTTTCATGTGCCATATTTAGACCAGTTGATTTAAGCAGATATTTGTAGGTCATAGAGGGTTATTCTATATCCAGTTGATGCTCTTAAATGGGGTTCAGAGGGAAGAATATAGAGATTTTCCCACTAATTATATTCATCTAAAACAGCAGACCTTAAACATTATCATTAGTTGATTGGGTTTATACCATGTCAACAGATCTTGATGAGAACCATTTTTTCCTAAAAGGACATAGGTAGTATGTTGATTAAATACTAAGTGTAAGTTTATCGAGGATCAGAGTATGTGTTTTCCCTAATTGTTCCTTTGGGAACAAAGCAGGTACCTTTTGTTTTTAGAGAACCCATTAAATAAGTTTGTGAATTCTAAGGTTTTGTTTCATGATCAAATTAGCAGTTATATTGTTAACTTTGCCCTGTCAGAGATACCCTTAAGCTTTAACTATACTTTAGAGCTCTACTAAATTCTTAGAAGCAGGGTTTTTAGCTTGGGCACCCATGGACATTGAGAGGGTGGTGGGGTGGCCCATGGACAGACTTGGGGAGGGGTGTGGAGGATATATATCTTATGAAATTTCAAGCAGAATTTTGTGTGGATACGCATTTTTCTGAAGAGAGGGGCCATAGTTTTCATCAGATTATCTTGAGTTCTTAGTCATCCTAAAGGTAAGAGTCACCGTATTAGTATGAAGCACACCTTTAATGAAAAACATTTTAAAGTGTTATTTTTACCTTTAGTGAGGTTGTGGAATGCAAATCTGGCTGCCAGGAGAGCTGGAGAGCATTCTTTTAGGAAGGGATGTTTTGAAATGAGTATTGAAGCTTAAAGTTTAGGGGAAGACCTCAATATGAGCAGTTCTTCATCTGGTCACGTCATCTATGCCTTGAATAAATGGACTCTTTCTAGTTTAAATTTCAAATCCTTTTAATTTTGTGCAGTATTTCAGCAAGGGATCTATTTATCTTAACTCAGTTCTCCCTTGATTATTCAATTAAATTGTGATCCTGAATTTTTGACATTCCAGTTGTTTTCAGAGTAACATGTGGATTAGTGCCACTAGGTAGATATTCAAGATTTCTGCTTTCAATCGGAATCCTCAGTGTCACTTTTCAGTTTTTTTACTTGTTTTCTATCAGTTTCCTCTCATACTCACCTTAGCAGTTACAGGCCTTTGCCATTTTCTTACACTTCCCCACCCCCCATCCCCCCATCTAGTGGTCACTCTGCAGATGTTTTTGTCTATTTTACTGAAAAGTCAAGACAGAGCAAACATCTTGTATTAGGCCCTGGAAGAACAAATGTGACAGGACATATAATAATCACTGTCCTCATGGAGCTTACAGTGTATTATTAGACTTGCTCAGAGTACCTCATTCTTGGAAGATTCTACTTTGATGCTTTGTATATCACATCTTGCAAGTACAGTTAGTTTGCGCTCTCTCTTCCTTACTCGCCTTGGCTTTTTTCCTCACCACTGTACTGAAAACATATTGGCAGTGGTTACCGGTGATTTCCTCATTGCAGAGTTCCAATGGACATGAGTGTACAAATATCTCTTCGAGACCCTGCTTCCAATATTTTGGGGGTATTACTGGAAGTGGAATTACTTGGATCATATGGTAATTCTGTTTTTAATTTTTTGAGGACCTTCTGTACTGTTTTCCATAGTGGCTGCACCATTTTACATTCCTGCAAGAGTTTCAATTTCTTTACATCCTCACCAAAACCTGTTATTTTTTATTTTTTATTATAGTAGCCATCCTAATGTGTTTGTGAAGTGGTATTTTGTTATGTTTGATGACATACTTAGTTATATGCTTAGCACTTAGTAGCTCTTCAGTAAATATTTGTTGAATAAATAAAGTAACATTATATGCACAATTGTTTTTGTCTTGGAAGATTAATTGTTTTTAAGTGGCTTTTGCTGTTAGGTATAGCTTGCTCCTGGCCATCACATTTTGAATTGGATTATTGCCAGGTAAAATCTTGGCTGGATGCAATGCTGTCTTTGGGTTCAAATGGAAAGAGGCAGATAAAGCTACATGTGGTAATAACTACATATAGTGGTAAAATAATTGCTGGTTAAAATTTGTGGTATTTGAGAGTTTTGTTTAGAATTGCTATAATTGTAAAACTTTTTGATTGTATTAGTAAAATTGGCTTAAGAGCTGCCTGGAAAATCTAAAATCTTAATGAGTTGTTTCTTGAGACTGTATTCTAGAGAACCTTTCTTTTATCTCATGTTTCCTCCTTATCTCTGTAGTTTATGCTTGCCTTTTACTGTGGTTTGGGACTTTTGCTTACCATGCCTGCTTTCTTGCAGATTTTCTATTTTGTACATACGTTATTTTGTATATACTGTATATGATGACTTCGGTGAGCAGTGACCGTTCCCGAGGTGCTCGGGAAAAAACACAGCTTTCAGCAACACAGGCAGCACAACTACAGAAGCAAGTAGTACAGGTAAGTTTTGGTGGAACTCTTATTTGCCTTATTTAGAGTTACAGAAATTAAGCATGTATAAATGTCCTTCTCCTTTGTAAAAAACCTCAGGATTTTAAACCTTGTTTTTAAAAAGTAGATAGTATATAATAGGAAAGAGAAAATATCATTGGTTCAGGTACAGTTGGATGTTATTCCTTATTTAATCCTTAACTTTTCCTGCTACCTATTATCATCTAGGCCATCTACTTTTTTAAATTATTAATCTAGGTGTGTTCCTGGAAAATAATATGAAAATCAAAAGTATATATAGAAATGTAATGTTGAAATGGAGAGAGATCTGAATTATAAGAGAGTTCCAAAAAGCTTCCTTTTCTTTCAAGCATTGTTACCTAGGAAGAGTGTTTTAATCTTAGATGTCTTTTATTTAACAAGATCCATTTGTATAAAATCTTCAATGTTAAATAGTCCCTCCTCAGTTTGTTTATATTATTTTAAATGAAGTGAGACAATCCAAGTAAAATGCTAAGCATGGTACCTGGTACAAAATAGAACATTCTGTACATGTTATTCATTAGGTTAGCAAATCTTTTTTCAGAGGCAGTATGGAAGTAAGTAAATAAACCTATGCAGTCCATTATAATTTCAGATTGATTATTTCACTATACTTTGATAGCTAATTATGTGTACTTTTTATAATCATACCCAAGTGCCCTCTTGATATTAAGGGACACAGGGAATGGATTCTACTTAATTGCTGCATTACATTTTAAAATAAATGGTTAGCCTTATATTTTGCTGTCAACAGACATACATCTGTTATTCAGTGCTTGCTCCTCAATACACTTACCCTGATAAGTATTTATTTATAACTCTTCAAGAAAGACTGTCCTTTGGATGAATGCTTAATGTTGGTTTCATGAATATAGCCTCTTCTTGAAGAAATTCAAGTTATGAGTAACCATAGATGTAACCCTGCTAATAATAACAGAAATGTAAATTAAAACAAAGATTTTTACAAATTAAGATTCAAAGCGTGGTCTTTTGAAGGAGGGCCTCATAAATGAAATGTCAAGACTGTAAACTATCCCTGTCTCCCACCCAAGTAAAGTCCTTGGACAGATTTCCAGAGAATCAATGTCTCTGGACTGGGGAAGAGAGGGCTCCCTTCCTCCCAAGGGTGGTCACTAAGAGTTTTTCCATGGGCCCTTTGGGGATGGCTCATTTTAATGAATTTGAAAAAAAAACTGCTAACCGAGGTGTGGGAAGGATTCCTAGACCCTTAGATTACTAATTTTTTTAAATAAAAATGTGTGAATTTCTCAAAATAGTATTATGAATTAGTAAAATTTTTCATGTTCATTTATCCATTAATCCCATTCTGGAAAGTATATTCTAAGGAAAAAACTTAAAAGGAATGAGGAAGGCTTTATCCTGTAAGAAGTTTATTGCCCAATTCTAAATGTCCTATGGTAGAGGTGTTCTGAGAAAACCTATTGAAGAAGCAGGATTTAAGAGACAAAACCATGAGCTCTCTTGAATCTGAATAAACCTGGGTTTGGGTCTTGCGTCTGCCACTTTACCAATTAGATGAATTACTTAAATCTCTTTTGACCTCAGATTTTTAAAAACATGCTTTGAGAGTTAGAAGAAAATGTTAAAAAGTAGTACATATTATTATTCCTGAATATCCTTCATCCAGATTCCCCAGATGTTAAAAGTTTTACCACTTTTACTTTATCCTTTTCTCCCTCCTACAAAGGAGAAACTACACACACCTTTTCCCCTGAACCTCTTGAGAATAAATCGCAGATGTGGTACTTCTCCACTTGTAAATACTTTAGTGTGTACAGTGTTTTTTAAAAAACAAGGACCATCTTTTACGTAAGAGTACAATTATCAAAAAGCAGGAAATCACTTCTGTATTTAATCTCTAGATCATATTTATCTTTTACTGATTGTCCTAATAATATCCTTTTTAGCTAACATTATATTTAGGTGTCAGTTCTCTTTAGTCTCCTTTAATGTGGAAGTTCCTCTGTTTCATGACATTGACATATTTGAAGAATATAGACCAGTTATTTTGTAGAATGCCCTAATTTTGGCTTGTCTGATATTTCGTCATGATTAGGGTTGTGCATTTTTGGTAGAAATAGCCCAGAAGTGATAGTCTGTCCTTAATGCGTCATATCATGATTAACGGAACATAGGTTTGTCCTATATACTCGTGATCATTTTTATCTTTTGGTTAAAGTAGTATTTCTCTAGTACCATGTACAGAGATGAAAATTCTTGTTTTTAAAAATTTTAAGTGGTATATTATATTCTTTGCAGAGGATGGTTTGAAGAATTAGAAATTGCGTAAGGTATAGTCAGGAAGTGATAACCTTTACTCTTATTGCGTACCTTACATAAATTATAAGGTGACTAATAATATTTGAATTCATGATAGAAAATGCCTGGTTTCTGATCAACTGAGAAAGGACACAAAATTATACTTATAGTACAGTACAATTGTTAAGACATTTAGGGAAAAAAAAACTAGTAGACTATATTAAAAATGTTTGCCTTTGTGTGATGGGCATAAGGATGACTTGAAAAAATAATCCTACTTCATCATCTTTTTCAAATTTTCTGGGTGAGAGATCAAACAGAAAACATTTGGCTCCACTAGAAAAGCTATCAACACATTCTTTATTGTGAAAGTAGCTTAGCTCAGTATAAGCCAAGTGAATGGAAGAGAGATCCAGAGGAAGAGATTAGTAATGCTTCTTTTCTTGGCAAGACTTTTTTTTTTTTCAACTTGACAGTTGTGTGGTATATGTCACTAATGTTTGATGTAGGGAAGGGTGCACTAACCTTGTTTAACTTTGAATTGCCAGTTGGTTCTGCTTATTCCTCTGATTTCACAAGCTGTACAGACCTCTTGTCACTTAGAGCTCAGCCTGGCAACTTTCCTACCATACTCTAATTTATGTTTGGCACTTGGATATCAAATACTTAATTTTCTTCTTGATTAGGGCAAAGGTAAAAATATTTAAAGTTCTGATTTAAAATGCTTTATATTTCATTAATGTGCTATGCTAGTATTACAATACTGTACTTGTTAAACAGCTGTTAAGTGTATCAGCTGTGCTTTCAGAAGTTATGTCTAGATGATCTATACCCTTTTAGGAATAAAACAGATGATACCACTGAAGAGAAATGCAATAATCAAGTCATATTACTTAAGCCAAAAGAGCTAAGTCCGAATAAATTAGTAATAGTGACTTTACAATTAGAAATGTATGAGTGTGACAGTATCAGAATAAAAATATAGAAATATGTAGAAGCTTCAGACTGTTGGCATGTAGCAAAATGTTGTTATTAATAAGTATTCTGCTTATAATCTTTAGTGAAAGTCTATCAACTTGAGTGTCTTCCTGTTAATATAAGACATTTTAATAGGGTCAGGAGAAGCTTTCTTTGTTTCTGTAACTTGTATTCTCAGGCAGTTTTCAGATTTAAATATTGCTGCCTTTAGAACTCTTATTTGTGACTGTTTATCCACCTTGTTCCATTACTTTTAATTGATCCTACACCCTTTATCAGAAAGATATTATAGCCAAAGTCCCTGACTTTGGTCTATCTTGTATTCTGTGACATTTCTATATACTCTATTTTCTGTCTGAGATGTCTTGAATCAGACTCATTCTTCTAATGCACATAATATAGTATAGTGATTGAGTGTCCACAAGTGGTCTGTGATTCACTTTCTTGAATTTTTTTCCCTTTAATCTTTTTATTTTAGCACTTGTTTAACATTGGTTTCTTTCCTTTCACATTTTCTTTTTGAATTTCCCCAGGGCTGCTTCTCATCTGTCAATTTTTCCCTAACGTTTTGTTATGAAAATGTTGAAATAAAAAAAGTTGAAAGAGTTGTATAGCGAGCACCCATATACTCACAGTTACCTTTTTTGCTGTATTTGCTTTATCACATCCGACTGGCTATCCATTATTCTATCTTATTTTTTGATGCATTTCAAAGTAAATTAAAGACATCTATATGCTCTACCCCTAAATACTTTAGTGTATATTATCATCAATGATAATATTTGTTTAGGTCTCTCTTTTTTTTTTAAGGTGATATTTACACAGGTACATTGTAAGTGTATGAGATCATTTTTTGTTGGATGCACATACCTGTGTAACCTAGTCCTTTATCAAGATATAAAACACCATCCTCATCCCAGAAAGTTCTGCCGGTTTTATTTTGTTTTCGTGGTGCGGACGTCCTGCCTGCTTTAGAGTACTGGTAATTTTCTTTTTGTATTGCCGACTGCTTTCACCTTTGCCCCCAACTCTCATTTCCATGTTTCTGTGTACTCTTTTTTACTTCAGACTCTTACAGTTTTCCCATAATTCTAGTGTGGGCTGTGTTCTCCCAGTTTGCACATGTTGTAGTCACTTTCCTCAGTCTTCAAGTATAAAATGACACACTCAAAAATCTTCTTTAACACTCCTTTCTTCTAATGGCATCCATGCTAGTCTAGACCCACATTATTGTATTCTTAGACTGTTAAAATAGCTTCCTCCCTCACTGGGAGGCAGCATGATTGATATACTAAACACTGTGCATCCTGGTGGTTAAGAGGCCTGTGCCATTAATACCAGCATAAAAAGCGTGAATAAGTTACTTAGGGGCACAGTACAGAGTTTAACTAGATTACTACCTCTAAGAGCCTTCCCAGCAATAAAATAGAAGCTCTACTTTGTGATTTAGTAATTTTTAAAATAGGAACTTTTGATCTTACAGAAAGCTAATGCTTCATGGATGAACAATTTCATGATGGGTGTTGTCCAGATTGCTGTTGGCCCTATTCTGTATATACTTTTAGTATGTTTTTCTTAAGTTTGCATACATATTGCAAGGGTTTATTTACATTTGGACATTTTCTTGTGTGTGTGTGTGTGTGTGTGTGTGTGTGTGTGTGAGTGTGTGTGTGTGTACATGTGCTCTCTACTTTAAAACTTTAAGAAATTAGTTTATGCACATATTCTTTCCTTGCCTAACTGCCTAAGGACTTTCCTTATCAAATTGCTGTAATTAGATCCTCCAGTACAAATGGCTAGAACAGACACCCATGTTTTGTTCTTGGTCATATGGGGAAAGCTTTCAGTCATCTTTCAGCATTAAATATGTTGTTAGCTCTGGGTTTTTTGTAGTTGCTTTTATTAGGTTGAGGAAGTTTCTATTTCTAATTTGTTAAGTCTTTTTTTATCATGAAAGGGTGTTGGACCTTATCAGATGCTTTTTCTGGGTCTGTTGAAATGATCATGTGGTTTTATCTGGTGTTCTCCTAACATGGTGTATTACATCCTTTAATTTTGAGATGTTAAAACAACCTTACATTTCTGGGATAAACTTTACTTGGTCGTGGTATATAATCCACTTTGTATGTTGTTGGTTTGCTAGGATTTTGTGGAATATTTTTCATCTGTATTGATAAGAGATATTTTTCTGGTGCGTCTTTTCTTGTAATGTCTTTTCTTTTGGTATCAGGGTAATACTGATAAAATAAAATAATTGTTTCCTTATTTTTTTTGGATGAGTTTATGAAGAATTGGTGATTGGTATTAATTCTTTCATTGTTTGATAGAACTTACCAGTGAAGCCATCTGGGCCTGGGCTTTTCTTTGTGGGAGGTTTTCTGATGACTAATTCAGCCACTTGTTATACATTTTCAATTTTCCTTGAGTTAATTTCCATAGTTTTTGTCTTTGTCTCTTTTTGTCTAGGTTTTTTAATTTGGTGGCATACATTTGATCATGGTATTCTCTTATAATTATTTTATTCCTCTAAAGTTGGTCATGGTGTCTCCTATTTCATTCTTAATTTTAATAACTTGAGTCTTCTGTTTTCTTGGTTGGTCTAGCTAAAGGTTTGTCAATTGGTTGAACCCTTCACCCCTGCTCCACATTTTGGTTTCTTTGATTTCTCTTATTTTTCTATTCTCTATTTCATTAATTTCTACTGTAGTCTTTATTATTTACTTCTTTAAAAAAACTTTTTTTGGAATCACTATTTTGGAATTATTGTAAGATTTGCCAAAAAGTTGGAAAACGATACAAAAAGATCTTCAACATTCACTCAGCTTCCCTTAATATTAGCATTTTACGTCATGTATTGGCAAACTTTTTCTATAAAAGATCACAGCAAATATTTTATGCTCTGCACTCCACACCCAATCTGTTGCATATTCTTTGTTTTTGTTTAACATTTTAAAAATATTAAAACCTTTCTTAGCTTGCACACTGTACAAAATCAGATCCCAGGTTTATGTAGTTTGCCAACGTCTGTTTTACATAACCATTTGTTACAACTAAGATGATAGAGAATAATATTGTTAACTAAATATAGACTTTATTTGGGTCTCACTAGCTTTTAAACTGAGGTCCCTTTTCTGTTCCAGAATCCTTTCCAACTGGTTGTCTCCTTAGTCTCTTCTGATCTGCTATATAGTTTTCAACCTTCTCTTGTTTTTCATGACCATCACACATTCAAAGAGTATATTTAACATTTTAAAAATAAATAATTGGTTATCTATCATCCTTTAAAGGTGAATAACTAGTATTTAAAAACTATCATTATAAATTTATAGATTTAAACATTTGATGGATTTCAGTTATTTCTAGTTATCCTTTTTGAAGTTCAAATTATCTCATCTTTCACCAGTGTAAGTCTCTTCATGTTGGTTCCTGAGTTGTTTTTTTTTTTAATTTATTTTTAATTGTGGTTGACATAGAATGTTATTAGTTTCAAGTGTGAATTCAACATAGTGATTCAACATTTATATAGCTTATAAAGTGATCAGCACAGTAAGTCTAATAACCGTCTGCCACTATACTTATTATGATATTACTGACTCTATTTCCTATATGTATATTACATTCCCATGACTCTTGAGTCATGAGTCATGGCTCCTGAGTGCTTTTTGACTTGGTCCTAACATCTTTGATAGTTTCTTTATAAATTGATATGACAAGATATTTCAGACTTATCTTGTATACTTCCTGCTTTATACCTAGAATCAGCCATTGTCATAAGGAACCTTGGCATCTTTTAGTGGGAAATGGTATTTAGACATGTCAGTCTGGTAAATGATGTTTATTATTACTGAGTTGGTCATTGTTCGTAGGTCTCTTCAGTGGACAAGGCTCTGAGAACTTTTTTAAGGTAAAATGCCTCATGAGTTAATGTCGATAGTTCAAATTCAGGACTACTTTTATATCACATGTTTATTATCACCTCCACACTGAGAATCCTTGTTCCCTGAGAACTGGAGACAGTAAAATTAGAATATGCCAAAATCACTCTTTTGCTTTATCCCGAGCCCAGCTATTTCTTTAACATTTTAAAAAGAAGTAGGAGAGGCTCTTTTTCCATTCCAGAGGCTTCTATAAATGTTGGCTTGGTTTTATAAAATATTGTGGTCATCAGCAACAGAATTTGACACACTAAATAGAAATGTTTAAATTCTCTCTGCTGGGCTGCAAGGTAGTGCATCATTTTCTGTTTCCGTAAGAATTTTCTGGATTTAGGATTTTAAGCTTTACCTTGAAATCAATTGATAGAACAAATATCTAATCAAATATTTTCTGCACACTTATTTCAAGGAAAATGCTTAGTTCAATTGTAGTAGCTTTTAAACTCACAACAGCAACATGCAGGATGATCACTCTTGTATACCCGAGGATCTTGGTCTTGATCAGTATTGGTGAACATCATTCAGCAACCAAGAGGCAGGTACTCTGTGTGGACGTGGGAAGTGTCTGCAGTCCTATTACACAGCACAGATTGCATAACCATACTTGTTTTTACTGTTTGCTGGCCCATGTGTCCCTACCTGGAACCACTGTCGGCTGCCATTCCATTATTCTATTACATAGCCAGTGTTTTTGATTATCTGGAATAAATTAATCACTCTGCTAGAGTTCAGTAATTTGTCATCATCTTTCTTCTTTGTGACAGTCACTACATGGTTTTTCCCTGTGGCAGTCTTAATACAAGGCCACCTCAATTAATAGCCTTGAAAGCATATTTTATTTGATAAATAGCCCTTATGTGAAAAAATGATAATGCAACAGCCAGTGCCAGCCTGTAGGACAGATGGGTGTACCCACTGCTTCAGGTACAACTTCTGGGACCCAGTGCACTTGAATCAGCCATCAAGCCATCTGGAAGTTGCAGAGATTCCCCACCTCCTTCCTTTTTAAATAGTACTATGTCTACATACTTTGTTTATATACCCATTGTATACCATACATTCTCCCTTTGAGACATCATTTACTTTTATTTCTATAATAAGTATATGCTTAATAGTCACCATTAATACTTACATCAACATATCTAGTCATTCTGGTTGTCTAAAGCCAGTGCTGTTGTTGATTACTCAGGAAAGGCTCATGGGAATAATCCCTGTGTTTTTTGGTGCTGGTAACAGTTTATGCCCTTTATACTTGAATATAAAGTCATTTTGTTGGCTATAAATGTTAGGCTCATATTTTCTTCACTTGATTATCTTAAATGCTGTTTTTATTTATTTTTTTGCACAGCACTGCTTTTGACATGTTTATTGATACTCTGATTTCTTTCCTGTATTAAGTCTCTTGCCTGTTCTGTCTACATACCCAATGGCTATTTTCATTTTAAGAGTCCAACTCTTTTACTAGGAACATGTCTCAGTGTGGGCTGTTATGGGTTGATATTCTTAAGTATACAGAGTGTTTTCTTTCGCATATTTAAACATTTTATTTGCTTTCCAAACATTTTTCTTAAATTTTAGTTTTAAGCATTTGTACCGTTGTTCTCTTTCTGTCTTTTTCTTCAGAGATTTGTATTATCCGCAGGTTCAGGTTGGGTTGTCTTTTGCCTATATTCAATATTCGGCGCTTTCTTTTCTCACATTCTTTTCATTTCTTTTTTAAAATTTCTTTTTTACTTTAAATATTTTCCCCTTTCACATAAAAGTTTATTTTTGTGTTTCTTTTGATTTAGTTGTCATTTTCATTTTTGAGCTAGGTAAACTTAGATGCATGTTATTATGTCTCATGGTTTTCTTCACGCTCAGTATCTTTCAGTACGTTTTGAAACAGAAGACCATTTTTGTTTTCTAGGCACTTTTTTTGGCATGCTTTCATTGACTATAGGGGTATTATCTTGCTCCTTTTCTTTCTTTTTCTTTTTCTTTTTTTTTTTTACAATAACTTTGTATGGAATTTGACCTTTATTTTTCTGTTGCTCATTTTTATGTGAAGTAAGTTTTCTTGGACTTCTAGACAGCGTTTCCAATTTTGGAATGTTTCCTCTTTTTCTATGTAATTATGTTATCTTGCTTTCTGAGATTTCCTAGCTCTGCTCTCTTCCCTCAATTTTGGTCTTTTTTTTTCCCCCTATGTCTGTGGCTCAGTAATGATTCTACTCCTAGTTGTTTTCTCCTGACAGGAGTCCTAGTTGGTTAGTTTCAAGAGTTTATGATGGTAACTACCCCAACCTCTTGAAACCTTTTGCAATCTGGGCACTTAGCTTACTATTGGAGTTGTCGGAGCCCTGCAATGCCAGCTTCTGTTCTCTAGTTGGCTCACTTTACTTTCCAGTGAATACCTCTTAACCACTTGGTTAAGTGGGTTTCATTGACTATAGGGATATTATCCTGCTCTTTATTCTTTTTTTTCTTACAATAACTTTGTATGGGATTTGGCCTTTATTTTTCTCTTGCTCATTTTTATGTAAAATGAGTTTTCTTGGACTTTTAGACAACAATATGGTTCAGAGTGGCTACGTTTTCCTGTTCTTAAACCACTCAGACCACCCCAGTGCTTGCCTCTTCTTACTTCAAGTGGCACAACTTCTATCCGTTGTTGGTTTTTCTTGTTTGTATTTTGGGGTTTGTGAGAGAGATACCTTGTCATCTAGTTTTGTTGTATATTGTTATCCATAGGATTTTGATTTTTTTGTAAAGTTGCAAGAGTAGTTTAGAGAACTCTTATATACCCCTTATCAGATTTATAACATGCTGCCACTTTTGCTCTGTCATATTTTTTTCATACACACACACACACACACACACACATACACATACATACACATACATACTCGTGCATTATTTATTGTTCTCAACCATTCGAGAGTTTATTAAATATATTTTGCCTTTTACCTTTAAGATTTAAGTGTATTTTCTAAGAACAAGGATGTTCCTTTATACATACAGTTTCACTATCGATTTTTTTTCAGTTTAGCATTGCTACAATGTTATCTATGGTTCATATTCCAGTTTTGTCAGTGTGAGATTTTTACTTATTCCAATAATGTCAGTTACTCCAGTAATGTTCTTTATAGCATGTTTGCCCCTTCTAGTGTAGAATCATCACATCGTAGTTATTTGACATCTCTTTAGTCTCCACTAATCTAGAACAGTTCTCAGGCTTTTTTTGTCTTCCATAATATTGGCAGTTTTGAAGAAATATAGGCCAGTTATTATATAAAATGTTCCTCAATTTTATTGTGTCTTACGTTTCTTCATGAGTATATTTAGGTTATAGAACTCTGATTGGAATACTACATAACTGACCTTGAGTATTTTGCAGAGTACCGCTTGTGGAGTCACATAAGGATGTTGATTATGATCATTCATTCCAGGTTTTGCCTATTCTAATTTATTGTTACTGTGTTTTGTCTAGCAACTGAAAAAGAAGTTCTGTGGAGACATTTGAGACTATGTGTAAATAGCCTGTTCTTCATAAAACTTCCCCCCTTAAAATTAGCATTTATTGATTATTCTTTTCTGAACTAATCTTTACTCTGTTGGTTGCAAAATGATGTGTAGCTCTTAGTCTTTTTATCATTGCCATATTAGTAAGTACATTTAAAAAAGTTTACCCTTACCAGTGATCTAAGAAATAAAAGTTAAACCAAACAGGAACTGTTTTATTGATTAAATTAGCTTTTTTTTTTAAGTTGGAAAAATTTGAGGAAGCAGGCTCTTTTGTACTGCTGGGAGTATAAATTTTTGCAGGCTTTGTGCAGAATATTTCTGAGCATATGGTGTGAGATTCCTTCTAACATTCTTCTAGGCATTTATTTCACATCTTTGTATTCTAAGAAAGCTGTCATGGATATATATATACAAATTAGGTATAAAATTGATCTCTGTAGTGTTTATGTAGTAATGAAAATCTTGTTAGTAAGTGAAATGCAGGACCTATCCAGTGGATTGTTAGGCAGCCAACAAATATTGTGCTATATTCACAGTAAGGGTGTGTGTGTGTGTGTGTGTTTGTATGTATGTGTGTGGTACCCTACGAAGTAATGTTTAGTATTCTGTTTTTGATATCACAGAAAAATATGTAAGTGCTAAATAAATAGTTTTTGTACTAGATGGTTACCTTAGGGGCTTTTCTTGTGGGATGTGTCAAAATTTTGTAACTTAAGGACATTTACTCGTGGAAAGTAATGAGCATTAGTGTGCTTGGAATGGAGCAAGGCTGAATGAATACGAGTAAGGTACACTTTTTAGGTTTGAGACTCAGAGACTGGAAGATACTAGTATTAGGGAAAGTGGGCAAAAATTAATAATGTAGGTTTTCAGCACCAGGGGCACCAATGGTTTGCTTTCATTAATAGAAGGTTGCCAAACACAAATGTATGGCGGAAAGTGCCATCTTTACAGAGTTCATTTTCCTCTTTGATTTTCCCCTTTTACCTCATTCAGTTATTTCATGCCTTTGGTCCTTTGGCTGAAGCACTGGGACTTCTCAGTTGGTTATGGGTCAGGGAAATGATTGATGTGCAGGTAGGTATAGTGAGAACGTATGTAAGGTCCTTATATACACTGGGTAGCATTGAGGTGAAGTTGGCAGTATGTGTAGACACAGTTTCTGTATAAACATTTTTCTGGCTGTGATGAAGTAGCTCTGTAGCATTTCAGCTGAGGTTACAACAGGCAGGCATGGGTTGGGACGGAGTGATTGGCCATTAGGTTGGAGGAAACGGGTGAAAGCTAGCTGGATCTTGTATAATCACCCACCTACATGGATGTTGAGATTATTTGAAATATATATGTATTTAAAGCAGAGAAGAAAAGTTTTCATTATTAGCTTCTGTGGGGATCATTCAGTAATTTGAACTGTTTAACTTTATTTATGTTGGAACTAGTAACTTTTGAAAAAAATAAACTATTGGAGGAATTTTAGATTTACCAGAGTTGCACAGAGATAGAACAGAGTTCCTGTATACATACCGCTCACCTAGTTACCCTGTAACCATGGTACCTTTGTCAAAGCTAAGAAATGAAATTGGTATATTCCTATTAACTCGCTGCACAAAAGAGTAACTTTTTAAATGCCTTTTTCATTTTTTATTGCCAAAAATACTACAGACCGAAACCTCAAAAATTCAGTAATACGATTTTTTAAAAAAAGATTTTGAGTGAAAAAAGCAATTGGAAGAGTTTTCTGCAGAGGTGACTAGTGTTTGAAAGTTTCCTTTTCTTTTTAAGAAATTTTGTTAAAACCATTTTTTAAATTGTGGTTAAAAAAAGAGTAACTTTGAAAATCAGTTTTATTTAGAAAAATAGTCTTTTCAGAAGTGACCATGATACCTTTGTAGAGTTGATAGCAGAGTTTTTTGCTCTTCTGACAGCAAGGCTGGTTCTGAGCCAGCGTGCTGGCAGTCCTTTTCAGTGCTTCCTGATCTTTCACTTTCTCTTATGCTGATTATTCCCATCTCCATAGGTGAAAGAAAATTCAGATGAGTCACATGATCAGTGAGGATGAACAAGAACGTTAGGTCATTTGGCCAAGGGACTGGGACCTTTATGCTATTTAATTTGGTACTTATTTACCTTATGGGAACAGGTTGTATGCGTTTGAGAAGTCTCAATTCAGAGTTCCTTTTTTTTTTTTTTTTTTTTTAGTTAATCAGTATTTCTATTACCATAGTGCTGGAGTCCTTGAGAGCTTTTATCTGTTTGCATCAGATTTCGGCATTTAACTTATATTTTTCATGCTTAAATCTTTAACAATTATATGTACTTTTCAGGCAACAGCTGAACAGATGCGTCTCGCTCAAGTGATCTTTGATAAAAATGATACAGAGTTTGAAGCTAAAGTTAAACAGGTATGTTTCTAGCAAAGATGCTATCATTTTTGTATTTATTTTTATTATGCTTTAAAAATAATTTTACTGAGATTTTAATTTTAAAGTATGCTTCTTGCTTAGTTTCAACTAGTTGTATTTTGAATTTACGATTAAATACCTGGCTAGAATGAAGAAATTGAGTATGTCCCATCTTTTTTGTAGTAGATTCTTTGAGTTACTTATGTTAAAGGTGAACAGTGAGCTAGCCTTTTTGAAAGCACATTGGCATTGTTTATACCTGTGTATAGAAAGTATATTTAGTCTTTGGCAAGTTTTCAGAAAATTTTGTTTAATGTTAAGGAAGAACTGAATTGCTCTTTCAAACGTGGTAATTCCAAACATATGTTGAAAAAGCATAAAATTAAATTTTAAGATGATGTCTGCATTTAGAACTTTATTGAGAGGACTTGTTAATAATCTTAATTTCATATTCTTTCCTGATAAGACTTCTTTTCCCTTCAAGATTCTGGAAACCGAGCTATTATAACTCTTACCTCAGTCCAAATCTTGGTAGGAGTGAGAGTATACCAGTAATTGTTCCTTGGAGTGAACGTCCCATAGTGAACTCTTTAGCCCTTTAATGTATAAACTCTTTGTTCTTACTTTTGGTTGCTGTCATCAGACTAATGGTAATATTTTTGGAAGGCCACAGAAAGTACTTATTAAAAATTATAGAACTTATTATTTGGAATGAGATTTATGTACAGTTTGAGACATACTACATATTGCCTTTTATCTGAATAGCATAGCAGATACACAGTAAAAGAGCAGAGTTCAGAGTTAAGTGCTAACTTTACTTCTGTCTCTTAACTAATCCAATCACTAGAGGGATTTTGATATTTTATTAGTCTTAACAATTGCATGTGACAAGTATTGGTTTCGTACAGATCACTGATAAAAATCTGATATTATTAGTAGATATCCAAAGACCGAAGCAGTGGAAAGCCCTAGAGCAGCAGTCCCCAACCTTTTTGGCACCAGGGACCAGTGCTTCTATGAGAATTTAATGCCCGATAATCTGAGGCGGTGATGCTAGCACTGGGGAGCGACTGTAAATACAGATGAAGCTCGGCTTGCTTACCTCCTGCTATGCAGCCCGGTCCTTACAGGCCATGTACTGGTACTGGTCTACAGCCCAGGGGTTGGGGACCCTAGAGTGTTTAGAGCTTTTGCTGTGTAGTATTATAGGGAGGAAATGAGAGAATGGCATAGTGCAAAGAGCTGTATTTATGAGATCAGAAGACCTGGATTCTAGATAAGCTTTGCTATTAGTTTTTTGACCACAGAGAAATCACTTCAAATGTTGAGGTCAAACTATTTTGAACAACAGCTAGTACATGCTAAAATAGTTAAACACAGTTAAAACATAACAGATACTTAAATCATACATTTGTTAACTAATAATTGAGAACCTGTATTGTGCCTAATCTGTGATTGTTATGATGAAAATGTTAAGTAGCTTAATCTCCTTTGTTAAAGAGAATGCACCAAAGAAATTTCTTTGATTACTTCAAACATAGCACCTTGATGAAGCTGCTTGAGAACATAGCATATCTTGGAATGATTTTTGTGGTAGCTGCAGAATTCTGCTTGTGAGACTTTAGGGTGTTATAACACGTATGTAGAACGTCCTAATCCAAGCAATAATAGCCTGTGTAGGGAACTTTGTCCCTGTGTAAAACAGGTGGACTCAAATTTAGTTCTATGGCCTTGGATACCTAAAATTCTAATCTGATATTTGGTCAGCTCAGAAGAGGGTTGATTTGTAGTTTGACTCTGCCAGTATCGATGAGAAGACTTGGGGTGGCCACAAAAAAAAACAAACAGGTAAACCTGTTCTTGGATTGTAAGCTCAGAATCTAGACAAGGCCATCTTTATGTGGAAGGATTGCATAATTTCCGTCTTTATATAGAAGAATCTTAAAATTAATATTAAGTGCCATTTTGTGGTCCTCCTGACCATTTTCTTATAATTTCAACAGCTTATGGAAGTGACAGGAAAAAATCAAGATGAATGCATAGTGGCCCTACATGACTGTAATGGGGATGTGAACAAAGCTATCAATATATTGCTGGAAGGGAATTCAGACACGGTAAGATTATTAATAAGTATTATTAATTGATTTGCAGTGCTAAGATTTGTCTCCAATTCCATATTGCATTTTAAACTTCACCTAATATGGGGGTGGGGGCGGAGGGAATTATGGGTGCCATTCCATATTTGTTTTAAGTTCCAGAAAGAACACTAACCTGAAATGACTGTTTTTGTTATATATGGTTTCTTCATGAAGTTGTAGAATCTGAAGACTCGAAAGAGAACTTGGTCATCTACTCCAGCCTTACACAGTTTCCAAAATTCTCTGGGCCTGTGGACATTTTCACCACCTGAAAAAACTTCTCTTGGCTCCACTGCTCATGTTTCTTCATCTCAATCGTCACCTCTTACTACTCCTTATATCTCTAGACTAACAGAAAACCAGGATTTGCTGGTATATCTATTTGCTTATGTGTGAATATTCTACAGACACATTTTTATGACAGTTTGACAGATATATAAAAGGAGCAAAGTTTTTTATTTTTTTTTAGCTTAGTAAAGTTTGAGGACCGTGTAGCCACACTAGAGGTCATCTTTTTTATTTTAGGAAGGATGCAACTAAATAAAGCCACACCGGGCAGTTGTTAGCCCTAATCGTTTGATTCCTATGTGGAGATTGCACAGTATTTCATTTGTATTTTTAAATTGAGGAAACCATTTCAGAGCAGATTAAAACAAATAATGATTTATCTAAAAAGGAGTACAAAGATGAACACACCAAAAAGTGCCTTGTCAGTGTTCAGGTTTAATTAGGTTCTCATTTTCCAGGGATAGGCCGTATTAGGGTCAGGCTATATTAAAATGAACTGCCCTGACAAGCTCAAAAGTAAGATGAATATCTTTTTACTTAATATGGAGCAAGGAGAGTGAATATTGTAATTAAATAATTAGATACTTGGGAAAATATTTCACTATTTGAGTATAGCATCTGTGCGTAAAATTCCATGTACAGTAACACTAGTACACATGATAAACTACCAAATAATGTCAATTTGTTGGGAAACTATATCGTGTTAAATGATGAAATAAAATTTTGTATAGCTTTTGTTTGCTGACAGGCATATATTTACTGGGTTTTATAAAATATGGGGAATGTGTGTACCTCATTGCTAATGAATTCATTGTAGAATGACTCTCTGTTATTTTCAAAATGAACCGAAGGGCTTAACTTGCCTCTTTATTAAAAAAAAACACCAAATAAGTGAAATATTTCCAAGTCATTAATTGGAGGGCCTACTTTCTTTTTTTATGGTAGAGATAGGACAGGAAACTACTTATTGTTGCCATCGCTTTACCTCCAGCAGATTTCATTCCTTTTCCGTGGTAATTGGGTGAATTTTTAAGTCTTAAAAGTCCAGTTCTCTCTCTAGTTTATTGACTTTTAACTTCTCATTTGGGACCAAATCCAAAGGAGATGGTTCTGGGCTGAATGTTACATAAAGAATGTCTCTTTAGTTACCTCTTGAACCTAGAAGTCACATTGTGGTAGCCAAATCTGGCTTGTTTCTTCAAAATCAGAAAATGGCAAATTAGGGCTTGACTATAGACACAAAAGATGTATGCTTGCTTGGAAGTAAGGGGGCTGTGAGGGAAATCCAGAAGCAGAGAGAAAGTACTTTCAAAACCCTGGTTTGTTTAGGATTATTTTGCGGTGCATCTTTTCTTTCACACTGTTTGCCTTGTCTCTTACCTGGTTGCTGTCTGTAGCATCTATAACTAACCAGCTGTAAGGAATATCTTCTCTTGACTAGGGTAGAATTAATTGGAGTGGGGATGCTAGAGAACGTAAACACCTAGGTTTGCTAGGAGCAAGAACATTTCAGTAAGCCATGAAAGCAAACAAATCTTGTTTTATTGGCTAACCTTACTTTGTGCCAACATCTTCTGAAACAAAATTATTACTTTGAAAAATGTCAAGTGGAAATTGTCCATGATATTTTTAAAGATGAATGTCTTTCTCATGTAGAGGTAGCTGTCACAAAAGAAAACATGATCATAGTACTAAATTTTTTGTTTCATTATAATGCATTTTGAGTGACAAAATAGTTTTGAAAAATCATTCCCTTGCATTAATGTAATTAAAAAAAAAAAAGCTAATTCGTGTTGAGTAGTTCTTGACAAATATGAAGGTGTAGGAGAGTGATTTTGAATGGCTGGCCTGGAAAGCTGTTTTTCTGATTACTAAATGTGAAGTCTTCTTAGATTTTCTTCAGACCTGTCCTATAAGTAGCAAAATACAGATGACAGAAGTTCCGTTGAGAATTTGTAATTAGTTCACTTTGAAAGCCTGTGTGCATGCTTGTAGACTATTGTGCAAAATGTGTGATATTCTCTAGCATTTACTGTGGTGTTAAACCAATTGCTCCTTAAAGGTCTTTTCCTACTTCTCCTCACAAATAAGTTGTCAGTGTTTGTAGAGTTCACGAGCCAAGACTTGCTTTAGGGTTCTTTTGCTGAATGAAATGGAGTAAGATGTTTTTCTCTCAAATGTCTTACAAAGAAAGTCTGTCCCTTCATAATGATTGAGTACTTTTAGGTCTGGCAGTATAAAGACGTTATACATTATATATGTAGGTACCTTGTGCTGACTCTACTGTGTGTAAATTTTCCAGGACTTGTTGTTAACCTAAGAGGACAGGATTCTATCTTACATAGTTGTCTTGTTTAGTCATGTTAGTGAACGTAATAAATCGAGTTTGTATACTGTGGAGTTATTTACTGGAATAAATAAGCTTTATTGATTTCTCTAATTAAAAAGCAATGCAGAAAGATTAAAAGGTTAAATCAAATTAAACTTCCTCATATAACTACTTTTAACTTTCATATATATATATTAGATAGGCTCTTATTGAACTAAAAATTCCTATTTTATATGCTGTTTGCTGATAGCATGCTTAATTTATATCAATATCTTGTACACTTGGATCACTCTTAAAATAGCTATATACTGCTCCCTTTATGGATATTCTAGAGTAGATAATCTCTTAGCTAGATATTTAGGGAATTTCCCCCCATTTTATTCTGATTATTGTCTATATATTAATGTTTGCACAATTATCAGATTATTTCCTTTGAATAAAGGCCTGGAAGTAGAATTGCTGGGTCAAAAGCTGTGAACTAAATAAAAATTGGATGCTGTTAACAAGTAGACTTCCAGGAAGGTTAGAATAGATACATTCTTACCAGAATTAAGGATATCTGATTATTCCACTGTAACTAAAAATGTTTTAAATCTGGCCTCTCCCATTTTGGAAATAATTCAGCTATATCTCTTTAATTTTAGTTTGTTAATTTCCAGTGCTTATGTTTATTTGGATATACAATGTTAGTAGTTTGGGGATTGAATCATTTCAACTCTTGTGAAAGAAGATAGATTATGAAAAAGTAAATAGAAACAAAAGTAAATAGAAACAAACAAACAAATAGATTGAATTTTTTCAACTCTTGTGAAAGAAGATAGATTATGAAAAAGTAAATAGAAACAAATGGGCCAATTTTGGGATTTCCTAGTAACACCCCCTAATAGCCTACTACTTACATTCACAAGAACATAGTGTCTCATTCTTTCCTCAGCAATTTTTAATATATGGTATGATTTGATTTGGGGTCACCATTAGAGAGGTGGAGAAGGCGGTTATATAAATCATTTGACTTCTCATTGGGACAAGTCTTTGAGGTTGAAATTTAGGGTACTTAATTAAAAAACCTTAAATTTTATTTGTCTAACATTAAAATTTTTTAGATGGTTACTTTGGATAACTGAATAGAGAAAGTTGTATTCCCGAGATTTTAGGGCATTTTATGTAACTTTGTAATCTTTGAGCTAATCTATGTATTTAATAGTTTTAAGGCCCACTACTGAGGTAGGTGGGGGGTGGCATATAGTAAGAGCTTGGGGAAATGACACTTTATTTTCAGATCAGCATAGGAAAAGGCTTTCTGGTGAGACAACATATAGTAGTTGTAAATTTAGCTAGTTGCTGTAATCTGTATAGCAAAGGAGCTAAGCAAGACCTTTGCTGTCCTTATCATCAGAAAGAACTATGTGGAAAAGAAAATGGTAGGCAAGTGAGCTGCAAGGCATGGGTGATTAGGTTTGAAAGATACATGCATGCACCCTTGATAATCTGTACACACTTTCAGTGACCACTCTGAATGACAACTCTTATCTTCGGTAGACCTCATGGGAGACCGTAGGGGGGAAGAAGAAGAATTTTGGAAAAGAAAGTTCAGAAAACAAAGAGAATAGAGAGAAGAGAAATGAGAGGGAAGTGAGTCGTGGACGTGGAAACAGCAGTCGGAAGGGAAGAGGTGGCAATCGTGGGAGAGAGTGTAAGTATAGACCTTTTCCCTCAACTTTTTATGATGAAATTTTATGCATACTGAAAAGATGAAAGAGTGTTCCTATGACTGCCCATAAATCTACTTCCTCAGTGCAACATTCGTTATTATAGTTAACACTTAGTAATGAGCTACAACTAAGTAGTTCATTAGAAGCCTAACTGATGAATTTCATATCAGCATTGACCTGGGCTGTAGATAGTTAGTTGTGTTATGTGTTTTAAGACTGCCTTCTGTTGTGAATCAAGCATATCCTCTAATTTTAAAAGAGGTTTTTCATTCACTGATAGATGAAGCTGTTTATTCTTCTTCATGTACAGATACTCATGGTATAGACAAGTGTTAGAATAAGCAGAAAGTTGTGGAAGAAGGAAGATTTTCTCAGTACTTTCCATTCAACTCAAGTTTTGGCATCATTTACCTAAAACAACATATATGATATGCTGTACAGACATACCAAAGTAGCTAAATTATGAACAAATAAAATTTATGTATTTAACATACCACTTTAGAGACTTTTGCTAGGTAATTCCATGGATATTTGTTGAGTGCTTACTATATAGCAGGTACTCTTACAGGCACACAACAATGAATAAAACAAATCTTTGCCCTCCTAAAACTTACCTTTTAATGGAGGTAGAGTGAGATGTAACAATAAAAAAAGTAACATTTTATATTAATATTTTAATAGTGTTATGTAGGGATGTGCTGTGGGAGTAGGGGGAGGAAGGCAGAGAGATGGGTTTTCTAAGAAGAGGTCTAGCAAATTTAAATAGAGTGACCACTAAGAAAAGCCTCACTGACAACTCATGGGAGTTAAGCCCTGAAAGAGATGAGGTCAGCAAGCTGTGTCAATATGGCTCATAAAATTTCTTTGTTATATAGAATCATTAATGCCAATATAGGATGAGGAGAAAAAAAGACAGTTGGCATTTTCTGGACAGTATCCTATAAAAACCTGTCTCTAACACTTATATTTCCCCAATAACTCAGTGTTTCCTTGGTGGTGTTATTTTGCTATTCCATGCCTTTTCAGGCTTTAAACCTAACCAATGAGCAAATTTTGTGGTGTATTACATAGTTGAATAACAAAGGTGGTTTTTTGAAGTAAACTTATTTTAGAGGAGGGGAAGTCCAAATAGAAGAAAGAAAAAGTGGTTTTTTTTTTTTTTTTTTTTTAAATAGAATTTTTACCTATGAATTAAGTAAGATGTGCTGTCATTCAGTTTTGAGCCACTTTTATTTGGTTTTGTTTTTCCCATGTTTTTGAACTCTGGTTAAATTTTAGCATTTAAAAAAAAAAATTTTGTTTTTGCCTTTAATAGTTGCCTGGTATGATTATGTGTAAGAGGTACTCTTTTCTTCTGTAGATAGAGGTGAGGAGAATGGAATTGATTGCAATCAAGGGGACAAGCCTTCGGACCGTAGCAAGCGAGCTCGTGGTAGAGGTAAGATAGAATAAGAGGAAAGGAGATGATTGTGATTGAAGAAGCAGACAGTCTGTCGCTATCCTGGGCTCTGACTAAGGCATGACAGTGTACTCTGAACAAATGGTTTTTCTTCTGAAATCTTTTGATTTATTTACTGATGCCTATAAATGAAGTGTTTGGATTTTGTAATTTTGAGGAAACCTATTGGTTGTTTTCAAATGAGCTGAGAAGACACTTTATATAAATAATTTAAAACTTGAAGTTCTGACCAAAATGTCATTATTAATTCTCTTATGTTGGACTTTAACAAATGTGTTTTACTCACTGGTTTTAAAATTAAAATTTACCCATTGATTTCTATCCCCCAGCCTCCCCGTTTTCTGTTAGTGATTATTTCTTTACATTTTATTAATTTGGGATTTCATTAAATCACTTTAAGAATGTAGTTACATATACTTGAGAGTTGCAAATGAATTTTCTCAGGGTTATAAAATGAAGTACATGACGTAATATGCAGACTCTCTTTTGATTCAGTGGAGGAGCTGCCTGAATTGACTGACGTGTTTGATCCATTGTTCAATGCAGTTGTGACTCTTCTTCAAATGAACATTATATAGTGGGAGAAATTTTCATAAATATTAAGTGTAGAAATAGTATAGGTAGTGCAAATACTGTCAACTCCCTTGGCTGTTCATTCATCCAACTATCATTTAGCTTCCACTATATGGGGCAAAGGTAAATGATTTCCAGAAAAAGAGAAAATTGTATACAAACTTGCCAGGCACAGTTAAAATAATATTGAAATTATCAAATAGATTTTAATTATAATTCCCTTTTCTAACCTTTATTTATTGTGACCAATTTTAAACATAGAAAAATGCAGAGAGTAGTTAAATGAACTCCATGGTCCCTTATTCTTATTCAACAATGCTTAAGAATTTTAGCCATGTTTACTTTATATGTCTCTTTCTTCCTTCTTTCTCTGCAGAAATATTTTAAAGTAGATTTTTTTTGGGTCACTTACCCCTAATTACTATGGTAAGCATCTCTGAAAAATGTAGACAGTTTCATATGTAACTGTAATGCTATTTGACACCTAAAAATTGTGGTAAACTTTAGTTATCATCTAATACTCAATGCATACCTAAATTTCCTTGATGTTTAAAAAAATGTCTTTTCATCATTGATTTCTTTGAATCGGGATTTAAACAAGATTTATACATTACATATTTTGATTCTCTGTAATCTGGAGTAGTTCTTCCCCATCTTTGCACCTTCACTTTTTTCTCCATAATTGATTTGTCGTCAGAACCATGTGATTTGTCCTATAGAATGTCATGTTTCACACTCTACATTTGTCTTTTTGTTTCTTTGGTGTCATTTAGCTTATTTTTGTAGCCCTCATGTTTACTGTAAATGTAACTTTAAAAATTAAATTCATGCTCACTTTTTAAGATAAGCATGGGTGGTGTTGTGTATCTATATTGCATTGCATCAGAAGGTACTTTTATGTCTTCCTTTTTATTTAGTGATGTTCAGGTTAATGAGTTTTTCATTTTTAGTGAGTTTATCAGTGGGTTTAGAATTAATTTAACTGAAATTTTTAACATCTTTACTTTGGTTTTTACAGTTTAGTTTTTAAAAGATTTCTCAGAATTTTCCAGATGGGTACTGCGACATAGATAATTCCACATTGTGATTTTCTTTGTGGCAAGAATAGTCTGCTCAGGGGAAGTGTTGGACCTTGCTTTCTCTCTCCAATATTGAGGGCTATAGCTAGGTCTGTTAGCACTTTTTTTTAGTGAAATGAGTTTTTGTGGTGTTTACGTGTCTTTAGAATTACCTGTTTCTGAAATGTTTTTCTTTCTGTGAGAAATTTAACAAAATTTAACAAAAATAATAGCCAACATTTTACAAAAGAAATTTAACAAAAATAATAGCCGACATTTACGCTAAGTGCTTTTTTTGTAGCAGGATTTTGCTAGTGATTTCCATGCATTTTCTTTTAATTCCTCAGTAAACCCTCTGAGGATTATTGTTGTTCTCATTTTACAGATGAGAGAACTAGATCATTTGGTTAGAGTTTGAAGTAGTTCTGTCTTATTCTGGAACCTGGGTTGTTCAGGGAGACCGAGGGAGGGAGGAGAGAGTCTGAGTTGGTAATAATAGGTGGTTATCTGCCTGGTTGCCTCCTTCCTTTCTCAAGAATGACAAATTCTTTATGTTAGAGGTGGAGGTAAATAAATAGCTTTCCATTATGGAAAAGTGGAAGGACTTAACCAAGTGGGTAGCCTTGAAACCATGTCCACTGGGAACTATTTTTATGGATTGAAAGGAGCCAAACCAAGTAAAATCTAGAAATGATACTGGCTTGCATTAAAATCCCTAATTCAAACATGTTTACTTTTAGAAAGGGTGTAAAGTATTGGGTAAGAGACTTGGATTAACTCTTTATAAACCCACATAGACTTAAAAAAAAAAAATCAGTCTACCCTCCCCCACATATAAATAAACTTTAGTGAGGTATAGTTTTTATATCATAACACCTGTATTTAAATATATTTAATCAGGGCTATTGAAGGTAGTGGTCTGTGTTTGGAGATTTCTTTGAATCAGTATCCAAAGTCTAGCACAGGGCAAGAGGGGAAAAACATTTGTATAGTACCCAATATGCATAAAAACATAATTATTTTGCTCAGTGAATATTAGTTAAGTCCAGTTTGATAGTAAGTGAATAATGGTGCAGGATTAATAGTTTACATCACATTCATAGTTAAAGAATACACATTCTTTGCTTTCTGCAACATGTTCCTTTCCAGAAGCTGGGTTGTAAGATATTTAATGTCTTAATTTACTCTTCTATAGTGTGTTTGAATTAGCCTTAAAACAGTTGATTGTTCTCTTTCCAGTTATTTTTGGTCTATGGGTTAGCAGGCAAATTTTAAAGTGTATTTAAAAAAGAAATACATGCTTTAAAAAGTGTTTGTTAAGGTCCCTGTTGCATTTATTCTTTTCTTTTGACTATACTTGTGGGCTCTTCTTACTGACTTCATATTTACTTTCCCTCAGAACACTAATCTACATTTGTGATTAAATTGCTAAAATTTCAAATTGTTAAAATTTCAGTAAGTCACCCCTTCCCTCCTTAATTTTTGCCTTATCTGCATGGTATTGGTTTTAAAAAAATATGAAACAGCGTGGATTTAATAAGCTAACCTGTAATTTTTTGGATAATATATATAAAGAATTTGATAATTTTTAATATGCAAAAGTCATATAATTTGGGAGTATGTTTTATAGCATGAAAAGTATGAACTCTAGCAAATGAAGTAAAGTTAAATTCCCTTTTATGCCTAGATTTTCTATATTTTTCTCTGAATGTTTGCTGTATATATTTGGAGGATCAAAAATCAATGCGATACTTGTAACAAATAATTTTTCTGTAAGACATTTAAAGTTTGTGGAAAAGTATTTATGAATTGTTTTTGTGAGAAAACTACATCCTTTAGAGGAGGAGAGTAGCAGTTGCGCTTAGTTGTTGTCAACGTCCTGGTGTTTGCTTTTTAGGAACTAAGCCTGGTAGTTGGTGTGAAAACCTTTGGAACATTATAAATGTTGACCATTTAGAGGTACTTGATTATCAAATCATATCATGTTTTGTATACAGTATGTGGAATTTAGCTCGCATTTATTAAGTATCCACCGTATGACTGGAAGTGTTTCTGGATGATACTGACTTAATTTTGAGGTTAAAGACCTGTTAGAAATCCATGAGATTTGGAGTGTTCTGGGTAAAGTTCTTTTCATATGCCATGAAATAATTAGTGAAAACTTAAGTATAGTTCTGTGTTTGAGGAGCTTAAACTGCTTACTATTGTGTATATTTAGGAACAAGTTTTATAGTGAAAATTCCAAATTTGCCACTGTCGCTATAGGTATAGAAAAGATGGTAAGGAAGATGGATAGCATCTGTACTCCTTGGTTTTAGGCTTTAGGCCTTGAACTGCCCACCTTGGAAGAGAAGGAAAACAGAAGGTAACAAAAAGAATAGAATGATTTTATTGGCCAATTAATTACTGGAGAAAAGGTATAGCATTTATCATTACATTGGTTTCTTCTTTATAATAATCTTTAATTTTGTTTTTCTCTTTTAAAAGCCCCTGGGCCTTTACTCTGAGCTGCTAGGTGAAAGTAGCTGTTTGTATCAGATAACAGTGTAAAGAAATGGTATATACACAGAAAACAATGTTATTGGTAGCATTACTAGCCAGGGGAATAGGAAAGAACAATTTGTTATCTTGCTAAAATTTACAGTAAATAATGTGTTTTATTTTCAGAAATCTACTTAAGAGGTTTGGCTTGTTTGTCATTAATAACTTGAGTGTAAGAATTAACTGTTTCCGTATCTAGAGAGAGAGATATGTAGTTGATATTGACTTTTTCCAGAGAATTTGGAGGATTTTTGAATTTAGGATATGTATCTTTTTTCTTTTTTTTTTAATTATTATTATTATTTTTTTCCTCCTTAATCTCCTTCCCCCCCGCCCCCCGCCACGGATGTTGCCGTCTCCCTTTTTAAGAATTGGATCTTCGAAGGCAGGGTGTCTCCCCCTACGTGCTCGCGGCATACACCCAGGGCCTGGCGCCCCCGGCGCATTTGGGGGGCCTGGCACACCCTGGGTATGGTCCGTGGCTCCACCTGGGGTGCGAACCCAGGACCTTCTGCATGCAAAGCAGACACGCTAACCACTACACTATGACGCCAACTCAATATGTATTTCTTTTATAAATTCCTTTCTTCTGTTTCATGTACATCTTGCTTTCTGGCTCAAGTATGTTGGTTATCATTTAATGATTTCTTAGCAGAATCCCTTTTTAAAAATGTTGGCACTATTAATATTTAACCAATGTTAGTACCATTTGCCACATGCGTGCCATTGAAATGAATTCTCTTTTGTTGTAATGGGTCCACTTATCAAGAGCAATTGTGTTTTGGGAAAGTTTGAGATTTTGCTTCTGGCATGTTGTATGTTTGGCTCAAATAAACTAAAAAAAAAAATAAATCTATTGTGTTTTTTCTTTTGCTCTCTTCTTTGGTAACAGTGTTCATTATAGCCAAAAAGAAAATATTCTTGAGATACAATTCATATACCATACAATATACCCCATTTATAATTCAGTAATTTTTATTCATAGAATTATGCAGTCATCACCATAATCAATTTCAGGATATTTTCATCACCTCAAAAAGAAACCCTGTAGCCTTTATCAATTCCCAATTCCCAATTCCTCTACCTTCCTCATCCCCCACCCTAGCAATAAACAACCAGTAATCTACTTTCTAGTCTGTATAGATTTGCTTGCCTGTTCTTGACATATCGTAAAAATAGAGTCTTATAGTGGTTTTCTTGTGATTAGCTACTTTCACCTAGCTTAATGTTTTAAAGGTTCATCAGTGTTGTAGCATGTATCAGTACTTCATTCCTTTTTATGGCCAAAGAGCATCCCATTGTATGGATAACATCACAAGTTGTTTTGTTTTGTTTTACAGTGAAGCGTTTTCATTCTCAACCTTCTTGTAGGCTGTGGTTAAAGCTTTGGATGAAGTCTTACCTTTGCTTTTTGACAGTGTTACAGTAGCAGCTATTGATATGCATTATTAAATTCTTCCACTTTCCAGGACATTTCCCTCTATTCCCCTATCTCTGGGAGTAGGGTAGATTTTTAAGGTCATATTTTTAATAGTTTAACTTGAACTGTTGGGTAAGTTAACTATACATGACTAATGTACGTGTTAGTTATATTAGTATGGCTAATATACCCCTCGGAAACTACCTTCCTCTGCGTTTGACTAGTCTCATGTACCTCATTTAAGTGGAATCATAAAATATTTGTCCTTTTTTGACTGGCCTATTTCACTTAGCACAAGTCTTCAAGGTTCATCCATGTTGTAGCATGTGTCAGAATTTCCTTCTCTTTTAAAGGCTGAATAATATTCCGTTGTATGTATGTATGTACCACATTTTGCTTACCCATTCATACATCGAGGGACACTTGGGTTGCTTATACCTTTTGGCTGTTGTGAGTAAGGATACTGTGAACATGAGTGTTCAGATATCTCATTCAGACCCTACTTTCAAATTTTCTTAGGTATATGTACAGAAGTGGAATTGCAGGATCATACGGTATTTTTAATTTTGCGGGAGGGAACTGCCATACTGTTTTCCATGGTAACTGTATCATTTTAGATTCCAACCAAACACTACACAAGGGTTTGTTTCTCCATGACCCTTCTAGTGTTATTTTTACTCTCTTTTTTTGATAGTAAGCTGTCATAATGGGAATCAAATTTCCCTAATGAAGAGTGATGTTGAGAATATATGATATGCAAATATTGTATGAGTTGCCTTTGTACTCTGTCGATAATGTCTTTTGATGTACAACTCTAATGTGTATATTTTTCTTGCCTTTGTCTTTGGTGTCATATCCAAGAAATCATTAACTTGGTGCTCTGAAGCTTTTGTTCTTTATTTTCTTCTAAGAGTTGTGTAGATTTAGCTCTTGCATCTAGAACTGTATTCCACAGTTTAGGATTTTGATTAAGAAAAATTGAAGAGTTGTTGAATAAAAATATTTCTTCTTGCTAGTTCTCTTGCTTGCTGCCATTTTGGTTATTGTCAAAGTCCTAGTATTTAAAATGCTATTTAATAGTATAGTACTTCCAACTTAGCAATTTCCCCTTTCTTTTTCTCATTTCATTTTATAGTAGAGGTGTATGATGTCATGATGTTTGCACTTGCTGGTATTAAAAAAACACAGAATATTAAAAATGACCTGCTTGTGTTAAGCTGGTACACACAAATATTATACAAACAAAATTAAATTCTCTCCTTTTAAATTAATAACCGTATAGGTGGCTGTGTCAGTAGCGACCAGCAGATTGAGCGCACTGGAGGGAAAGACGGTACTGTTAGGAACAATGACAGTATTGTTTGTGTAAGTGCATTATAGGATGAAGTTGGTAAAATTATAATTGTGTAGGATGTAAATACTATTTTATACTATAATTTTTTAAAGGATTCGGACGTGGCAGAGGGAGAGGGGCAGGAAGATTCTCAACCCAAGGCATGGGGTAAGTCTTAACCACCCTATTTTTGTAGTTAGTACCTTCTCTAGTTTTAAACTCTAAGGTTTTCCTTCCTCTATTCCATATCCATTTTATCGTGGTGAGTCAGATGTTTTCTATACTTAGAAAATAGTAAAAAAGCAAAATAGTACAAATAAAATTGTATCATAATAGGCCTTAGAGCAGAGTTTCTAGCCTTGGCTCTGTTGACATTTTGGATTGGGTGATAGTTTGTTGATGTGGTGGGGTGTCCTTTACATTGTGTTATGTTTAGCAACATCCCTGACCTCTCCCTACTAGATGCCAGTAGCAACCCTTTTCAAATTGTGACAATCAAAAATGTCTCCAGGCATTGCCACATGTCTTCTGAGAGGGAGGTACACATTTACCCCTAGCTGAAAACCACCGCATAAGTAATGTTAGTAAATCTAGCAGTTGTCTTTGAATGGTACATAAATGCAATGTTTATATAAAAGTGATAATTTTTTCCTGAATTATAATAGTAAAGGGTGATTATACTATGCAAGTGATATAATCAGTTGTTTATTCATTATTTCTTCTTGTTATTTCACTTTGTGCTGCTTCTAAAACATTAGCTCCCCCTGAACTTTTACAAAAAAAGCTTTTAAGCATCTTACAGAAGTCATATGTAGATGACAGTCAAGAAGGGAAAGAAATCGGTTCCAAGAAAAGCCCTTTGTCTCTCCATAACTTCAGGGCAGCACTGTTGTGGGTCACTGCTTTCAGGTGGTACCTCCTGCCATCTCTATTTTCTGCCCAAGCTCCCTGTGGACGAAGGATGGAAATACAGGGAACAAACATGTATGTCCAGCCCAGTAGCTTTAAACTATTTTGTGGATTTTGCTGTTTACCTTTAAAAACAGTCTTTTGTGATTAAAAACAAAATTTGTTGGTGATAGCACAATAAAAATTCTATTGTGAAAAATTTAAAGGTAGTATTTAATTTGGCCCTAGTTAGACCTCTGAATCGTGGGATTGCAATGGAAAAAAAAAAAAGATAATGAACAAAATTTAAAAAAAAAATTATAACCATTGTTTTTATACAGCAAGGATCATAAAAATCAGTTGTAAAAGATTCAAAGCCAAACTTGGATTCTAACTTGGTAAGAAAAGACTTATTGACTATGTAAGTCTGGGTTTAGTTTTCAGGAGGGCTTTTCAGAGAACCCTCATTTTTCCTAGAATGATCATGTCTCTACACCTGCTTTAGGATGCAGAGGATAGCAACTTAGGGAAATAGGGGTATCATATAAGAGTACATGGAAGGTCCCTAAGCAGCCTTTGTTTTTCAAAAGATCTGTATCCCAATGGCCAGAGAGCTATAATTAAATAGGAGAAGAAGGGTGAAGTTTCTCATGGTGTCTCTAAGAAGGAACAGAATTTGTTTGGGGGAAGATGATGTAAAGTTAATTTTATGACTTGATGATTGCTTCATTTGCCTTTATTCTTTATTTAAAACTCCAGGACGTTTAATCCTGCAGACTATTCAGATTCTCCATCTATAGATGGGTGTGGGACAAAACCACTAGTTTGGGAAACTGCTCAGAATGGTGCACATGAGGGAAGTGGTAAGTGTCTATTCTTGTTGGGGATGTGTTTTAATTGTTTGAATTGTTAATATACATACAAAGATGACATCAAAGTGTGCTGATGGAGAATAATGAAAAACAACCTGCTGTCCTACCTCTGAGACTATTGTTCGCTTGTTCTTAACATTTCCAAAGTCTCTCACTTATAAATCTCCCTAAGGTAAATTTGATTTTTTTCCTTCTGCACTCTGAGGAAGAGGCGGTAATTAATCCAAGTAAATCAGCACAAACCCCCCACTCAAATCTCAGTACGTCAGGGATGTTTTAAAAATTTATTAAAATTTTTTTTTCATATACAGTTGACATTCAATATTATATTAGTTTCAAGTACAGCATAGTGGTTAGACATTGCTGTATCTTATGAAGTGATCCCCCCAATAAATCAAGTACCACCCCCCACCCCGGCCCCCCCGCCCCCAGACAGTGTGTCAGGGATTTATAGAATTTCTTAGGAGAAGAACTTGTTACTGAAAGTAATTACCATTCCTAGTGATAGACACTAAATTTTAACCAGGTAAAATGGTAGATGATAGATGGGTTTGGGGCAACAATTGTTTTTTGCGTGTTTTTATGTATCCTGATGTTTTTGGATTATTACTTTTCTGAAATTCATGGGTGGATATTTAGTAATTGGCATGTTTATTTAATAGAGCTCATTGGAGGACATGTTCATGATAATATTTATTAAATACTGTGATTATATTTATAAAGACATAATTTGACACTTCCATATAAGATGAACCCTGGTCAAAAAATGACAATGCCATCATCACAGACACATAGTCAGTGAACTGGAAATCAAAGATACTGTAGAAGATCAGCAGAAGTTATAAGTGGTAATTTGAAAAGACTAGTAAAATTGGTAAATATATTATGGGCCTGATCAAGGGAAGGAGAAGCAGCATAAATAATTGTAGGAATGAGAAAGAGACTATTTATTAATTATTTTAATGATTAATTATAATTAAAAATATAGATATTAAAAGATCATGGGAAGATACTTTATGTCAGTACATTTTGTGCTGACATTTGAAATTATACATTAATCTTACTCTTCAACACAGATATAAAAGTCTTAAACCAAAACCCTGGAAACCAATTCCGTAAGATAGAAAAAGGATCATAAATCATGACCATGTTCAATTTATACCTGGTATTCAAATTTGTTTAACATTTAAAATCAATCAACTCCTAGATATATATCTAAGAGAATAGAAGACTTAGGTCAACATTTAAAATCAGTCAACTCCTAGATACATATCCAAGAGAATAGAAGGCTTAGGTCCACACAAATGTTCATGGAAACATAACTCAGAATAGCTAAAAAGTGGAAACAAACCAAATGTCCTTCAGTGGTTGAATGGATAAGTAGAATATGGTATATTATCTATACAATGGAATATTCATTTTTCCATAAAAAGGAATGAAGTACTGATACATGCTGCAGTGTGGACGAACCTTTAAAACATTATGCAAAATGAAAGGAGCCAGCCACAAAAGACCATATAGTTTATATTGTGTGATTTCATTTATGTGAAATGTCCAGATTAGGCAAATTTGTAGAGACAGAAAGTAGATTGGTGGTCGCCGAGGGCTGGAAATGTTCGAGAAAAATAGGTACTACTAATGGGTTCAAGATTACTTTTGGAGTGATGAAAATATTCTGGAATAGACAGTCATGATTGTTGCACAGTTTGTGAATATACTAAAAACTACTCAACTGTGTACTTTAAAAGGGTGGATTTTATGCTTTGTGATTTATAGCTCAATAAAAAAGAGTTTTATTCACCCCTTTAACAGAATAAAAGAAAATTCATATTATTTCAATAAGGAAAGCATTTGACAAAACCCAGCACCCATCCCTGATTTTTAAAAAGTTGGGCAAATCTAGAATCCAAAGAAATTTCCTTAATCAAATAAAAGACATCTGTAAAACTTACTGTAAACATTACAGTTAATGATAATGTGTTGTTTTTTTCTCTGGAACATGATAAAGGGGCTTATTCTCACTGTTTCTATTCACCACTGTACCAGATGTTTTAACCATTGCAATAAGGAATAAAGAAAAGTCAGAGAATTGGAAAAGGAGGAAAAAAACCTATTGTTTATGATAATGACATAAAAGAATTTCTAGATAAATTAATAAAGGAGTTTTAAAAGGTGCTAGATAGAGGTTGAATAAACAGATGTATATTTCTACAAGCCATCAGCAAAGAAAATGGAAAAAAAAAAATGGTAGCCTCAAAAAAAAAACAAATAACCTATGAAGAAGTGTAATCATATGCAAGATGACTACCTATGGAAACATAAAATATACAAACTCATGTTAAAATATAAAATTGAGAGAGTCAAGAAGAAATAAGGGAAAGGTATATAATTTTTAATATATTTCAAATCTCACTATTGTGAAGCTTAATTTTTACTGACTCCCTCTTTGGATTTATTGATCCATGGTAGTCCACCACATGAAAATTATTCCCACTGTTTTCCAAGTGAGGTTTATTGAGATGTATTTTATATATAACATTTACCATTTTGAATAGGTGTAAGTAAATTCTAATAAATTCACATAGTTGTGTAAACACTAAAAGCAAGACACTATGTTTCTATACTACAATGAACAATTGCAAATTGGAATTAAAAAAACCCCGGTACCATTTACAGTTGTATAAAAATGCTAAATACTTGGGTACAAATCTGTCAAAGTATGTGCAGGATTCGTATGTTGGAAAATTTGAAACATGATGAGTAAAATCAAAGCAGACCCCAAAAAAGAAGATACTCAATGTTTTTGAATTGGAAGACTCAATATTATTGAAATGTCATTTCTCTCCAAGTTGATGCATAGGTTCAGTACAAGTTCAATCAAGATTCCAGAGGATTTTTTGTTTAAATTGACAACTTGGTTCTAAAATTTTCATAGAAACGTATAGAAACTAGCATAGCCCAAACAATTTTGAAAAAGAACAACAAAGTTCAAAGACTCACATGCATTCCTCGATTTCAAGAACTTGCTCTGAAGCCGTGGTAATCAAGACTGTGGAACAAAAACATAGAGTGAAATCAATTATATAATTGTAGGTCTAGAAATAAACCCACAGATGCATGGCTAATTGATTTTGGACAAAGGTTCCAAGACAGTTCAGTGCCATACATTATACAAAAAATACAATCTTTTCTTTGTACACAAAAAAAAAATCACAGGTGGATGGATAATGGCTCTAAATGTATGAAACTCAAAGGCACAACTTCTAGACAAAACAGAGAAGCAAATCTAAGTCACCTTGGATTAGGTAAAGATGTAATTATCAGGGGATGTTGGATGAAAGGTAACTTCTTGTAAATCTATAATTATTTCAGAATAAAAAATGAACTGAAGATTTGAACATATGTTTCACAAAGGAAGCTATATGGATGGCGAATAAGCACACAAAAACACCCTCATCTTCATTGGTCATTGGAGAAATACAAATTAGAACCACAGTAGGTTACCACCATGCATCCATTAAAATAGCTTTAAAAGAAAACTGCGAGTACCAAGTGTTTGAAGATGTCAGAATAACTCAAAATCATAAATTCCCAGTGTGAAAGCATACATATAGCATGCACTCTTGACAATCCCAACTTTAGGTTTTTATTGAAGAGGAGTGAAAAACATTCACACAAAAACCTGCACATGATGTTTATAGTGGTTTTATTCATAATCACTGATTTTCAAATCAGTTGTCAAAGCATAATTTTGAATTAGTTAATGGTTATTTTTCTTTTTTCGTGTTCCCCCTCTTCCCTCTCCTGTCCTGTTTCCTGTCTCCGCCCTGCCTTCCCCTCATTCTCATTTAGAGTTTCAGATTCCTTGCTGAAAAAACATTTAGATAAGCAAATTATGTGTTTTGCAGAATACAATTAAAGGATATCTGTTCAGCTGATGGGATGCTGGCTATTTTTCTAGAGGACTCGCAGAATGGTATTATTGTCTTGTTGAGTTCTGAGTCCGGCCTTAAGTCTTACAGGCTCAGAAACCTGACTCTTGACAGTATAATAGTCATATCCATTCCTTAGAGGCAGACTGGCACTAACCAAAGTAGAAAGACTGAAGGATAGTCAGAATGCTTATTTATAAATTTGCTAAAAAAATTATCGATTAAATAGTTTGGAATTCTGTCTTTGACAACAGGGAAGGGAGCTTGGTGAACCTAGGAATGAGAACAAGGGTAGTTGATGCAAATTGAACGTTCAAGGGCCATCTGGCTAATTTATACTTGAGTCACAATATGGATTGCAGTAAATTTCCCTCACCTTGGATGTACAGCATATACTGAGCTTTGATGCTTTCTTTTCTCTGTTAAATTTGCTGACCGGTTTCTCTTCTAATAAATACCTTATTTGTTTTGACATGTTAAAACCTTCCATTTTACATTGATTCACAGAACTGGCATCAAATACCCAAAATGTAGCTCAGGATCTGCCAAACAAAAATTCTTATGGACATAAAGGTATGAATATTTTATTTTAAAAATTTCCTTACTTAAGAATTTTATAAAATGCTTTACTACAATATATTTCATTTTTATCAGGGCTAGGTAATTCATCACATAAATGTTTGTAATCTGCATTTTTACAGCTATTTGACAAAATAATTATGAGCTTTTGATTATAGAAAGTGTTTTTCAGGTTGGCTTTCAAGGCATCACAGATTTTTGCCACCATTTTCCTTTATCCTACATGGCTGCCTTACATATGCTTTTGATAAGAAGACTAACATCAAGTTAAATTGAACATAAAGCATACATCTCAAAGTTATTGTTTTAAACAAAATAAATGAATATCATTGAAGTTTTCATATATGTTTGAGGTGTAGGTGTATAGGCCTGTAATGGGGACCAAGCTTTTACTATAAAATTTTAATATTCCAGAATAGGATTAGGACCTGACCTTGTATTCTTCTATATCTAAGGTCTGATATTTTTTATAGTCTATATATCTAGGGTAGGTTACTGTGACATCTTGGTCCTGGCTTCTGACATGTGGCTGTCCCTTCTGTTGCCTGCCATACCACTTTACTGTGTTGTACTTCTGCTTACAACTAAGTACATACGTTGTCTTCTGCCTGCTTTTAAATGTATTCAGAGTCTCACCCTATTCTGCATGTCTAAATTTGTATTATAATTATTTTTATAATATTTTTCTCTAAGTGGTAGGCTAGTCTCTTTACATATCATGTATTAGAAAGTATGTTTTACCTTAATACTATTGAATTGTACACTGAAAAATTAAAATAGTAAATTTTATGTTATGGTATTTTACCAGAACTTAAAATTTTTGGGGGGAAAAAAAGTATGATTTAAACTTTAGGATGCTTTTAATATTTTATATATAGATTTTTGTAATGTCTCATTATTGTTTCTCTTCCCTGGAATATCCCTTATATATCTGTCTCTTCTGCTATTTTTCAGCCTTTAAGTTTTTTTCTGTGCTTCATCTAATCCCATAAGCTTTTTCTTAAACATTCTAGCTTTCATTAACTTCATCCTCCAAATTTCCAGTGCATTAATCAGCTTCATGTAACTTATCATTCAGTAATATACTGCCTTAATCACTCACAAAATTTTTAATTGTCTTTCTAATGAGATATGACTTTGGTACCTAGCATCATGCTTAATGTGTAGGTTTTTAACCTAGTATTGACTGGTTGATTGATGAAGGAGTCCTAAGGAAAATTCTACCATAAATGGTTTCCTATTATGATTTTTGAGGCTTCGAAATTGTTCTCTATGTTTTGATTAGAAACTCCTTATGTCAAACCTTCATTTTGTAGAATTTGTCAATCTTTAGAGTACTGTGTTCTATGATATATTTGACATGAGCATAAGGTAGATTGGATGGAGGTGGTACCAAGAACACTATGTACTAGCCATAGTTTGAAATTAGTTCAGTTGTGGACATTTAAAACTATACATGTACTTAGAGGTAAGTCTGGAAGGAAATACATTAAAATACTGGAGATTATGTATTAGTACTTAAAAGAAAGTCACATTGTAGAAAGACGATAAGAGTGAAAGGTAGGTGGCTGGCTTGCCTTAGATTCATTTAGATTCATGTACGGTGTGCTAAGGCCTGTGCAGAGGTCTAGAGAACAAGGTTCCAGTACTGATTTCGAAGAGACACTAAGTGTGCCTTGTGTTTTTTCATTTTTTCTACTTTTAAGAAAATCTGATACTTCAAAGACATATTTTATGACATTTCTGGAGAAATTATGGAAACCATTTAAAAGTATGAGTGAGCCAATACAGAGAATTGGAGTGCTAGTTCAAATATTAAAATCTTTCTCTATCAAGCCTTACTATTACAATTGACCCTTGAACAACACAAAGGTTAGAGGTGCACGGACTACCAGCATGGTCGAAAATCTCTGTATAACTTAAGAAGGTCCTCAACATATGCAGATTCCCAAAAGAAGACTAGAAAAGCAGCTGACTGCTGAATAGTATGAGTCTGAACTTCATGAGTTCACTTAACATGCTTTGTTCAAGGGTTAATGGATACCTGTAATTGAAAGCCACAGAAGAGCAGGGAATGCACCTACCCATGTTCTTCCTTCCTGTAACACATATGCCCTGTGATCCACAATAATAGATGAGATCTCTAAGTGATGTGCGTAGGTTTCTCACATAGGGAATGTTTTCAGGTTTGAAACATCTTCCTTTTGTAGCCACATAATAGCATATCTTAGGTGGTATATTACAGGAAGCCATGCTCCATAAATTTATAGATTCTACATTCGCTCGCCATAATCAGTCCTAAATTTGGGACATCCTGTTGCAAGCATTCTATAAGACTCTTTCCTAGGTAATACCATCAGTTTATTTATGAGGTGGTTATTAGGTTATTGACATGATTCCAAGGGAATTAGATCTGGTCACCTGCCTTTTTTTCTTAGGAATATGTCCCTCCTTTTCTTCCCCTTCTTTCCCCACACAACCTCATTGTAGTCAGATGCTCAGCTCATTTCTTCCCATTGAAGGAACTGAAAACATTCACAATTCCACTTCCTGGGGGTGGTTATAGTTAATATTTTGGTGTATTAAAAATCATTTTCTCTGGGTGTGTGTTTGCATGTATGCTTTAAAATAGTGGGCGTATACTTATATAGGATCTCTAAGTGCTAAAATCAGCATTTTTGAACAACAGTGCTTAACTGTTTTATAGATGATGGTTCTCTGAGAACTGTTTGAGCACATCCTCTGTACCTGCTCATCAGGATTTATAGCACTAGACTTGTTATGAGCTTGACTTATGTGTGCAGGTTTGCTGGAGACCTATTAGGGAACCATGCAGTGGAGCTAATATTTTATTAAAAAGGATGCTTCCCTAATTTAATAATTCAGTAATCCACCTAAAAGATCCAAGGCAGACCTACTTTTACTGAATTCTGTTTTGTTTTAAATTTTATATATAAGGAATGATCTCATTGTTTAATGTATATATTGGTATTATTCCTATACTTTTATTTATGGCAGAATTGCCCGGATATGATCTACACTGAAGCAGAATCAATTTGAGACATTGCTTTGAGTTTATGTGCATAGTACCTAGCTAAATTGCATTTGAAAACATGACAGATTTTATTGAGACTAGATTAAGAGCTTCGTGTTTCTTGGATTGTAAACTAAATTGCTAATGAGATACATGATATGTTTTGTGCAGTACCCAATAGAGAATTATTTGGAATAAGATGATATTTGACTTTGTTGTGTAAGCTGTGATTGTTGTCAACAGGGGCCTGGAAGAATTCTGTGGAAGAGTGGACAACAGAAGACTGGACTGAAGATGTAAGTGTTTAGTATCAGATGAGACCTATCTTTCTTTTGGCTTCTGGTAGTAGGGGCATGTGTATTTTAAGAAAAGCCTGAGATACTTTATGGATATTCATGGTACCTTTTTATACATCTGTGATTACCCTGTTGTTGTTGTTTTTCCCCTCTAATCAAATGCTTTCCAGAAGTTGGCGTTTTGAGATTTTTAAGGAACTTAGTTTAAAGTGTCCATTTAAAAATTGCCAGGTGTTAAATAGGATTGAAATTATTTTTTAGCTTATCTTTTTGTTGTTATTGTTGTTTGTTTGTTTATTTTTGGCCTGATAACCAAGTGATGCTATTGCCCTGGTCTATGAACTATTAATTATTCTTTATAACACTTTTATTAAAGGAGAGAGTAGAGTCTATGTGTTTTGGGTCACAGTTGAAATTAACCTAAATAAATCATTCTGGTTCTAGGCCTGACTTCTTCCCTTTTCAACTAGGCTGGCTCTTTTTTTGGTATTCATTTATTACACTGATATTTTTGAGTCTACTATACTAGCTTCTGGGTAGTGTTGATTTATTAGTTATAGGTTCACCATAAGATATTCTTGAATAAAAATATTTATCTTGAGAAAGTAAAAGTAACTGAACTAGCACTATATTATACATATTTTATACCATTTTGTTATTTGACTCTCAAGGACCAGTACCAGATGTATGTACATGATAGAGAGTTACAGCAGACACTGGGAGGGAGAGAATAAAGAGATTAGAGGTATTGACCTTCAAACACATATATTGACCCAGACTGAGATTTTTTTGGATATTTTTTTTTTTCTCATCTCATTTTATAGTCAAAAGTATATAAAAAAACAAGCTGCATTTATGCTTCCTTTCTTTTTTAAGAGTATTACATCTGACTTGTTAGGGAGTGAGCTGAGTAGGAAGGAGAATAGATATCCTCATTTGATTGGGATTTAGAAAATTTAGGGTATATTTTCATTTCTGTCACATACTAACTGTAAGTCCTTGGGGTATGATGTCACCAGGCTCTGAAAAGCTTTATATCTCTTTGCTGTTGTCTGGGTCATAGACAGGGTAGAAAATCAGCAGGGAGTCAGAAGGGAAAAGGAGTGTATTAAAATTCTAACCTGGTTGACTGTTGACATTGGAAGAGCCATCTTTCCTCTCTGAGCCTCCTATTTTCGTCTATGTAATGAATATAGCTGTCTTGCCTGACTCATGGGGTTTTTCTCTGGGTCAGATGCGGTCTTATGATATAAGTCAGCTAACAAGCAGTTCAAATGTATGTACATACAGAGATTAATATTCTGCTGCATAGACCATATCGTATCACAATGTAATTTATAATTACTGAAAAGAATTAGCACAGAGAATTTGGTCGTCTTTTCTCAGGAGTTATCAAAAAAAAATTTTGCAGGTTTTCTGAGTCGATACAAGGTAATGGTAATTGAAAGGTGTGTAATCTAAAATGCAAATTCTAAATTCCTTCTAGAGCTTAGAACAATAACTATTCACTTTTCCCTTCCCCTCCCCTTTTTTAAAGAAAGAAGGAAGCAGTCTAATTTTCTTTATTGTGTCAGTGATTAATGTGGTTCTTATTTACCTTGAACTTAATAATGTTTTGAAGGCTTTAGATCTACTCTATCACTGCTTTTTGTTGAAAAAAGGAATTATATCTTTATTGCTTCTCTCTTTGTCCTAACTCTATTTAATCTGTAGCATTCTTTAAGGCAAAAATGGATTCCTTGGGACTCTTAAGATACTACTTGGGAACAGTTCAGCATTAAACCATTGTTGAAATAAAAATCAATTCAGCACTTTTTGTTTTTACGGAAAATGAACACCTACTGTCTGCTCTGCCTCTGCTGAATATTAATGTCTGAGAAAATCTGAATTTATAGGGTGTGTCAGAGTTCTGAGACATTTAGAATTGATAAGAGCTAAAACAGTCTTTGAATAGCATTTTCACTACTTTCTTACATTATCTTATTAGATTAACATTTATCAGCCTTTAAAAATCCCATGCCCTACTTTGATAATGTAAAGAGCCTACCTTTCTTTCAATGATGTCAGTTGAGGTTTCAAAAAATTTTATCCTGTGTGCCTTAAAAGTGCTTTTAAAACAATATGTGTGAATCTCAGAATATTATGTTGAGTGAAAGAAGCCAAAAAAGGTTGCATATTTTAAAATTCCACTTAAAATTTTAGAAAATACAACCTAATTTGTAGTGACAGAAGGTACATTTGTTGTTACCTGGAGATGAAGGTGAGTGGTGGGAGGGATTGATTACCCAGGGACAGGAGCAAACTTTCGGGGTAATAGGTATGTTCACTGTCTTGATTTGGTGATGGCTACATGGGAGTATGCATCTGAGAAAACTCATTTAATTATTCAGGTTGAATATTTCCAGTTTATTGAATGTATTATACCTCAATAGATTTATTTGTATGAAAACAAAGAAACCTATAACTTAATAGGAAATGGAGATTACTCATAAATGAAATACTAAAACCATCTGTGGGGAAAGAAAACATCAATTTTTTGGCTTTTCAAACTTCCCTGTTTCTTTTCGGCATTTATGGAGACACTAGTGGTGGTTTTTTAAAATATTTTTTTGGCCTCACCCTTGGTGATGGTTTTGTTGATATTCTCATTTTGTATAATGTCAGTTAGAGTAGTGAGACTGGGACTTGAACCCTAGTCTCACTGCTTCACTGTGTTGTTTCCCTGATGTAAAATCCTTATTGTAGGCTTATCAATCTAAAATTACTTTCATCTTATAAAAATTACTCGTCATAATCACCAGTGTATTTTCTTTCCTTTAGACCACCTTTTGGGTGAACTAAAGAATTCATCAGTACTAATGAGAGTACCGGTGACTAAAAATTGTCAGGAATTTGCTGTTTTTAATTTTATGTTATATAAAATAAGATTAAAATATTTTTTCATCCCTTTCATATAGCTTTCTGAAACAAAGGTCTTCACTGCCTCTTCTGTTCCACCAGAGAATCCTGTCACACCTGGGCAAAGGTAAACACTTTTTGCCACTTTTTGTTTGTTATTCAAAGCACAATTGAAATTTATTGCCTCAAAAAAATTGTTTGGTACTTTGGTCTCTTTTTATTTTTTTCTTTCTTATTGCATATCTCTGTTCTCTTCTCTTTCTAAGACTTTATTTTATCCCTAACCTGACAGAGCCTCCATCATTTCCTAATTGGTTGTATCCACTGATGAATTAAAATAGGAATTATGTTTGTGACTTGTTATTTGTGGCAGAGATTAAATCTGTTAAATCTGTTTAATGGTTCTTTTTTACTTTTGTAAAGATGTTTTTGACAGATTAACTTAATAAAAAATATTCTTTAGTTTTTTCATATAATACCATTTATTTAGATCTTCTCAGGCTAATATAAATTTCTATCAGTTTTAATCTAGTAATATAGTTCACAAAAAAGGAAGGAGCTTTTTGGGTAATAGAAGTGTTGTTAGAATGTATACAGAACTGCATTATTGAAAAGCATTTATTTATATCCCAATTTTCACAATAACTGAAAACCTTTGTGGTTTCAAAATGCAGTGATCTAGAAGGATAAAAGCCTTGATATATATCACACACGAGAATTGAAAGCAATTTCGAACCTAACATGCTTAATTTCATGCTAAATGAGATGGTTATAAGACTTTGTTACAAGGAAATAAAAATGATCAAAGGTCATGTTTTGCAATATATATTGTTTTGTGAATTGCCCAGAATTTCTTGTTAAATGGATATAACTTCTTTATTGTAGCTATTACTCAGTGAATTTGATAGAATCATTTTAATTTTTTAAAAAGTATGAAGACTCTTAGTGATTATTTTTCAGAAGACAGTTCTATAGTATTTTTCATGCATATCTCCTATCAATCTTTTGGAATAGAATTTGCTGTTTTTTGTAGTAATGCAACTTTTTTGGGATGGGTCATATGTAATATAATTACCCTGGATCTGTATCCCTGAAGTTAGGATATCATAAACTAGAATATTACCTTGGGATCTAAAATACTAGTCTTGGACTTCAGTCTAGTTATGGGAAAGTAAAAGTGGTGGTGCATAGGGAGAGGAATTCAGGCCCAGAAACTTTGCTCTGTATTAGGAATGAGTCTTGAATTATTTCCCTTCTCAGAATCTGCCTCACTGGTGTGGTGAAACTTGCAGTTAAGAGAACTGATTGGTAACTGGCCCTGTAGGTCCTGTGGAGAAGAGTTAGTAGCTAACTCACATGTCAGGTAGTATATACATTTGGAAGATCATTTCTTCCTCATGCTTTCAGGTTTTTAGGTCATGGCTCACAGATTAGAATATCTGTCTTTCTGGGAGCATTACAAGTGTTCTAGTTAACAGTATGTTAATATATTGTGCATTTTTTCTTAAACTTTAAGAATGAAAATTACATGAGATTTATATAAGCTTAAATATATTATTGGATGGAATGCAGAGCTTACAGGAACACTTATAGTAAATGTGAAACTGCTTGAATTGTCTACTATGCCTGTGGTCCTCATTCCCCCAAAATATGAGTTTGCTCTCCTTAAGGGAAGTTTGAGACACTGGTTCCAATAAGAGGGGCAAAATATTCTAAAGGAAATGAGCTAAATGTCAGAAAATTGTTTCCTCTATTGTAAATTTTTAGATCAGTTGTCATCATGTCATTTCTCTAGAACTATCTCAATGCATCTTTTTATTTTTCTCCTCTGCAAGGCCCTGCTTCAGTCTCTGGCTTACTATATATATTTTTTTCTTGCTTTTGGCTCCCCTAAACTCCAGTTTCCAAAAGCTTTCTTCACTTAATTAATTTTTAGCATGAATTTACTTTATATTGATTCACTTCTCAAATTCATTTGTTGATAAGATTCGTTTATGACTCGTTCCTCATTTGCTTTTTGTCTGCTTAGCATTGATCTGGTAGCCTTGCTTCAGAAGCCTATTCCTCCCAATCAAGCCTCAGAAGTCAACTCCTTTGAAACTTCCCAACAGCAAGGCTTTGGCCAAGCCCTTGTCTTCACAAATTCTCAGCACAGCAATCAAATGGCACCAGGGACTGGCAGCTCCACTGCTGTCAACTCCTATTCTCCTCAGAGTCTGGTAACTCACTTTTATTTCAGTATGGGATTTTAAGGAATGTGCCTATGAGCAAATATATTCTAGAATGACACATGCCTTATAATTACTTTCTAAATATAAAAATTTCTATAGTAGATCTCAATCCAGAAAACAATGATGTGTTCATTTCCAAGCACATATCTGATGATTCCATGTGGAATTCAACTACTCTGAGTTTTCTGGACAAAGATAAAAATATTTCTGATTAGTTGAAATCTTTTCAGTTATAATCACTCATTCATCCTTCTTATTAATAATTTTTTCTTGTATTTTATTTCAAAATGTATCTCTATATTTAAGATGTTAAAATTTTCAGTTATTTTCCAGTTTACTTAAATGCAAATGTTTGTCAGTATTGGGTTGCTTAAATTATGCAAAAACAGTTATTTCCAAGTCTGCCTAGGTGCTTATATTTTTTGTATTTTTATTTTTTTATTCCATAAACTTAGTGTACTTTTTCTTAAAATGCCACACTATATAGTAGAGACCCTTATAATTTGGATGCGTTTTCATTGGAACAGTGTCATCTGCTGCTGCATAAATGACTGACTTCCCATGAGAATTAAGCTCCCATCAGAAAGAACTTTAGGAGTTGTTAGTGAAGGACATGAAGGTAGGCTGATGAGAGTAGAAGCTTTAGAGCATGAATGTAGTTGCAGAATGGAGAAGTGAAGTCCCTGTCCAACTACGAGCAGTTGTGAGTTGGTAGAAAGGAGGCTGGAAGGACTGTAAGCATAGTTTTCAGTTGTGATAATTATTTCAGTTCATTTTTACTGTGTTTTACCTGAAATTTACTGTAAGAAACAGTTTCTTATGAATGTGATATAATCTTTTCCCCCTACCTGACTCAAAATCATTTGCTTTACCTTAATAAAATGGAGAATTGAATATGCAAGCTTTCCATTGCTGTCTTCTACTCTGCACAGTCATGTCATGTCGAGTGTAACTGGCTTGGGAACTTGACATTTTTAGTGTCATTGACGGTTGTGCATGAGAGTGTTAGTGCTTGGTGTAGACAGCCCAAAGTGTGGTGCCCTCGCTGTTTGAGAGGGCCCAATAATGCCACTCAGTTTTGATTGAGCCATCATGCCCTTTTCTCCTCTGTCTTTCCATTTGCTGCTGGTATAGTGATATCATGTCTTCGCTGACTTGTTGGAATCTTAGCCAGGCCACTGAGAGCATAGGTAGGACATGAGTTTGTTTTTTTACAGTGACTTTCAGGTATTCTTTTTGTCATGAACAATACTTTGAGTAAGAATTGCTTGTTTAGTGAATTAGAGCAGTGGTTCTCAACCCTACTGTATTTTTATAATCAGTTGTAAATGTCAGTAAATAACAGCAGTGATGAGGAGAAGGAGAAGGAGAACGATGATGATGATGATGATGATATAATGCCAGAGTCTACACAAGACTAAATAGGTCAGAGTTTTTGGGATTGGGAGTTGGGCACATGTGTTGGTGTATATGTGAGTATATGCACACGTGTACCAATACACACATTTTTAGAGTTGATTGAAACATGTAGGTATGATTAAGAAAATCTATGCTCAGTCTTGCCTGGAGCAAGACGCTAGTCATTGACTCAGTGATTTGTAAAGCACACAAAAAGTTCATTTGATAAGCTGATGCAGGATAGATAGGGAGGAAGAAGATGAAGAGTAGAAGCATCATCCAAAAATCCTTCATTGAACAAGTGGGCTTGAGCTGGGTTTTGGTGGATTTGTAGCTCAAAAGAGAGTTGTAGTGGGCAGCATGAGCCAAGAATCTGGAGTAGTGATAAATAATGTTAGTGCAGCTGTTCTAATAGGAGCAGATTCTGTGATTTATGTGCAATAACTGCCCACAACTTAAAGATTTGCTAATAGTAGAGAATTTGGATTTCCTTAAAACAACTAGGATACTTTGTGTCTTTGGATATTGATAACAAATAATTACTTCAACTTCCTAGATCTGGCCTCTTGAAGGAATGGAGATCATTTCTGTTTTTGACCTTTTAGGTGGTTTTGAAAGTTATTTTTGACAAAGAACTTGTTTTTTCAGAAACTGAATAATCTTGATAATATAAAAATGCAGTTGATCTGCCACTACGTTCACTAATCATAGGTTTTCATTCTCCTGAGATCTTGATATCTGACCTGACAGGATAGATGGGGGAGGTACAGCATTGTCTTTTGTATACTTATGGAACATATTTGGTGGTTTTAGTCATCTAAACAACTTGAAATAAACACAACAGTGTCCAGGGTACCTGTTCAATACACACATACCTCCTGTGTAATTTAGCTTCTGATTTGTAACACTAACTTTTTTAATAAGTGCTGCGACCTGCATTTAATCTTGTAACCTGATTGATCTTTTTTTTGTGGTTGATCTTTTCTGTGACCAAACCTATTCTAATCATTAAAGATGATTACTATTCCACATATTAAGAAAAAACTATTTTTGTTTCATAAGCTTGTTTTTGTTATTTAATTAATGTTATTCCTTCTTAGCTTAAAAAAGGTGGTATTTTGTTTGTAAATTTGTGACGTCACTTTTTAAAAGGTCAGTGTCTTTTTTAAAATAATTAAATTTTTTCAATTACAGTAGGCATACAGTATATTAGTTTCAGGTGTACAGCACGGCGATTAGACATTTATATATCTTCAAAGCAATCACCCTGATAGATCTAGTTACCTGTCTGACACCATAGATAGCTATTACAATACTATCGACTATAAAAATCAATTTCTTAAAATCCATGGATAATATTCCCCTTCCCTGTAACCTCTTATAGCAAAATCAGGAAGGATTGCTGGATTTATTTAGTGAGATCTTGTTTCATAGTAATGTTTTCATGTAGTAGTTACATATGCGAGTCTTACTAATTCAGATGTTCTTGGTTATAGTTTATAAAATCCTCGTGAAAATACTTGGTGTGTTTTAAAGCCTGAGGTAGAAATTCTGTATTGCTGAGGATTTCTGCTTTCTTTCTCTTTAAAGTCATCCGTCCTTGGTTCAGGATTTGGAGAGCTTGCACCTTCAAAAATGGCAACCATCACCAGCTCCCAGATTTTGGACCAGTTGAAAGCTCCGAGCTTGGGCCAGTATACCACCACCTCAAGTTCACAGCAGAATAGTACAAGTCCCCCCACAACTACTACTTCTTGGGACCTCAAGCCCTCAGCTACCCAGTCCTCAGTCCTTAACCATTTTGGTAAGTATACATTTTCTGTGGTGGTTTGCCTCTAGTGAGCACATGCTGAACATTAGCAGAGATTGTTGATTTGTGAACACTAATGTGGAATTTGTCCAGAGATGTTTCTTTTCAGTAGAACATTGCCGTTTCTGATTTAAGTAAGCTTTGTATTATATAAATGCCTGCATTTATTTGTTGTTGTTAGTAATAGTACATTCCATGAAGAGATGTGCAAAAGCATGGTAAAGGCATGCAAATATAAGTAAACAACACTGAGTAAATGCCTAGACAGAATTTTCTGAGCTGTATTATAATAAGGTGGTGGCAGAAGGTGGAATATGGACAACATTTGAAATCACACCCTCCAGGATTGCTTTATCTAACATTTGCATATATCCACCATGATTTGGTTTAGCCTTAACCATCTATGGTTTATAATTTAAAGGCAATACATGTAAGTTGGATGTTTTTAAAACTATACTCTCACAGACTTTGTGACATTAAACCACCATCTCCCACCATCACACATGTCACACCGTATTAAGGAATTTCTCTGCTGAATGAAATAGCTTACTGTTATGGAAGTACCTGATACTGTTCCCAGGTTTGAAGTGATATCTACCAAGGAAATTGACTAGAGATTCAATGCCCCAAATTTTTATTGGGGGGCTGGTTACATAGGTACCCTTTGCCTAGTACATACCAAAATTCCATATTCCAAGAAGGAAAGCAAGTATTCAGCATAAATCACATTGTACAAACACTCAAAGCACAGAATCCTTTTATAACAGCTAAAGTGGTGGCACCCGTTTCCTAGAAAATACCAAAATCCTGTATTCTCACACACAAGCCAAGAGCCAGTCTTGCAAACCATCATTTCTAATGGCAGCTATAGGCTTCCTGTGTTAACTTTTTTTCTGCACACTTACTGAGTGATAATGAGTTTATAGATTTGAGTATGCTATTCTCATGTTCTTTATAAAGATTTGTCTTTTTTTTAGGTGCCTCTAATATTAAATCCAAAAATAGATTCATCTAAGATGGAAATAGTAATACTAAGTCATGGGTTGCTAAACTGGATTTGCTATCTGTTTTTGTAAATATAGTTTTATTGGAACACATCCACAGTCATTTACATATTATCTGTAACTACTTTTAGTCGACAAAGGTAAATTTGAATAGTTGCTAACAGATGACAAAGCTTGAAATATTTACTATCTGGCCCTTTGCAGAAAAAGATTGATAGAGATAGCATTGAAAATCAGTGGTGAAAAGGTGTTTATTGCTGTTGGATATCTGGCTAGAAAATGAAATTGTATCCCTATTGCCACTTTACACTAAAGTGCCAAAAGGGTCAAATATTTAAACATAAATAGTGAATCTAGAACATTGATAGAGAAAAACATAGGAAGATTTTGATATAGTCTGTGTGAGGTAGACCTTACTAGATTTGACAGGAAACACCATAACCAACTCAAAAGAAACAAACTATGAAAAAACATTTTAAAGTTATGTCATAGACAAAGGGTTAACTTCCTTAGATAAAAGGAGTAAGTAATAATAAGGAGATCAGCAATGAAGTAAAAATGATCACAGAGGTATGGACATGTCGAGTTCATAGGCAAAGAATATTTAAGTATATGAATGATGCTTAGTTGAACTTAAATCATTTTATTTTGCATCTTTTATACCATTTTCCACCAATCAAATTAAGAAGGATAAAAATTTGGTATTGCACTATGTTAAAAAGTATATGTTCTATCTGTGGATAGGAATTTTGAAGTGTTTTTCAAATTTTAAAATATAATTATTCTTTGAAATGGCATCGGATTCTGCGGGTATACTTGTACTTGAGCAAAATGCCTTACATAAAAATATAGTCATTGCAGCATTATTTTTCATAGCAAGAGATTGAGTGGAAAACCAAAAATCCCATTAATATAGTACTAGTTTTAAAAAAAACAATACCTATGTACACTGGATTACTATATGACCATAAAAATTAAGTAGCTCTCCATATATTAATGTGGAACAGTCTCTAAAACCTAAATGGCTTGTGAGGAAGCAAACCATATGTATATGTAGTGTGTGTGTATGTGTCTCTTCCTGTGTGTGTATAATATCTGAAGATTTTCAAGAAACTGGGTACAAGGTCTGCCTCTGTGAAGTGAATCTGAGGATGGAGGTGGAAGGGGTGATAGGTAGGCATCATATACATTTTTGTACCTTTTGGATTTTGTAATATTGCATATATTACTTAGTGAAAAAAATTAATAAAATAATTTTCAGAAGTTCAATAGAAAATCCATAAAGCAACAAAAATATTCTGTTAAAGGCCAGATGTGTATAGCAATTCCATACTATCCTTACCTATTCACCACCCTATATGCTTTTAGCACAAACTGAATCTCCTCTCTGCTTAAGAAATTAGCTACAAACCCATTCAGGCATCCTTTTTTATTTATCATATATGAGAGAGAGAGAGAGAGAGAGAGAGAGATTGAGACAGAGAGAGACAGAGACAGAGACACACAGAGACACACAGAGACACACACACACACGATTTAGTTAGAAGATGCTTGGGAGAAATTGATGGAGACTGTAACTCTTTACTATCAGTGATGGTGGAATAGAGAGTTCTAAGCTTGTGTGCCTAAATAATTGATTGTTGCTTACTTTCTTTTACCCCCTCTTTACATATTTCATAGACTTTAAATCTCAGCCTGAACCATCCCCAGTTCTCAGCCAGTTGAGCCAACGACAGCAGCACCAAACTCAGGCAGTCACTCTTCCTCCTCCTGGGCTGGAGTCCTTTCCTTCCCAGGTAAAACTCCGAGAGTCAGCACCTAGAGACAGTACCTCCACTGTGAACAAACTCTTGCAGCTTCCCAGCCTGACGGTTGAAAATATCACTGTGTCTGCCCACCAACAACAGCCTAAACACATGAAACTCCCCAAGCGGCGGATACCTCCAGCTTCTAAGGTGAGTATTTCATCTTGAAGTCACAGTCCCAAAGGTGGATGTATCTTACTTAGCATGTAGCTCAAGTGTTGGGTTTGCAAGTGCAAGTCTAAGAAACTGTGATGTGGTATTTTTCAAGCTTACTGCTTTATGAGGAATTGGACGTTTCTGGGTGTGACTGGGTTAATATTAGAGGGGATGGTTTTGTGCTGAGAGAGACTGTTAATTCAAATTATAGAATCTGGCTCGAAGAATCCTATGGTCTTTAGTGTTTAGCTGTGTCCCATAGATAGAGGATGAGTGGATCTTGGATCAGATAATGCTTTCATCAGAAGCCTACTCTCCTTCACTCAACCATGACCACAGCGCTCCCAACCCCTGCTTTATTACTCTAAGAAGCAGTTGATAGCATTGACCATTCTGTTAACTTTTAATTTTTCTTTGCTCTTTTCCCTTCTCTCTCTAAAAAAACTATCCTGTTCCTTTTTCCTTCCTTTTGGCCTCTTCTTGCTCCTTGTTCCTCAGGCCTGCCAGGAGTGCCCTGGGAACCCAGTGCCCCGTTTGGCTCTGGTATAGGCCTTTGGGACTTGGAATCCCTGACCTCTGTCCCTGACATGACGGCTTTGCTTTTTTAGATCCCAGCTTCTGCAGTGGAAATGCCTGGTTCAGCAGATGTCACAGGCTTAAATGTTCAGTTTGGCGCCTTGGAATTTGGATCAGAATCTTCTCTCTCTGAATTTGGATCAGCTGCAAGCAGTGAAAAGAGTAATCAGATTCCCATCAGCTTGTATTCGAAGTCTTTAAGGTACACAACCTCCCACTTCTCTGGTTTTGATTGAATTAAGTCTTGCTTGCAAGAAAATAGAGCCTAAGAAATTACCTGGTGAATATAATACATAAACCTGTGGTAATGGGCTTGTTTGTGCAGCCATCACCAGTATCTAATTCCAGAATTTTTCTTCCATCAACCTAAAAAGAAACCCTGTGCCTGTTAGCAGTCACTCCCAATTTCCCCCTCCCCTCATCCCCAGCAACCAGTAATCTGTCTTTGGATTTTCCTGTTCTGGACATTGCATAGACTCGTGCAATTTGTGGCCTTTTTTGGTCTGCCTTCTTCACTTGGCAATGTTTTCAAGGTTCATCTATGTCATAGCATGTATGCATTTTGTTTCTGAATATTGTGCAGACAAAACACCACATTTTGTTTATCCATTCATGAGTTGGTGGATGCTTGGGTTGTTCCCACTTTTGGGCTGTTATGAATCATGCTGCTGTGAACATTCAGTTACAGATTTTGTGTACTTTTGATTCTTTGGAAATATACCTAGGAACTGCTGGGTCATATGGTAACTCTTATATTTAAGGGAGCATCAAACTTATTCCATGGTGGGTGTGCAGCATTTTACATTCCTATAAATAATTTTCGAGGGATGCAATTTTTCACAGCTTGCCAACACTTACTTTCTTTCAATGGACTATTTATAAATAGAGAAGTCCAGATTTTAGATTTTATTCTATTAGTTAAAATTACCACTTTCCAGAGCCCTAATCCTGATATTTGCTTAAGTTCCCTTTTAAAGATGGTCTCAGACATCTGGATTCCTTAAAACTATTTCCCTGCTTGTCAATTAAATTAGGTGGGTCTGGCTTTGGTGAGGAAGGAGGTGGGGTGGGGTGTCGTTTTGCATCTGCATTACATTGTTAATACATTTAAAGAATGCAGTAGTATTCATTTGTAGTTATAGACATGTTTATTTAATTTAGAATATGACAAAATGATGAAATAGTTCTACTTCATGAAGCCATACAAAGTGACACATTTATGTCTAATACCTTTTATTCTTTGTAGTGATTCTTTGAATACCACTCTACCAATGACCAATGCAGTACAGAACTCCACCTATACAACTTCAGTCATTACCTCCTCCAGTCTGACCAGCTCATCCCTGAGCTCCACTAGTCCAGTAACAACGTCTTCCTCCTATGACCAGAGTTCTGTGCATAACAGGATTGCATACCAAAGCTCTGTGAGTCCATCGGAGTCAGCTCCAGGAACTGTCACGGTAAGTGGTCTTTCAGATTTTTTGTCTTATTTGGAGCTCAGTGTGTAGTGTGGGAAATTAAGATTTTTGGATGAAATTTTCTTTTAGAAATTAGCCAACCTTTTGAGTAGAATCTGTGTAGTTTGTTGAATTTGCTAATAGTGGGCATCTCATTTGAGACCAGCATTTTAAGTACCATCCACAGGGATGTGTGAATGAACCCAGAAGCTTAATATAAGGATAGTATAAGGAGACACCCCAGATTGTTCATAGTGGTTTGGGTGGGGTAGGAGGGGACTAGAATCTTATCTGTAATATTTTAGTTTCTTGTAAGGCAAAGATGTTCAAATGTTATTGGTTGGTGAGAACTACTTTAAAAAGTGAACAAGGTCATAAAAATATTAAAAACAGTTGAATTGGCCTAGCAGAAATTCGGGTACATTTTCTAAGTTTCCTTCTAAATGGATGATATTTACACATCTCTACTTCAGAGTTCTTTGTTATTGTTGTTGTTTTTAGCTCCCTTCTTTTTGTTTTTCACATTATATTTGATTTTTCTTCAAATATCCGGTGATTCCAGGCTGCCTATTTGACACTAAAAGGTTAACTAAAGGCTTTGGTTTGGGTTGTTGAATGTGTACTTTGATGTGGGACAGCATGGGTGGGCCATTTCTTTTGGGATAGGAAACTCTTTTGTTAGCCCCTTTGGGCCTTTTCTATTGAGCTTGTTTAGATTCTCCTGATACTGTTTCTGAGTCTCTTCTCTGTAGGACCTGTGCCTGTCTGTCAGTGTCATAAGAGCCTACCGGTAAAGGGAGGCTGCACTTGGATTGTTCATTTTGTCTACATTGATTTGATTCATCTTTTTTTTAATAGTGCCCTTGGCCATATGATTTCCTTTTGATAGAGTTTAGAGCCTATGAGAAAAGGTGGGAGGGGGCATTCACTCTGCTGTGCAGAGGGTGGAGAGTGAGAGGGAAGAAGGGCATCTGATTCTGTGCAGTCTTCAAACAAATCCTCCTACATTTAGCCCTCACTCTACTCCCACTTCCAAACTTATTTGTTATTGGGAAATACTGAATTGCTTGGTATGGGTCTTCGTTTTCTGGTTTTTCATACTACTGGCTTAGGATTTAGTTTTATGAGGTCAGCTGAATCAGTTACCATTTTTTCGCCTATATTTTTCTTTCTGGGTTTACATATTTAAAAAAAAAAACATATTCTTGATCTATCATTTTTAACAAGTTTATTCCTTTGCTTTCCAATATGGTAACCACTAGCCACATTTAGTATTTTATTTAAATTAAATAAACAATTATAAGTTCACTTCCTCAGACATACAAACCCTATTTTAATGCTCAATATCCAGATGTGGTTAGTGGCTACGATATAGAACCATGCGCACACAGAATATTTCCATTACTGCAGAACTTTTCTTTGGGCAGTGCTGGTCTGTACAGTTTCTAAAACGTCAATCAGAGTACATGCTATTTAAGATTAAATCTTGGTTATCTCTGTGACATTTCAATTCCAGCTCTAACTTTACCTCTTGTTTTGCTTACACACATCACTGTTCATCTCTTTCTTGGCTGGCTCAACTAAAACCCCTATAGATTTCTGATTTTTCCTGACTATTTGATAATTTCTTTACTTTTGTTACTACTATTCTTTTCCCTAGAATTTCCCCACCACGAATAATGTGGCTCTTGTGTTGTCACTTTGTCTAGCGTTTATGTTTTAAAAATGATTTTCAATGTGGAACGAATATTCCTTAGGTCTGATGGCTGTTGTTTCTTGTTCTCCTTCTCTGTTCTTTTTGTCTGGTGCAGTTTTGAGAAGCCTTTACATGTCAGGGTTTGTGCTGTTTAGGATGCATATGCTTGATACCTTCTGTGTATGTTTAGTGAGTAGCAACCCTAGTTCAGAGGGAGGCAAAGGCGTAGAACTTTGCCTGCTCTCTACCCAGCTTTATAAATTGGTGAGACGTGTTGATATCCTTTCCCTGACTTTAACCTTTTAACTTATATATATATATTTTTTCCTAGCAGTTCTATTTTATTATTTACATTTCTTGTAAATAATCTCAAATTGTTTTAAGACTAAAATGTGTTGTAAATAACTTCATGCAGAAATTGTACAGGATTTGGATTAAAGTAGAGATAATGGTTATAAGGTTTGCCTTTTTCTTTAGTAGTTTTGACATTTGTAAGAAGGAGATTTCTGTTAGCTTCTTTCTCTCATCTAGGGACAGTGTCTGAGCCTTGTAGATTCCATTATCAATCTATGCCATGTCTCTCCTGCCTCAGTTTATGGGAGCAGAAGTTGTCCTGTGAGTTGGTCCTAGTGAAATGCCTTATGGTTAACAGACCAGTTGTTTTCATGTTCTCCTCTTTTGGAGACTTCCACACTGTCCTAAACCACTCTTTCTCCACCCAGTTCAGAAAAACCATGTTTCAAAGTAACACTTCTTTTTCTCTGAGAAGCATTTTGCTGTTACTATAAAATTCATCCCTCGTATGACAGTTCTCTTTATTATAATTTGAAACTTTTTCTTTCCTGCATGAGGGGTACTCAGGAGACAGAACATACAGGAGACAGAACGGCTTCCGATGATCTCGATGTAATGAGAGTTCATAAGTTCTTTATACTGCTTAAGTTTTAGGACTATTTCATTGCTCCCTGTGATTTGGGTCTTATGTTGTATCTTTATTACTTCCCTAAATACCCAATCTGATTTTCAGAAATGTCAGCTCCTTGGATTTATTAAGAATTTGTCGTATTGCCTCTTCTTTTATGAAAAGACAGAACAGGCCACCGTTCCTTGATTAGTTTGTATTTCATATGTTTGTGGATAAATCTCAAGTTATCATTCAATTTTGTGAGTTTAATTACTTTTTCTTCTCTTTCTTACAGAATGGACATGGTGGTGGTCGAAGTCAGCAGACAATAGACAGTAAGTGTATAAGTTAACCTTGTCATGGCTGGTGGAAACAGGCAACAACAAAAAAATGCGGTGGTGAAAACAATAAGTTAATGGCTAAATGTGCAAAAATAGTCATTTAAAATTTTTTCTGATAGCTACTTCTGATTTATTGTTGGTACCCTTTCTTTGGCAGAGTTTAGAAGTTCAGCTGGAGATTCTTGAGTGACCAGGTTGTAGCTGGTGGTATTAGAAATGCCATAGCCACAGGAAGAAGGAGGGGATAGTCTCACATTCTGCCGTAGTCAGACTGCACCCAGAGTATGGTATTGATTTAAAAGATACTTTGCTCAGAGATACAGGTTCAAAGATGGTCAGAGGGCTCTCACTACAGTAATATGAAGGATTTTTAAAACAAGAATTGGTGTGCTAGTTCAAGAAAGAAAGACATGCTAATTGCCTACAGGTTCTGACACTATTGTTAGGAAGAGACGTAAAATGATGCTTACTGTAAACACTTGGGAGAAAATGATGGGACCCCCGCTCCCGCAATTCTAGTACAGCTCATTGGTCACCGGAGATGGTGCAGGTGAATCCCTTGTTAATTATTTCTTTCTTTTGTTCTTGGCTACCTTGTCTGTGATTATATATGATTGTTGTTAATCATTTAGTGAGGCCAATGGGTATTGGGTATGGAAACCAGAAAGACTCGTTTTATTTACAATTTTTTGGAGTGCGGACGTGGAATTTTACCAGACCAGGACTGGGCCTCAGTCAGAATTGAAATGACACATGTGATTTACTCAGTGTTAGTTTTGGTAATGCTGGGCTGCCAGAACTGTTTGGAGATACATTGGTATCCCTGAGAATATTGAGTATCAGAAGAAGCGCTCATTCTACAGGCCATGGTGGCAAGTTTCTTTTGTCTGGATATGGGGTTGAGAACACATAGAGGTGTTCTAGATTACTTGGAGATTTTAAATGAAATAATGAGATATGAAATATCTGGAAAATTGTGATTTTTAGTTAGGTTTTTATCCTCCCATATTCTCTTCTCCACCCATTCTCTCTCTCTTCACATACATACACTTGTTCTTTTGAGAAGCTTTTGATGGACCTGTTATTAATGTGTTCTAAGACCCAGGGAGGTAACTTTTGGGGTCTGAATTTTGAGTCAGGGACATCTGTATTGTCGTCATCTGATTTCTATAAGAACAGGTGTCATATTTGGAATAGATTGTCGGTAAAAAGCAAGCCTCAGGAGTGTGAAGACTACTGTAAGAATTGACCGAGTTGTATGTTAACCCCATTGCTGCTTGTGCTTGTTTTCGAGTCATCCTTCCTTTTAGAAACTAATGTGTTTTCCACGGGGCTTCCAGGGAGTGCTGCAAGAGGTTAAAGGTTGCTTCTCCTTCCTAACTGGAAAAGACAATGATGCTTTATTTCCAAGCACATATCTGATTTGTATGTGTGGATGGCACTAAAACTGAGTCTTTTCTGCAGTTAGGATTGATCATACTCATGGACTTCTAGAAGCCTCACGTTCTCTGAGGTTATTTTGCTCAAGGACATGTGAAGGAAATGCTCACTGTGCCTTTGATAGTAGGTGTTGGACAGCAGGTGTATGTTTTTTCTGTAGGTTTTAGGCATATATAGCTTCACAGTGTATGTACCCTGGGCCATGACAAAATGCCCTAAATTGGCTGTGAGCTTTCACAAGATCATTCCAATGTGATAGAAGCAAAGACCTAACTCTTGGGTGGTGTCACCCACCAGATTCTCACTGCCCTTTGTGCCTTTCGAGGAAATTTTGCCTCACGTTATAATTATGTATGTAAATTTCAGAGCCTCTTGCACTTTTTGATGCACCTTAGGGTCAGGTTCCTTTAGTTGAGAGAAGTATCCCTACATCAAAGGACAGTTTATAATTATAAAGATGTCATTTCCTACTCTTTGCCTGAGTCCTGTGCATCTTACCATCACGTGTCCTTTTGATAAATCATTTCTGACAGAGAAAAAAACTGTCTGGGGACATGCTTGGGCATTTTCCATGGCGAATGTAACTTTACATATGTCTCAACTGAGCCTGACATGTCACAAGACATTGAGCATATTTCAGATATTCACGATTGGTTCTGGAGCTAAACCGATCTGTTTCTTACAGCTACTTCATCCGTTCCAGCTCCAAAGACAACAGACCCTCCCTCCGCCCTCCCATCTGTGGGCTCCCTACCCAGTACCACCTCCTGTACTACGCTTCTACCTTCCGCATCCCAGCACACTGCCACTTTGCCCTCCTTGTCCCAGCCTGGTGACCTGTCCAGCAGTCCCCTTTCTCAGCTTAGCAGGTATGGGGAAAATGTGGGGCCCAGAATGAGAAGTCCATTGGTACAAAGTCCTAGAGTTCTTATAGAAGACTCTTCCCATGAGCAAAACCCACAACCCGTTTATTTCCTCTAGCATGGTGTTCTGGCCTTCTGCAATAATGCTCTAGGGTAGGTTTTGGCTGGGTGGGGTCATAGAGGCACCAGAGATGAAAACTTTGCATACTCGTAATGCCTCTGTTGTCACAGAGCACTGGGCCTCCTGGGAATGGGGTGGATGGAGTCAAGGGGTTGCTGCTACTCTTCTTTGACCCTCAGGAGGGTACCCCTAGCTGAGCCTCTCCTCCAGGCCTTGTCACTTTGATACAGGGTGAGAATGATGTTGGATTTCTCAGCACATCTGACTTGTATTTGTCATGGCTTCAAAGATCAAATTATTAAAACAGGGTGTAGAAGAATGGGTTTGTTTGGTCCTCACCCTGTGTCTTTCATGTAGAGTTCACCTCTTTCCCCCTTCTGGATTTGATGAGAATTCAGGCTCTGACTCTGGCATGTGGGGTTGAACATAGGAACTTTTCTTCCCTCACACACAGATTTAGTGGGGTCTCCAAGGCTGACAGTGTTCTTAGTGCAATCCTATTCTTACTTTTTCCAGTCTAAAGAGCAAATGATTATAGCTGACCAAAGGTGGCCCTGGAGGTTTTCCAGGCCAGGATATTCCAGATCTTCATGGCTAGTACCCTTTAGATCCTTCTAACCACCAGAACTCCTGGACTGGGTTGGGTTCCAAGGTGATGGGTGTGAGGCCGGGGCTTCCCCTGAAGGGGTGGGGCAAGCTTATACCTAGCCCATCTAGATGCGTGGGCCCCACTTCTGCGGAATGATTTCGTGGGGTAGACGTGGTGCTCTTGTTTTGTCTTCTAGTTCACTCTCCAGCCATCAGAGCAGCCTCTCCTCTGCGCATGCTGCACTCTCCTCCAGCACATCACACACAGTAAGTGTCCTCTGGGCTCCCTCATCCACCACCCTGCTCAGTGAGCTTGGAGCTTAGTCACCTGTGATGGGCCTATAGTTTGTGGATTTTAAATATCTGAGATAATCTCAAATTGCTTGACAATAATGTCTCCATCTAAGTGCATGGTCTGAGCTGTTGATTTCTTAGGCACCATGGAAGATATCTTGCTTCCTTAAAAGTTCATGCCTCTGTGGAGGAATTGCTTCTCCAGACCTGATATGTGATGGGCAGGGCTGTCAGGTGGTGAGTTTGCTCCCCAAAACTTGCTAAGCTCCCTGTTCATTATAGGAGACCTTTCTGCCCAGCAGGGGTGATTTATTTTTGGGGATATGTTATTTGCACGTTCTTTCGAGCAAAGTGACATGGCTAACTTCAGCTTGGCCTCCACTAAAAGTCATCTTTAATCAAGAGCGTTTTTCCTGGATAACCCTCTCTTACTTTGTAAGGCCTTTGTAGAGAGAACGCTTGATGGGAAAAGGGAGAGCTTATGTGAGAGAATATTCTTCCTTTGCCATGTACACATGCATATATCTCTCTCTCAGACTGTCAGCCCTGGCTCTTACCCCGGTCACTTTAACTGCATTCTAATTAACTGGTGGTCATGAGGACTTTCCTAGTTGTGACACTAGGTATTCTGTTCACTCTTACCTTGAGACATCTCAGGCCGTTTTCTCCATCTCAGAGTCAGAGGCTTTGGGTAGGTTGATATTGAAGAAGGAAGATGAGTCTGGAAAGGCAAGAATGGAAGCACAGGTGAGCGCCAGCTGGAAGTCTGAATGTGCCAAAGAGTAAGCCTAGATGATGTTTATTGGAGTGTGGCTTCTTGAGGTGTGAAACTGGTTTCAGTGGTAGGGCTCATTCTAGACTGTGATGTGTTGAGGAAAGAATGGTTGTGAAATGGCAAGGAGGCAGGGTAGTGGGAGGATAGTTAACTAAATGCTAGGAGAGACTTGAGCATAAGGATCAGTGGAAAGAAAGGTGCCTGAAAAGAACAAAATCTCTCGCTCCTGGAGACTGGAGGCTACCGGCAAGGCTGGAGTGGGTGGGTCCCCAAGCAGAGAGGGAGGTTTTGGGTACAGGTGAATGGGGAAGTCAGGAAGTTGGGGAAATTTGTTTCTTCTGAAGAAGAGATCAAGTTATTTGGTGCAGAATGAGGTGATGGAAAAGGGTCAGTTCTATCCTTCCATCACAATCTAGCTACCACTGTGGCTTTCAAGCTCTACTTTTCCAAGTGAAGTGTTATGTATAGTTCTTTGTCATAAAACACACAGAGCACCATCTTCATAGTAGAGTACGTGTAGATACCTCTGCTCACCTGCCTGTGCCCCCTGTTTAGCCAGCTGGAGTTGTGAGCTGCCTCCGTTGTGAGCACTAGATAGCTGGCTTCCTATTCTCTGGGCACTGGTGTGTTGGAGCCCGATGCTCTTGTTTTCATGGGTTAGCTGCACTCTGTGTTTTAGTAAGAAAACCCAAAGCATACAATCCAAACAGTCTTAGCCAGAATTGCCTTGTCCAGGGAGTCCTACACTTTGTCAGTGTGACAGAATTGCCACATTGCTAACATAGTTAAAAGATTCATTAATGAAAGGTGTAAAAATGTAAAACGATATATATTGAAAAGTTTTTCTGTCATCTGTGTGGTTCTTCCTATTTCCTTGATTGTGAGGTTTTTTTTAACCTATAAAATAGAAAACGCATACACGTAGTCATTTTCCTTTTGCCCTTTTTTTTTCTATAATATAAGTGGGAGTATTCCATAGTGTCCTTCAACATCCCTCCACCCAATATATCTTTGAGATATTTCTATGTTGAAACACAGAGCACTTTTTTCCAGAGCTCTCCTGCATTACATTATTTAATCAGTCCTCCGCTGGTAGAACTTTAGGGCCATTTTTAGTCTTGATACTACAGTGTTCATTTGATAGCCTTCTAAATATGTCATTTCATTATGCAGCAATATCTAGAGAGTAAATTCTAGATGTGTAACTCCTAGGCATTTGTCATTTTATATAAATTGCCAAATTGCTTTGCACAGTGGTTTTAACCTTTTACTCTCACTGCCAATGAATGAAATGTCCTATTTCCCTACTGCCTCCTGAAATGGTGTTATCGAATATTTGTATTTTTCCAGTGTGTTAATAGAAAAATGATCTGTCAGTGTAATTTTTAATTGAACAAGTTTGGCCATGTTTTTATATATTGGAAGCCATTATATTTCCTTTTTGGTGAGCTATTTATTTTATTTATTTTTAATTTAATTTTATTATTAGTTTCAAGTATACAGTACATTGGTTAGACATTTATAGTTACAAAATGATCCCCCTAATGGCTCTTTCTCTCCTCTTACTCCACCTAGCCATTACATTAAAAGCTATTTATTTTGTTTGTTCATTTTTCTGTCAGGTTCTTGGTGTCTGTTTCTAGGAACTCTGTGTTCAGGAGACTAATAAGTAGCCCTTTATGATGGGAGGTGCAGATATTTTCTATAGGTTTGTCACTTAATAAATATACATATTTTTTATTTTTATATAATTAGATGTATCAGTCCCACTTTCATCGTCTATCATATTTAGGTTTTTCCCACTTTAAAGTTATGAAGGAAATCTCAGTGTTGTCCCCTCCCTTCATGTCCTCGTGGAAGGTTTGGTGCCGCTGTGATTTTCTGGGTCCATACTGAGTTGCTGGTTGCACAGTGCAATTGGATGGTCTGAGAAGCCATTTAAATGTTGGAGGCCTGTTACGCCAGCAGCTTCTTGCCCTAACAAATTTGGGAGATGAGGTGTAGCTGGAGGTAGGAGAGGCTTGCTGGAGGACTCTTGAGTTCCTTTTAGCAAACCAGGAATGAGTTCTCTAGCAAGTGGCTCTTGATGGTCAACCTGGACCTGTGCAGAGTACGGAGTGATCTAGGCAGGGCAGGCCAGTACAGCCTTCGCCCTGCTCCTGGAGCTTTTTTCACCCTCGTTCTGTCCATCCAGGCTGAAGGAACAGGAGTCCTGGGGAGCCCCAAGAGACCATGATTTTAGCTGTCTTTACTTTGCTGCACTATTTCTGGATGGTAGGACCCTAAGGCTAGTGCTCAGGTGGGTAGGGCAGCCTGTGGGGCAGGGACCTTGCACAGAGCTATTAGTGAGATGGGAGGCAGAGCATGTGCTGGTCCCCTTTCTCCTGGGCTTTTCCTATTCTTTGGCTTCTCCTCTAGGAGTTTCCAGGCTTCTTTATTCTGCACACATTTTGGTTTAGAGGCGGGTCTCAGTCTTATAGAGCCTCTCTCTCCCTCTTTGGGCCCTCCTTTGCCCAGCCAGGTACATCTCTTTCACCTACCCCTCAGCTCTTGGAGCCCTTCCTGGCACCTTATTACTAACTAGAGTTGAGTAGCGAGGCAGGATTCCTGAAACTTCGGCTCTTCAGAGCTTCCTGCTGTGTTCTGCCCTTCCTTCGTAGGTGGATTTTGTCAAGTAGGCATAGGGGCAGGCCATACCCTTCTAGGTAAGCCCTGGTGGCCTGCAAAGTGTCACCTGGTTCTTGAGCAAAGGCCTCTCTTGGCCACCTGTGACTTCCAGATCAGAGTGGTTAAGAAGCCTAATAGAAGGACATCTCCAGAAGGCTATGACCTGGGCTGGGCTCTTCTTCTGAGACTATTGTTAATTTTCCCGAGACTACTTGCTTTTCTGTGACGTGGATTCCCACCTCATATTCAGATGGTCTGTGTTCTTCGAAGGTTTACTTGAGATTTTTGTGCCTTGTTTTAGATACCAGAGCATGAGCAACTGTAAGAATTTTTAGGATGGTTTTGGTAATAAAGTTCAATTTAAATAGTTTTGATACTTAGCTTATGAATTGTGTCCCGATGGCCTAACCTACCTGCAGTGTGAGCGGCCACAGTGAGCACTAAGCACAGAGCCCCTCACGCCAGTCTTTAAGACCGCAGGCCCAGATGCCTGGCCAGGTTCTCTTGCACTCTCATGCTTTGCCTCCAGATCCATGTGTCTTGGCTTTTTTATTTTGCCAGCATGCCAGTGTAGAGAGCACCCCTTCCCTCCAGTCTTCGGCCACCTTCTCAACGGCAGCAACCTCCGCCTCGAGCGCCACGTCCTCAGGGCTCAGCTTGCCGAGCAGCATGAACACAGGGAGCAGCCTCTGCTTGGGTGGGACCACCGTGAGTGCCCCCAGCAGCAGTACCAGGACCACGCCCTTGGTTACCTCAGGTGGGTATCCAGAGGCATTTCCCACCTAGCCCCAGCCTCTTGAAGGTACACACTTGGCTTCCTAGGAGGATGCCCAGAGGTGGGCAGGGCACAGTGGGCAGCCACGCACATACAGTCTCTCTCCAGCCCTGCCATTGCTTGTTTGTCCTGTTTGTTCCACTGCCCTCTTGGGCCTGGCCCTTCCAGTGCTGATGTGGGGTGGGTGAAATTGGTCATCTGGGTGGACTCCCCTGGGTAGAATTCCTGGCAGCCTTTGTGCTTATAGCTCCCCAGTCTTTTCTGTCCTCGCTTATTTCCAGAGATGCAATGAATGACATGGTGACATGAAGGAGCAGCTATCATTGGCTCCTTCTGGTCATTTTGTGTGGTTGATTGCCTGTCGGCCAGACCTGGGTAGTCTGTGTGGGCCACGCAAACTGGTTTGGCAGAAACTGCTAAAACCCACCTTTGACATGGTTTGTCCCTCTCCTGGCACTGCCTGGCCGGCCTTCTGTTCTGAGGAGGAAGATTGTTCCTCATGTTAGGTTTGTTCAGTGCAGTGTGACCTTTAGGGAGTATGTAGGGGGCAGCGTTTCTGTCTGGGCATGGAATCTTCTGACATCGAAACAGCCTGAATGTAGGGCACATGCTCTCTGTCTTCTCACTTCCTAGGATGGCCCTCTGTAACTCTCAGCCGCTGCCCTTCCCTCTTGGCTGTGATCCCATTTGGGGCAGCACTGTGACAGTGAACTCAGCACCCTCCACACCCCTGTAATAGCTGAGGAATTTCATTCTTTGTGGTGGCTACTTCACTTTGTTCGATTTTTGTTTTTACAGGCAAAGCACCTCCCAACCTGCCTCAGGGGGTGCCTCCACTGCTGCACAACCAGTACCTCGTGGGCCCTGGGGGACTGCTTCCTGCCTATCCGGTGAGCATACCGTGGAGCTCCTGGCCAAGCCCCGACTGCCCTGGCCTCAGGGGCTGGCACCTGGCAGGGTAGGGAGGGGTTGTGGGGCTGTGGGTTGCTGCCAGTCAGACCCCTGGTATTTCTCCCCCATCTAGACTCCATCAAGGCGGGGTATATTCTCACAGCAGGTCATTCAGGTCCCCTTCCTGAGTGTGTTCTATTCCCCCAGCCTTGTTTAGGCTCCCACATGAGCCTAGGCTTCTCAAGGGATAGTGTGTGGTCTCTAACCCCCTTTTTGGTTCTCACACAGATCTATGGCTATGAAGAGCTCCAGATGCTGCAGTCACGGCTGCCAATGGTGAGTGGGATATGGTGATGGGACGGATTTAGGCTCTTGTACAGATCCTTCCTTCCTTGGCTTTGATTGTCATGCTGCCTTGGCTTTCAGAACTCTCACCACCACTGAGGAAACCATTTCCATTTGGTGTTTGTGCCTGGTGTGACTGCAGCTCGGGCATATGAGTGTCCTGAGCTTATCCCTGGGGGACTTAAGGACCAATGGGACCTGGGGCCCCCGCAGGCAGAGCCTCTACTAAATGTGGGGTCATTCTCTTTCCTCAGTCCCTTCCCCCTCTTTATTTATTTATTTTTTTAAGAAGAACCATCCGACACAAGATACGGGGTTGCTTGCCTACCCTTCGAGTTTTTATAGTCTCCTTTGAAGTGCCATTCAGTGTCTTTGACTTCTGAAGGTGGCCATTGGTAATCCTCATGATGCACCATTGCTCTTGTCCACAGCTGAGCGAGCGGCTAGAGCCGATGGTCTTTAAAGACCTTTTTGGGTCTGGTCTGTCATCACTGTTTGTAAGAATGTTGGTCCCAGGTTCTCTCTGGTTGCTGCTGCCTCACTCTGAGGCCAGTGCTGCCTTTTTATTGTGACCCTTGCTTTGAGAATGAGGCACTAGGCCTTCTCTGAGATGGCCACGTGAACAGGACTACAGTGGAGAAGGGCTGTGGAAGGGAGGCATGCACCTGCTCTGACAGCCTGCAGGCTTCTGCATCACCACTCTTTTTCCCAGATTCCTGATAATTTTCAGCAGCCCAGGGCATCTGTCTATCACATTACTGGGACGTAAAAAGCTGTTTGGACACTGGTGTCCCCTCTACTGGATATGGTCTTTGCTATTCCCTGGGGAAGAGGTTTTCTCCTCAGATGTCCTTCCTCAGACTCCTCGCCATTGATGGTGTCCCTCCCACCCCCACCCCACCACCTGGCCACAGAGAGGTCAGGGAGCTGCAGCTATCACCTTTACCTTCATCTCCAGCGCTCCCTCCACCCAGGCCCTGTGGCTGAAGCTCTTGTCTTAGGAGAACTCTTGTCCATTGGCTGAAGTATTTCCAGAGGCAGAGGCTGATAGCTGAGCAGATCTTCTCCCATGTGCAAACCAGCAGCCAATTACACTGCTGGTAAAGGGGCTACTGGACTCTCTAGCTGTTGTCCACATCCCCAGAGGATCCAGAAAGGATGTCGAAGACATGATGGCAGATTTCTAGGGTGGTCAACAAAACTTAGGGTCTCTGGGGATGCCCAAGCCTTAGGGCTCTGTGGGGAAACTGAAAGTGGAGCTGGTCCCCCAGATACTCATGAAACCTCATGGACATCTGGCCTAGGAGCCCCAGAGCATCAGAGATGGAATGTAAGAGGTAGTCCTAAGTGAGTCTGCATGTGGGTCCTGTTAAGACCCCTAGGAGTGGTTCATTGGGATCCCAGCCCTTAGAGTCATCTGCCTTTATTCCTTTTTCATTCTGTGCCTTAGATGAAATACTCTTTGGGTCTGCCTTATGAGATACACAGTGCTTTTATTTTCCCATTTGGTCATTTCTTGGCCTCTTTGGCACTTTTGTGCCCAGTTCTTTTCTTCTGTGAAAGAGCTCCCCCTCCTGGGCTTTCTCTAGGCCTGTCCCCGGTTGCGTTCCTACTAGCTCTGTGCTTTCCTAGTCCTGCCTCTTCCTGGGTTTCTGGGCTGAGGATGCTGCAGGTTTCGTGGAGGTTACCTGGAGATGAGGCTGAAGGAGGGTGTATAGGAGCCATTCCCAGTCACGATGGCTCTTGTCTGATTGTGACCAAGCACTGCTGCCCATGAGGAAAGCAGGAGTGCTTTCCCTTGGCTCAGAGGCCAGGGTGCAAGATGTCTTGGATTGCAAAGCCCTAGGTGGCGAGTAAGGGTCAAGGCTGGCCTCCGTTTTTCCACAGAGCTCCACTGTGTTTTGCCCTGCTGGTTTCCACACTTTTGGTTCCTGTGTGGTGTCAGTGTTGCCAGGGGAGAGCGGGTAATGAGAGGCAGGTTTGACACATTAGCTCCTGTACTTGTGCCTACCTGACATTGCTGCCCTGACTCCTGTTAAACCCTTGGGCATCTCTGCTCCTGCTGATTCCTTTTCAGGTTTCTATCATCCAGTCAGCTTTCCTAGCTCCTCCTTAGAATCTCACACAGGAAGAGCCAAAAGAGCTGGTTCGGCCTGTGGCATTCACCAGTATCCATTTTCAGTGTAAAATGGATGTGTGAGATGGGGCCTCCAGTGGCCCTGCTTGTGAATGATTGAGGGATCAGTTAGTGTGTCTGCATGCTGCGTGCTGTGTGGTTGCCATATTGTACGACCCTGGATGGGTACCGTTTACTTTGAATTCTCTGTGAAGCCTGCCCTCTGGAAGTGTGCATGTGATGTCCCTGCAGTCTGGCGTTTCCTGGCAGTGTGGCATCACATGGAGCACCTGTGCTGCCTGTTGGGCCTGCTCTCCTGGGAGTGAGGCGAGGCCATTCTGCTTATTAGCCTCCCTGGTTTCTCTTAGGATTACTACGGAATTCCCTTTGCTACACCCACAGCCCTTGCCAGCCGAGATGGGAGCCTCACTAATAACCCATATTCAGGTTAGTCTCTTCAGGGGATTGGGGAAGGGGGAGTGAGGGGCAGTGGACTGTTTCTGTAGCTAATCCCAGGCATCTGGAAATAGAAGAAGAGCTGAGAGGCCTGCTAGCTTCCCATTGTTGAGTGGGCAGCCAGACCTATTCCTGTTCAAAGGACCCAGCCTGGCTTTTTTCCTGGTTGGATAAGGGGCAGTGATTGGAGTCAATGCTCCTCTTCTAGGTGATGTCACAAAGTTTGGCCGAGGTGACTCTGCATCCCCCGCACCCCCTACCACACTGGCTCAGGCACAGCAGAGCCAATCCCAGGCCCACCACACAGCCCAGCAGCCCTTCCTGAATCCTGCATTGCCACCTGGCTACAGCTACACTGGCCTCCCCTACTACACAGGCGTGCCCAGTGCCTTTCAATATGGGCCCACCATGTTTGTGAGTATTTGTTGGGGGGAGGGGGGTTGTTATTCCAGCTCTGGGAGCAGAAGCAGGGAGGGAGGGACGTGACAGTACTTAAAGTCTCAGCTGGCCTTCGGGAATGTTTTAGGCTTGGGGTGAGGTTGCTTTCCTATTTTTAGATTCAGCATGTGTTAACACAGGTCCCTTGTGATTTTGCCACCTCAGAGCTGGGGAGGAGGACCTGATCTGCTACTCCCTGCCCTGTTCCTAAACTAATGCCTCTCTTGCTTGTCCTACCAGGTCCCTCCGGCCTCAGCCAAGCAGCATGGTGTGAACCTCAGCACCCCTACCACCCCTTTCCAGCAAGCCAGTGGTTATGGCCAGCACAGTTATAGCACAGGTGAGGGGTGCCCTCAGCACGGAAAGATATGGGTAGGACAGGCTTGCCTAGCTTACACATGCCTCTTGTGCCCTGCCATGCTAGGTTATGATGACCTGACCCAGGGGACAGCAGCGGGAGACTACAGCAAGGGTGGCTATGGTGGATCATCACAGGCACAAAACAAGTCTGCAGGTTCTGGGCCTGGCAAAGGTAGTGTCTACCCTCCTTTCTAGGATGGAGGCCTAGAGTAGTTGTCTTCTCTCTGACTCCTTCTCAGGCAAGGCTACCCCAGAGTGCCCCTGGAGGTGGGGGAGGCTAGAACTGGGGCCAACTGCTTGTGGGAACAACTGCTTTTTCTCCTAGGAGTGTCTGTGTCTTCAAGCACCACTGGCCTACCTGATATGACTGGTTCTGTCTACAACAAGACTCAGGTGAGGGAGGAACAAGGTGGGTGCGTAGGTTGGTGTGAGGTGCAACCCAAGCTGGCCCTCACCGTTGTCTCTGTCTCGCAGACTTTTGACAAGCAGGGATTTCATGCAGGGACCCCTCCACCGTTCAGCCTGCCCTCGGCCTTGGGCTCTACTGGGCCCCTAGCCCCTGGAGCAGCCCCTGGTTATGTGCCCCCACCATTCTTGCACATCCTGCACGCCCACCAGCAGCCTCACTCACAGCTGTTACACCATCACCTTCCACAGGATGCCCAGGTGAGCCCAGTTATGGAGGCAGCCACCCTGCCCTCGGTTGGGGGTTCTGCTCCAACCTTGACAGCCTTCTCTCCTCCTCAGAGTGGCTCGGGTCAACGCAGCCAGCCCAGCTCCCTGCAGCCCAAGTCGCAAGCCTCCAAACCTGCCTACGGCAACTCTCCATACTGGACAAACTGAACCCTGAAGAGAGGGGTGGGCTGAGGCGGGGCTTACCCTGGGCAGGAGAACACCTGGAGCCCAGTTCTGGGAGCCCAGTTCCCTTTCCTAGAATTCCTGAGACGTGTAACTGTGTCAGCCGAGCCTCTGTGGGGAGCCTGCCTCCCAGACTCGCTATTGTATGTAATGTATTTATGTATGTATTTGTAAATGTGATAGAAGTCTTGGGGGAGGGGGTTGGCTAGAGGGGGGTACAGCTGCTACTCTTAGGTCTGTTCTCCCCACTCAAGCTCCTTCTCATTGTAGCAAAATAAGGCCCCTCCCCACTTCTGCCTTCAGGCCTTCTACAGAGCCCCTCAGCCAGCAAGCTGCTAGGGGCAGTGTCTGGAAGGGCTGGTTTAAGGCAGCTGGGTAATGGGGTCAGGTACCAATGAAGAATCACGACTTATCTCGCGCCCTTGTAAACCATTATTTGAGTTTTCGTCCCTGTGTAATTACTTTATCCTAGCCCTCTCTTTTTGAGAAACTGGTCCTCTTGTCATTTGTCATGTCCCCTTTCTGCCAAATCTTAATCTGGGAATAGCAGAGATATCCCCCCTGCTCAACATGAAAGTGGCACCTGTCTGTCTTCATGTAGAGCAGGAGCATCTGCTTCTGGTCTGGTGTTGTCCCCAGAGACTTGCCTTCATCTGGCTGCCATTTTAATAATCTGAATTTGTGCTCAGAGATGTTCAGCCAGTCAGTTCCGCTTTTAAAAAAATCAAAGATATGCTCCATGAGAGCACGTCTCCATGCAAAGGCTCCTTTATTCCAGTTGTCCTGAACCAGGTGGGCGACTGCTTCAGGGGTTTTCTCTTTTGCCCAAACTCCACCTAATAAAATTCTGAGAGCATGCACGGTCTCTGTGTGGTCTGACTAAAGAATAGCTCAGGGCGGAGGCTGTCTCAATTATGGTTCCAGGGACTCTTGGACTTCAGAGGGCTGAAGCAGAGCTCATGTGGTCGGTCTGATAGCAGGTTATGAGGGCTTAAATTAATATCCTTTCTTTGCTGGGCCCCTTGCTTGCCTTGGTCCCAAACAGCATCCACAGAGTGAAAAAGTAAATGATACAGCTGAAAAGACAGCAAACCCTCCTGATAGTCCACAGTGCTTATCAAAGTTAACTTTGCTTTTCTTGCAGCTCCATAACAAACTTACGGGCTAGGCAGTCTCTTACAGGGCCCGGTCAACAGGAATACCAGGGCAGGGTAATTTCTTTTTCAAAGGAGCAAAGGTAAGAACTGCGAGCACGGTTCTAGGCCTGTGAGTTTGAACAGCTGAACATTTGCTCTTCATCAACCAAATACAACCTTCATTGACATTGAAGGGGTTGTTGTGGTGGAATAGGTAACTAGTGAGTCCAGGTAGTATAAAGTAGGAAAGTGGGTCCTGGGCTAAGTCTCAACTCCAGAGAGCCCCATGTAACCATTCATCTGGGACCAGAATTCTGACTTCCCCTAAGCTAGTCCAGTTCCTCCTCCTCCTAGGCCACCAGTCAGGGAGGAGCCAGGGCCTATGTGTCTGGCAGGAGGCTAGTCTCCCCACTTATCGGTGGCACAACTGCTCCAATCTGACAAGGCAGCTCAGGCCTGGAGGTGTTTGCCTGAGGCATGATAGATAGCCTCTTATCTCAGTCCTAAATAAGACTAGGCTAAATAAGCAAACAAAATGAGTGTAGTAGCTTCAAGTCAAGTATTGGTCATGTAGGTATGCCAGAATCAGCCCAGGGTCCCAGTCTTTACCTTTTCTTTCGCTTCTAAAATTAATGGTCCTTTCATCAGATGGGACATGTACTGCTGTTAAGCCACAGCTTGGGATCCTGACCAGAAAAAAAGGTAAGAATCCACAACTGAAAACGAAATAGGAACTTTTAAACTATGTGATCTGCCTGATCTCTGCTTTTAGCAGCAGGAAGTTCAGAAGATAGTGACAGTGAAAACATATCCCTAAGGAGGGCAGTGGATTACCCCTCCATCCCCTTCCAGTGACCTACTTGTATTGGAAGTTTGTACCCTATTTCAGAATTAAGGTTAACAAAAAGGCTGTATACTTAATAGCCTTTCTTAAAAGTTAATAAGGACTGAGGATGATTGTTCTGCAAGGTGAGCAGAATGTCATAAAAGGCAGGTCCAACAAGATCTGGTTTTTTTTTGTTGTTGTTGTTTAATTTTTCAGCTGAGTCCTGGGCATAATCTGCAAGGGAAAAGTGGAAATACTGAGACCATCTTTTAGTTTTAACACGAGAAAAAAAAGAAGAGGGTCATCCCATGGGGAAGTAGCAATACAGGTATATTTTATTTCACATTTTATTAGTAGACAGATGGGCAGAAAAAGACAAAATAAACCACTAAAGGGGAAGTTCAACACAAAATGCATCAGATAATCTTTTCTCATAAGTTAAACTGAAGAAAAACATCTACAATTTCAGCTAAGAAAACTATTAAAGTCAGGTGTGTCCTGCTGGTTTCAGAATAGTTGAAAATTGCATCTGAATCTTTTTGTAAATGTAAACTTTTATCAGGATGGGAGGGGTGGAGAGTTAATTTTCAGTGGAGAACTACACATTTCCCCCTTCAATCTCTGTATATATGTCCCCAAAATAAGGAAACCAGCAAATAAAGAAGCAAATAATTAAGAGAAAAGAAGGGACTACAAAAAAAAGTTTGGCTAATAGAAAAGAACTCTGGAATGATATGAAATAAAAAGGGGAAGACTCTGAGAAGCAACAACGGAATCATGATAATATACTTTCTCCACCCAGCCTCAAAAAAAACACAGACCTGAAGAGCACCCAGAGAGGTCTCCACTAGAATCAAAAGGAATCTTAAAATGCAGGATTTTGACCAAACGATCAGCACAACTGTATTCTTAAGGTTCTGGCCTGAGCCTGAGATCTCCACTCCTAAAAATAAAAAAGTTACATGCTCAAGTTTCCTTGTGTTCTCAGGACAGAGCTCTGGAACCAGTATCTGGGTTTTACAGGTTAGTGTGAACTATCTGAATGTCCACCTGTTGGCAAATAAACACACCGCAGTCTTTTCTGGAACTGATTGTACTCTTATCAGAGGCAAACCCAGCCCTCAATAGTAACACCCAAAAGGGCTGAGAGGTATGACCACCTGGCTCTCTGGCTCCCTGAGTCAATGTGCAACAGAGGCCAACAGGGCCTAATGGGACGGGGCTGAGCAGCATAGCACCTCCCACAATGCCAAGGTGCCTGGCCTGCCCTGGGAGAGAAATGCTTTAGCAGTAAGGGTAAAGAAAATCTTAATTTTAGGACTCCAATAGAGTAAGACCAAAGTACTGCCTGTAAACTGTGTGTGTGTCACAGGGTGGGGTGGTGAGATATCTATCAGAGCATTATGAGACTGGGCTCCAGAAGATTGCCAGTTATTTGGAAGCATTACTTAAGCGTGGGGAGTAAAAAGCTAGTTCCGACATCCTTCTCTGAGAGTGTGCAGTCAGTGTTATGTCACACAAATAACTGCTCTGTTTTCTGAATATGGGGTTACTAGATTCAGGGGTACAAGTAGCCCTGGCCCCTTGGGGATTGGATATATTCTGGGACCAGGCTAAACAACATCCCATATGAACCATAGCACGTTAAATGTTCTCAATACCAGACCAATTTTATAGAGGCCAGAGAGGGTCACTGGGAATTAGTCAGCAAACGTTTGGAGAGTTTGAAGAGTGAATGAAAACCCTGAGATCAGAAAGGAAGGAGAAGCTAAGGAAGCAAGCATCACCTACTCTGTCCTAGGATCCATCCTACCCTGTCCCTCATCAAACCTTTTGCTCTTTCTGAGCTATAAGATCTGAAGAAAGGAGTTGACACTAGTGCGCAGGGATACGAAGTAGGATTGTAGTCAGTCTTTGCTGTATTTTCCTTCTAAAACCTATTTTTGCATAATGATTTTCCCCACTGAAAGAACACTGCCCTCCGATGAACTGGCCCTGCTCCCATAAGAAACAAAAATCACTGCCAAGTTCTGAAGTATCTGGTTGGTGAAGGCGGATGGATCTTAGTATTGATTGAAGTAACACATGATTCAGACTGGGGAAATTAAAGCTGCAGCAATTGCACGGCAGGAAGATCTAGTGTTGCCCAGACACTACCTGCAGCCAACTCCCTCGGCCCTGCCAGAAGAATCAGAGAAGCCCAGGGCAAGCTCCATGCACAACTTCTACTTGAACTCCACAGCCAGAGCACATTGAAAGGAGAGAAAAAGTCCAGGTCACATCCACTGAGGAAAGGTAACCGGTCACTCATGTCTCACATATAAATCCACAGTTATCACTAGCTCAATGAAAACCAAAATCTTAACACATGCACCTAGTATTAATACTGAGTACTTAAAACTGGCTACTTAAAAAAAAAATCCTCATGGTGAAAGTATAGCGGGAAAGGCCTTGTTAAATATATAAAATAGATGTTTTCTCTCCCAACAGTGATCACCAGTAGTTTTGACTCCCCCCCCCCGCCCCCCCCAGCAGCATCAACCAAACTTGGCAAAGTTAGTTTTAGCTCTTTGTTGCCATCACTAAGACTCCACACACACTAATCCCCACTCTCTCCCCCACTCCCTTGGGGGAGGGGGAGAACAATTCTGCCTTTTAAAATAAATAGCAATCAAGTGCTCAGTTCTATGTAAAGTATGAATATTTATTTCAGACTTTATATCCCAATCGATTTCAAAAAACAAAATCTGATTTCTCTCCTCAGAGTAGCTGAGGCCTCTGTTATTATGATTTCCTGGAAGCTGAAGGGGCTCTGTGCCCTTAGGAACACATTTCATCAGGCTTAGCACAAAGTCCCTGACGCCCACTGTACCCCAGACTTAAGAACAAGAAAGAAACAAAATTCACCACCATGGGGTTGAACAAATGCACACACACTAATGTAAATGGAGCAGCTAAACCTTGGCAAAATTTTTTTAAGTTTGTTTTGTGGGATTTTTTTTTTTCCATTTTCTTTTGCTACCCAGCATATGCAGCACTTGTGAACTCCCAATGGGTTCTCAGCTTTAAACACATTAACGTCTTGATGAAAGACTATTCTTCAAGAATCTAAAGACAGATCAAACGTGTTTTGCTGTGAACACTTTGTAGAGATGAAGTGAGGCAGGGGTTTGTGTTTAAAGAAAAAAAGAATCAATACAGTGATGGAAGGGTAAAGAATGCAAGAATTCGGACATTTCTGTAGAGGATTACCTTCTCTCCATTAAGAGGTCCATAAAAAGGAGCAAACTGAGATCCATAAGGGGAGTCAGCAGGAGCCGTGTTTGTTTTCCCCACCCCCTGTGATAGGTTTTTGCTGAGGGGCCACTGCTAGGTCCCTACTTGCTCCCCTCCCTTTGGCCTGAGACGGCAGGGCAGTACAGGGGCATCGAAGGAACACGTCACGACTCCTCATTCCCAGAATCATCATCATCATAACAGTCGGCATCTTCTTCCTCCTCATCTTCATCATCAATGTCATCGTCGTACAAGTCGTCATAAAGCAAATCTGAGCTGTTGTCATTGGAAGGCACTTTAGTTTTGATGCAGTATTCCGCCAGGGTTGTAGGGACTTTTACTCCATCTTTTTCTGCTTCGGCTTTAGTGGCTGAAACCTGTTTTCTGAAGGGAGAATAGTTTATGTAAGTCTCTGTCTTGAAGATGGATTTATAATTGGCCTTTTAAAATACTGATTCAAATTTCTGAACTTTAGTACTTGCCTGAAAGCATCTGACACCCTCCACTACACCAAAGGCTCTCAGCCTGTCAGGTACTGTTCTGAAGGACACTTAATGACCTTTTGAAGGGAGTTTAAAGACAGTGGATCTCAAATCACCTCAGATTTATGTAAAAGTATTTACGATTCTTTTGACAAGACATGCTGTCATACACCTGTGTTAGCAAACATGTTTCTCCCTGAAGAGGCTTTTTCCTTCCTTTTTTACCTGAAAAATTCTTATTTATCAGGCATTCTCTCTAAGGAATGCCACAGCATTATATATTCTTTCCATTGTATCTCATGTTTAAGCTTCTATAGTTGTACTTTCATTACATGGTCATTTGTTTACAAATGCTTGCTAAGTAAAGTGTGCGCTCTCCAGGAAGAAAAACTATTAGTGGCTTAGCAGAGTGCCTGACACAAAGCTGGTGCATAATAAATGTTGAAAGAAAGAATGAGATAAACTATTAAGAAATAGGAAGAATACAAGTACCTTGGGAATAGTTATGCATCCTTCACTTACTAAATCCTTCCTTTCCTTGTACATCAGGCTCCTTTTATGAAGCATTCCCATCTTCCAATCCTCAATCCACTCCTGCTCTTCTAAATTTCTATAGGTCCTTACTATTTATACTAATTATCTTCAATCTTTGGTGTACACCAGTCACCTAGGTGGCTGATAAAAACAAAACACAGACATCCAGATTCTATCCTTATGATCTTACTGAATGGTTATGGATTAGGCAGGGGAATATCTAAAGGTGTTTCCAGTCAGAAAACTTAGCTGAATAATATAGATTAGCAGTTTTCAATCAGATAACATGCATTTCTCTGCAAGTTTTTTTTTTTTTTTTTTAAATAAATATCACAAGGGATCACACTTCACATCACTTAGCTCTGAACTTAAATCTCACCTTAGAGGAGGCCTGTTCTGACAACCCAATTTAGAGCAGCCATCTCATTGCTCCATCACATTATCCTACTTACCACTACCTACTTTTTCTTTTGATGATTTTCATTTGTATCATGCTGACTAGATTTAAAAAGGGACATTTTGTATAAATTCAAGTGCTTACTAAACTGCAGAGATGAAGGAACTCTATTTTTAAAGGGTATAAAAATTAACTATTAAGGGAGAATTGAATTTCATACTGCAATTCAAGTATCAGTTCTTGGGTACTGTAATGAAAACCTTATGTCCTACTCAGGACATGACCAAGAGCCTACTGTCTTCTACTTTTTTCCTTTTACACAGATGGAAACACTAAAGACCCAAAAACTTAACTGATAAAATGGTCACATGAAGTGTGGCAGAGCTAGGAGTAGATTCCAAGTCTCCTAATTCTTATTCTAGGATTCTTTTAAACCATATACCAATGTTGGTGATGATGATGATACCCAGAAGATACTGCTGCTATTGTCAAAAAGGCCAATGAACAGGGCTTCATTAATAAAAATTTTGAGAACAAAAATACCTGAAATGTCTTAAGTACCTTGGGTGCTTGCTAGACTTAACAAACATGTTGAAAGTCCATAGTGTGTTCATCCCAAAAATGATAAGAAGGGAGAGTTTACAAACTTGACTGACCCAGAACCCAGAAGTTCTGGTTCCCAGGAAATCAGAGCTGCTGCAGTACTGTCTTATGTTATGTGGTCTCTCCAAACAAACTCCTACGCTCTGGCACAAATCTCTTTCTAGACAATAAATCTAATTGAGAGTAGACGCTGAAGTTCAATTTATACTTATGGTTCTAGGCTATAACCTTGGTTCCAAGTATAAAGATGTGAAGTAATTAAACACAAAACAAAGCGTCTTACCTAATGATTTCAGCGTATTCTTTGTCTTTTCCTTTACTGTCCCTCCATTTCCTGAACATAACCGAAGCATCCACATTGGCTGGGGAGAAGGTGTTGGGCTCATTAAGCAATGAGATTACACTTAACAGGATAGTCCTAGAAACAGGAAAAAAGGGTCAGATGCAAATACCCAATATTCATAGGATTCAAAAATTATTCTTTTAAATTTAAGACTATAATATTTTGAGACCTTAGGGAAATGGAAAGAGTATCATAAATTTTATTTTCAGTACTCAGCTAACTGGGAGACAAAAGCAGAAGAAAGATGTGAGTCTAGCATAGGATCTTGTTGCAGGGCATAAAACTCTAGAAGGCACCATCCCATTGGCTACATGTTCCAATCTGCAAAAAGTAGAGGTCTGAAGCTTTTTTAATAACATTTTAAAGTTACAAGTTTAATAGGAAGAAAAGTAAAAAGTATTTAGCTTCAAGGCAATCTTTTCATGGGAGATGGGAAAGGATAAAAATGATGCTACTTTATACATCCAATTTCTATACATGACTACTTAGAAGATCTAAGAAGCAGTATTACATACAAGTATTTTTCCATCTTTTTAAGGGAAGGAAGAGAGAGGTAAGCAGGAGAATGAAGAAAAAGAACTAGTCTTTGAATAATAGAAATCTTTTTACTATGCACCTAGATGCCAGAGGCACCAAGTGAGATGTCGGATGTACAACAGCGAACAAATTAGATGCCATCGCCTGATCTCCAAGGGCTTATAATAGGTCTTGTGGGAGATATAAGCAGGCAGTTTTCATCCACAGATAAAAACTAGTCATCTTAATCACAGGGAATAAATTTCCTGTTAGATAAATTAACCAAAAGAGCACAACAGGCTCCCCAAAATATTCCAAATTATTCTCAAGTTTCTTTTCCCCTAAAAGTTATGTGTGTGTAAGGAAAAAAATGGGAGGAAAAAATTAAATTTCTCTACCTTTTCTTACTGGTGCAAGGTTACAGATTGTGTTGTTGCAAAATAGCCTTTTGCTCCTGGCCCCAAGCCAAAAATAAAGGGAGGGTACCAGGCAATCAGATGTTTCATCTGATGAAACCTATTCCTAAAAAGGGTAGAGTTTCTGTTATGTGATGATATAAAATTATGACAAAAGCACTTTCAAAACTTTCCCATTTAGTTATAATCTCAATCTCAATCTCTCTCTCTCTCTCTCTCTCTCACACACACACACACACACACGACCTATTAGGATAATAATTCCTTGCCCCTCCTGCCAAGATCCTTCTGGATTTCTCCAAAAATTACATTTAAAATACTCAAAGAAGCTCATCACTGCCAACAATGGGAAATGGACAGACACAACATCTTAGAAGCAAAAGAAAAATATGGGTAAGAAATTCTATAAGGGTTGCTTCAGAAGAAAACGTACAAAACCTGTTAAATAAAGATAAGGACAAAGTGTGGTATAAAGGGAAACAGCTTTAATGGTCTAGATCAGTGCTGTATACTTACAACTTTGTGATGATGGAAATGTATAATCTTTTATCCAATGTGGTAACCACTATGGCCACATGTGGCCATTGAGTATTCTGCAAGGTAGCCCGTGCAACTGAGGAACTGAATTTTCAATACTAGGTTAAGTTTAGTCACACGTCCAGATGAACCATTAATTAAGAAACTTTCCCCATGAGTTTCACCAAGTTCATTTTTCTTACATCTTGTGTACATTATTAAAATACTATATTGGGAAATACAATTTTTTTTTGAAAAATGGTGAACCATCCATTTCTACCAAAACAAGAACTTACTTTATCATTTGTTCCTAACTGAAATCCATGATGCTTTAGAAGCATCAGGTACTCTAGTGGACTGACAATAATAGTTAACCCAGGACATTTTCATTTTCATCTGGAAAGCAGAATATATATGTTTTTTTGTTTGGGGAATCCATTACTCTTCCCTTACCATCATGCCACACCTTCATACAAACAACCTACCTATACCCACAGCAGTAGACATATCACCAAATGCTGGCCAAAGGATTCCATTATCTTATGATGATGACGATGATAGGTTTGGGGATATGCATGTGACATAAGCTGGGGCAATCAGAACCCTGGTGGTCACTATGATGGTTCTAAACTAACAGCAGAAAGGTAATTTTTTATTCTTGATTAAACTGACAAGTGAGATTATGGAACGTCTAGAGCAGGTGGCTGTCTTTTTCACCCAGTGATAAGGGCTTGCCTAATAAGGCTAAAACAGAGCAAAGCAGAATTGAGATTTTACTGATGCAATTCAAAAGCAACATCCTATTCAAAATTTCCAAACCAGTATGTTGTGGATGGGTTACAGGTAAATTATACCTAAATTGATTCCCTGGGGCAGTTGGGTGGGTTAAACTTGGGACAACTTGAGCCTCTGGAACATCAACTACTGGCCAAAGGGGCACCATCAGTTTACTACATTGTAATCTAAAATTACTAACATTTCATCTTTTCTATGTACCATGACTGAAAAGGTTTGGAGAAAATGTCATACACAGTTTAAATTGTCTAGCACTTGTACCAAAATAATTTGACACAGGCAGTACAGCTTTAGCATGGTAAATAACTCTGCAAGGTAAGTGTTATTAATTCTATTTTTATACAATGGAAAAATTAACTGCTAAGACAATACTGGCAGAATGGACAAAACATGCTCTTTCTGTTGTTGCCATCTTTTGTTTTTGTTAGTTTCAGTGTTTTATTAAAATTTTTATTTTATTTTTTTTCAGAAGAAAAACCGAAGTTGGAGAGGGTTAACAACAGGTGAAATAATAATAAAACTATCAAATTAACATCCGCCAAAAGAGACCAAATTAATATCCCCCAGTAAAGAGGTTATTCAAACCCATTGAAGGGATTGGTTTCCTGCAATCATGAACAAAGAGAGAAAGGATCAGGAAAATGAACACTCTTAGTCTAATTTTTTTTCCATATAAGTTCACAGTTCCACATGAAGCTCTGGGGTTTAGCAGTACCATAGAGTTGCATTTGTCCATTTAGACAATCTTGTGGCACTTGGACACAAATTTTTTGGATTAGTACATAAATTTTTTGGAACAGACTCCAAGCACCCACCCCTGGACTCGCAGCTCCCATAAAGAAGAACTTCACTGTCCTCCTCCATTGTAGGTAGAGAGGAACTGGTCTAGCTGTCCAAATTCAGTGGTGTGTTTAACATGTGTTACAATAAAGAGCAGTCCTAAACTAGTAAGGATTTGTGATAAAAAATGAGAGACAAAGAGTTCTTAAGTGTTTTTAACTTACTGTACAATTGCCATGACCACCACCATTCCCAGAGTTAGAGATAAATGTGCTCCCTCTGCCCCCACTTTAAGCCAGGGCAAGGGACTATGGATAGGAGTTTTCAGGACAGGATCTGGGCCAAGATAGAAAAACATTAAAAGGAGAAAGTAAATACAAAAAGATAGGCAAAAGCACTACGTTTTATGTAGTCTTCAGGTTCATGTTTCAGATCCTTTTGCCCGCTTTAGTATTTTATTTAGCTGTCTTCTTTTGAATAAAATGTAAGTTTGTGAACAATAAAAACACCCAAGGAAAATAAAGACCAACTAATTACACACAGACATACACATTAACAGCAAGCTAGCAAGTTGTGAAGTTCTACAGAGCTGAGATGTTTAAAAAACAACAAAACTAAAGAAGCATTTAAGGGAGACATCTATGAACCAATGAGTTATATTTGTATTTGCCCCTTTTCAACATATATAGACAGTAGTTAATGATATGGTTCTGCCCTTTCTCTGTTATCCACTGTATCACCACATGTACAACTTTAGTAGAGAGGACAGAAAACTGGCCCTAGTGCACACAACAAAATATGACTTGGCTTACAGGTCTGCCTGGAAACTAAGCAGGAAAAGTCTGGAATTTTGCAGAATTAATGATTGGCACTTTTGCTCCAGTATATACATACCCTCCATACAGCATGTGAGATAGAAAGGGTTCATTCTTAAAAAACTAAATTTATTTGACTTAATACATACATTCACATACATAGATGAAGATGCAGAGAGAGATGCTAATTGACTGAGATTCTTAGGTTTTACAGGCCGAACAAAATTTGATGGAAGTTGATGTGTGATGAAGTAAAGCCCAGTGCCTAACCCTTCTATTTGACCTGGGTCCTTTTAATCTCTCATTTATACTATTTCAAAAGATGGACCAGTAACACGAGAAGACCACTCAGTGAAAACTCAGTCCTTATGTTTCAAAATGGGAGAATTTCAAGAGTCCATTGTGGCAAAGAAGTCTGTTTTGACTAGGTAAATGTGGTAATTTAATGGGTCGCAATTTACAAGTAGTTTTTCTTTATGCTGGTAAAGCAACAAACAATATAGCAGCTCCTGCTGTGCAGTCAGTCCTAGAGCTGCTACTGACTGGCACATCCTTGAGAACACATGATAGGAATGAGGATCTCAGATTGAAATACAGAAAAACACAAAATCAGAACATTTGAGTTTAAAAAGGAAATTTAAAAAGCACACAAAATAGGTATCATTTGCACAGAATGAAAATGGCAAGTAGAGTGTGATGAGACCCAATGTGCAAACATCAAGGGAGCAATTAAAATCATCCTGGCTCAGAATGGGGTTTACAGGAGCCCTAGGAAGAGCATTTTCCCTGATCTTGCCTACTTTGCCACCCAATGCTTGGGGTAGTCCCTAGCTCCTTGCCCTTTCAGTGGGTTGTAGATAAGAAAACATCCTACTCTACTCCTGAGAGAGACCCTTCTACATGAAAGTGTCCTCTGAACTGAGAATGTATGGTACAGGAATTATAACAAAATTTATTTTTAAAAGACTGACAACAGATCACTACATGATTTTTGCCAAATAACTTGAATGAAAAGGATTTGTTTTGACTGCTGTACAATTTTATTCTATGATACATAAGCAAGGTTTCTTACTCATTTCATCTAATATACACATAATGTATATTATTCATACATAGATATATATAAAGTTGAACCTGTATTCAGTCTCATTCTAGCAATGCCGTTATTCATGGATACATGAACTAATTGGAAATAGATATCTAATTAAAAATGCACTTCTAATAATTATTAAATGTAAAAAGTAAAAATATATTAAAAGTATAATATACTTGTATTGTTTTTAATCAACTGTATTAGTAAAATTATTCAACACAAAAATAAGCTTAACTAGAACCTTACTGTCACAAGCAATTAAAAAAACATCTTACTGATTTTTGTTGTAGAAAAATATAGGATAAATAATATAAAGCTATCAAACAAAAATATTTCAAGTATTAGGATAAAACTCAGTACGGGTAGTAAATGGAAACTCGAATGCAAGGAGGAAAAATGTACTTTTAAATAAAATCTGTGATGTAAGAAGATGCACTTAAAAACGTGCAATAGTATATATAGTTTTACAAAATTATTTTAAGGATTATGTGAGCAACCCCTACACATAGAGAACACTACTAAAGAAACAGATGATAAATATCCATCCATCTAGGTAGATCAAGAAATCAATCAATACATAGTCGAAGGAAATCTCAAGAAATATGAGCCTTCCAAATCATAAGAAACATCCACATATATAAGGAAAAAACAACAGAAGTCAATTTTCAATTTGTAAAGACTAAGAATTCAGCAATGAATCCAAATATGGACATCATGAGATCCAGAGATGCAGGATGGAACTTAAGATAACAGCAGAGGAAGAATTCGGACTAGGAAAATTCTCCCAAGGTGAACACAGAGAAATGAGTAACATATGTATCACTGCTCCATTAATACAGCTCTTCAAAATGATGCATACATGCTACTTAAAGCTCTAGCGGAAGACAAAACAACCAAATTATAAATAGGATTCTTTTGTACCTGTTGAAAGATAATAGCCAATCTTCAGAAACACCTAAAAACCAGATTATTCCTTAAGTAACCCCTTACCTGACATTCTGAGTAGGATTCCACCTTTCGGAGGGCAGTTCACCACTCTGTGGGTCATCTACAGGTGGATGAAGAATTGAAATGCATACATCTCCATTCTATAAGACACAAATATCACATTCAGTAAATATTAAAAAATATGATATTAAAAAAGATATCAGTTATGAAATTTCTTTTATTCCTACAAAACTTGTTTTCTTATCAATAGGTGAGAAAACAATTCTGCTTTTACTTCACATTTGGAATCAGTGTTAAAAATTAAACATTTCTAGACGTCAGAAACATGGCAGAGTGAAAGATGTCCCTAGATATCTCCCCTTGAAACAACAATAAGCTGAACATCTGAAACAACATAAAACACCCAACCGGCTCACAAGTATGTCTGAGTGAGGGATCTGTGAATAAGAGCTACCACAGGTCAGAACTCCAGGAGTTGGGGGTAGACTGGGAGAAACAAAGAAGCTGCTTCTGTCAGCCAGAGCTCCCAGCAGGAGGAGGGGGAGCAGAGAAGGTGTGGCAAGTTTCCTAAACAGCCCTGCCCCAGAGAGCTATGAGCTCCACGCAGCCGGTGGCAGTGCCTAGGCATCAGGGCAGGAAGCAAAGAAGTGGGGACGGCAGAGAAGTAGGGATGGCTGAGAAGCAACAGTTGACTATTATCACTCGCGGCTGCAAAATGCCAAGCTGAACTGCAGCCCCCATCCTCCAACCCAGATGAGCCCTCTCCCCATATCCTCCAAGACTGAATACCGCGGAGCCCCAAGGGATTCTGAGCAAAAGCTATGGAAACTGTCACTAACACAGATAGGGACTGAGACTGAGGGTAGCGAACGTGACTGAATATAAGGGGGAAAAAAGGCATTTTTTACACTTTATATAAAGCAGGGATCCAAGAGGCTTAGGTGCCAACTACTGGAAAACAAAAGAAAAACTCCTTCTTAGCAGCAGGCTAAAGAAAGACTTATACATAACTCTTCTTCCTGGAAAAAAATGGCAGAATACGCTTCCATTAATGCCTAGGCAGAGAAATAGTCCATTAAACAGCATGAACAATGAAGGTGACAAGGCAGCTCAGAAAGAAAGATAAAAATCTCCAAAAAATAAGCTTAAAGACATCGAAATATGTGACTTCTAAATGACAAGAGAATTCAGGATGATACTTCTGAAAAAACTCAATGAGATCCAAAATAATTCATATCAACAATCCAGGAACTGAAAAAATAACTAGATCAGCAGAATGAATTTTTTAGCAAGGAGACTGAAACCCTCAAACAGAACCAAAGAGAACTTTTGGAGATAAAGAACACACTAAAAGAGATGAAAAATGAAATAGCAAGCTTAGGAAACAGAGTCGACCAAATGAGGGAAAGGATCAGAGATATCGAAGACAGAAATCTAGAAATAAATCAGAAGGAAGAGAGAAACCGAAGAATGATAATGAGGGTCCTCAAAAAACTAAGAATTGATCTACCATATGATCCAGCAATCCCTCCACTGGATATTTACCCCAAAGACTTGAAAACCCATATCCGAAAAGATACTTGCACACTGATGCTCACAGCAGCATTATTCACAGTGGCCAGGACATGGAAGCAACAGAAGTATCCAACAGTAGACAACTAGATAAAGAAGCTATGGTACATATATATAATGGAATACTACTCGGCCATAAGAAGAGATGAAATACTGCCATTTGCAACAACATGGATGGACCTCGAGATAATTATGCTTGAGCGAAATGAGCCAGACAGAAAAAAATGAAAACCACATGATATTACTTATATGTGGGATATAAACCTAAAAGCAACAAACAAACAAGACAAACAGAGACTCATGGACATGGACAATAGACTAGTGGTCACCCGAGAGTAGAAGGGGAGGAGGGATGGGAGAAGTAGATAGGGTAAAAGGGGTCAAACATGTGGTGAAAGAAAGAAATCTAACTATGTGTAGTGAACACACAACACAATATATATATGCCTTACTGCTGAATTGTATACCTGAAACTTACTGGATTTCATTAACCAATGTCACCATTATAAAAATAAATAAAATAAAAATTAAACATTTGTTATATTATGTTTTGACAAATTTCCAAGATATATTTCTTAGTTAAGAAACACTGTAGCACTATTCTTCTAAAAAATCATTTCAAAATAGAAATAAACATGATAAATCAAGATTCAAGAATCCTGAGAAGCAATTAAATCTCACTGTTTTCAGACACATCTGTACCTAAAGTACATAAAAAGAAAAAAAAGTCCTTGCTTAAAACCTGCAAAGAGATGCTATAATCACCTTTAATATCAATCACTGGTTTTAACAACTATGGTTTATATAAACTGAAATGTTTCATAACAACCTAATTATAACTCCCTCAGTATATGGATAGAAGAATTCACCACAATAATTTTAATATTTTGGTTTGTAAACTTAAATTATAGGACCTAATCCATGAGTACATTTAGTTTCAGTCAAAACACATATGGATTGCTTACCACATGCAAAAAGACTGTTATTCAACAACAACAAAAAAGACTGAGGCTGTAGTCATGTACCAGTGTATGTATTTAATAAAACTGTAACCAAAGCTCTTGTGATTTTTAAAAGCTGACATAATAAACTTTTTTCTACCAATGATAGTCTATAATATTTATTTTTAGTGCTCGTGAAGTTAGTATAACATAAACTCTTTCATCAATTCCCTTATTTTGACATTTGAGTAGGCTTTTGCTTTTTGTATATTTGTTTTGTTGGTGTTACTCTCATTGTTCCTCTCAGTTTATCCCTAGGTACTTAGAATAGATAACTCTGCAGTAAACATTTTGGTGACTAGAGCAATTTGAGATCTATTGTGTTTCTACCATAGGCAGGTAAGTAGGGAACAATTTCCAATAATATTATTCCTTTAGCCAAGAACCATGAACTCCAACCATCTCTAGAATCACAAATAGTGACATGGGCCCTCAAAAAGTTCAGTTCTAACTACGGGAGGTGAACACACAGTGTAAATATATATATGCCTTACTGTTAAAGTGTACAGCTGAAACTTATTGGATTTCGTTAATGTCACCATAAAAATAAAGTATCTCAGAAATGGCAAAAAAAAAGTTCAGCTCTGATACCATTTCCAGAGTGTAGCAAAAGTAAATTAACTAATGTGAGAAGAATCTCTAACGAACTCTTTGGCTACATCAAATATAATTTTTAACTATGATTTATCACTTCTTTTAAAAACAAGATATTTATGACATGGAAAATGACTGCATAGTTTTAAGATCTGCATGCATTATTTTGTTAAATTTTTTTATTATGAATATGAAAAATATTTTTAAAATAATGATCCAATGCTAAATCTTATGATATAGAACTAAACAGCCTTAGTAGCAAAAAAAAAAAAAAAAAAAAAACAAGTGGAAAGGGAGTTTATCTACCTACACTTTCTTCTGCCAGAGCTCTGTATCCTTTATTCTTTTTGAGTGAAGTTTGAGAATTAGATAACTAAGATGCAAACAAGTGAGTATACGGCTTTAAAATTAGTTCTTAACAGCAAGACAAAAGCTTGAATCTTCTCAATTTTGCTATCTAAAATCTATATATACTATATAATTTTGAAGGGAAGAACTTCTGATTGTTAAATGGACAGGGATATAAAAATATTTCTTTGTGTCCTGAACTCAGTTTCCTAGGCAGGATAAATCTGTGATATAGACTAGAATAAGGTACCCACTGTTGTTTATTTGTATTATGATTATGTCAAATACCATATACACTAAAAGAAAATATTCTGGGAACTTATTTCTGAAAATGTAACCACATATCACATTTAAGCACCAATCTGTCTTGTTTTAAGAAGGAAAGAAAAATGAAGATAAAGCCTTACAGAAAAAAAGCAGGCTGTGAAAAACGATAAAGCTGCGCCAGCGTGCTAATTTATACAGGTTTGAGATCCAAATTCAGGACCTTTGGGTAAGTTCTTCATTTCTTGCTAACAAGCATTTTAAAGGCTATGTAGCTGTTTCTGGAGCAAAGGTACTTCACTTCCCAATATCCGCCAGGCTTAAAAAAGGACTATATGACTAAGGCTAAAAATTTTACAAAGCAATTTTAATGCTTGGGCCACAATTACAATAAAATGAGACCATTTCAAAGCTCTACTGCAAAGAAAAAAAAATTATATAATGGTAAAGGAGTGAACTCAAAAAATATTTTAGTGGGCCCTGACGTATTATTCTGAGAAACATAATGCATCATTCTAGTATCCTTATAGATTAGTCTAAAGCTAATTTTCACCTTGGATATATTCCAAAAAAGGCTCAATTACTCTACAGTCCAAATACAGCAGGATAAATCCCCCCCAAAAGCTGAATCTCTGATCATAGCAACAGGTGACCCTTGCTATGGAGGCTAGAAGATAGGTACACGAATAAATTTGTATGACTTTCATCTACTAAATTTGAAAAATGCAAATGTCAACACATATGCATTATAATTTTAGCCAAGGTTTAAAGCCTTAATTAGATTAACTATAATATACACTTATTATAAAACTACCCTCGGTTTTGAACAATTAAACTAGAGGCTGCTAACAAAAAGTGGGAAGCCATGAATAGTCCTTTGTGGCTATAGAATAACTACTGAAGCACGGACATATAAAGGCTATTGTAAAGGATGATATCTAAAAATATAAATCTTCAGAGAAATTTACAATAGATGTCTCTTACCTCATAAATGTTGGGGTGCCACATTTTGGTCAAGAATCTGAAGGTAGGTGGTGAATATGGGTAGTCAATAGGAAACTTAATATGCGCCTAAAAAGAAAAAGAAAATATGAAATGCTAATAAATGAGACTACAGATTATTCATCTACCTAATAATTCACCCTATTACACCCCAATGAAACAAAAATCCTTTCCATAAACAGTGGGGATTAAAAGAGCTTGTATATATTTTTGTTAACCCAAATGCCAGGATGATTATTAGCATATTCTTATAGCATCTCTTCAAATATGTGTTTATGTAAAATCACTAAAACTCAACAACTATATAATTTTTAATTGAACTTACAAGAACGAAAACAGTAATATGGACAGATATGTCACATTAATTATATTTTATTTTTATAACAAAAAATAATTAATACAACCTTATGGTACATAATACAGAACAAAGATATATATTTTTTACTCAAATAATTTAAAAACCACCCAGAAAAATAAATGCTACCATTTGAAATAGCTCCTTCCAGTAGTTTGTTGGTACATATGCTTATTTACTTTACAAAACTTACTTTCAAAAATTTAAATGTACTGTATTTTATACTGTCTTTTCCCATCTATATATTATAACATTTTCCTATGTCATAAAATAAACTTCATATGTATGATTGTTAGTATCTGTGCAACGTTCCATCATATGGATATACAGATGAATCATTTTTTAAAAAAACATTTATTTTGGGGCATTTGGTTTTTTTCACTCTTGTGCTATTGTAAATATTGCTGCAGTGAATGTCACTGGCAGTATCCCATATTTCAAATACAAAGAAATCCAGAAAGAGCTTCCTTTAACAATACCAGTAAAAGAGAGTGAGGAAGGGAATTAAAGGACAAGCTAAGAGTAAATAAACTAAGTACATTACTGGAAATTGCAGTCAGGACCCTCAAAAATTCTTTCTTCAAAAAAAGCAATGAGAAAATTAGCAACATTGTAAGAATCAACCTCTTCACAATCTAGAAAATAACCAAAGGCTTGCAGCAATTCAGAGAGTGTCTATTTAAGCTGAACTTCAATAATAACAGTAAACTTTTTGGTCTTTTAATTTGCCCTAGTACCATGCCCGGCTCTCCAGAGCCATGGTAGCCTTCAAAAAAACAGCTCACATTCGAAGTGAACAGCAGCCACAAAATGGGTTGGAACTTCTTCAAAGCCTTACTTCCAAAGCACTATTATTATTTGACCCTTCTAGTGGTTCCCTAGAAGACCCCAATTGCTTGTTAAGGCCAAAAGAGATTAACCACAAAATTTAATAGGAAAAGCTGGGATATGAGATGTCCATAAAGGCTTTGAAAAGCTCTGACAAATTCCTAAGAATCTAGAAGACCAGGTCAATGTGTAGGTCTGTGCATATGTCTAGGATAGATGCACATGCTTAGAAAAGTCATAGGAAGTAATTAGAAGGCCCTAAACTATCACCTTTGGCTTAACTTGAGGATCCCACAAGAAGGAAGGCTAAGGCAATCAATGACATGCACACAAAGCTCCTCTACAATGCCCAAGAGAGGGGAGAGGAGAAAAGAAGTGATCCATGAGAATCCCAGCTGACTTCTTTACAGAAATGGAAAGGCTGATACTAAAATTCATATAATAATTCATGGGCCCTAGAATAGCCAAAACAATATAAAAAGGAGAACTAGACAACCACACTTTCCAATTTCAAAACAACGACAAATCTACAGTGATGGAGATGATCTGTTACTAGTATAAGGGCAATTCAATGGGGTTTGGAAAGTCTTTTCAACAAATTGTTCTGAGACAACTGGATATTGATATGCAAAAGAAATGTAGTTATATATTTGAAACAGACAGAGAACTCTGTTCTTAACAAGGCCTGCCCTCAGGGAAAACTAGTTAACTGGAGCCTAACATGCTGAGGTATTATCAGAGTCTAAATGACCTGGGGGAAGAGAATACAGTACCCAACTGCAGCCTGCATGTCCTACCTTAGAAAAGCTTACAGTCCAGAGTCAGGCTCACTAAAACACTGAGACCCAATCATGGGAGTGTAGAATGCTTCCCCTTTCCCCTATACCTTACCACTAAATTATTAAGGCCTATTTATAGCAGTTCTTTTTCCCCTAGTACAGTATATTAAACTACCAAGAAAAAAATTACAAGGTGTACCAAAAGGAAAATCACAAATGAAGAGACAGAGCAGTGATCAGAACCGGACATTACAGGGATGCTGGAATTATCTGACTGGAAATTTAAAACAACTATGATTAATATTCAGAGGATTCTTTTTGAATTTATTAAATTTAATAAATTCAAAAAGAATCCTCTGAATATTAATCATAGTTGTTTTAAATTTCCAGTCAGATAATTCCAGCATCCCTGTAATGTCCGGTTCTGATCACTGCTCTGTCTCTTCATTTGTGATTTTCCTTTTGGTACACCTTGTAATTTTTTTCTTGGTAGTTTAATATACTGTACTAGGGGAAAAAGAACTGCTATAAATAGGCCTTAATAATTTAGTGGTAAGGTATAGGGGAAAGGGGAAGCATTCTACACTCCCATGATTGGGTCTCAGTGTTTTAGTGAGCCTGACTCTGGACTGTAAGCTTTTCTAAGGTAGGACATGCAGGCTGCAGTTGGGTACTGTATTCTCTTCCCCCAGGTCATTTAGACTCTGATAATACCTCAGCATGTTAGGCTCCAGTTAACTAGTTTTCCCTGAGGGCAGGCCTTGTTAAGAACAGAGTTCTCTGTCTGTTTCAAATATATAACTACATTTCTTTTGCATATCAATATCCAGTTGTCTCAGAACAATTTGTTGAAAAGACTTTCCAAACCCCATTGAATTGCCCTTATACTAGTAACAGATCATCTCCATCACTGTAGATTTGTCGTTGTTTTGAAATTGGAAAGTGTGGTTGTCTAGTTCTCCTTTTTATATTGTTTTGGCTATTCTAGGGCCCATGAATTATTATATGAATTTTAGTATCAGCCTTTCCATTTCTGTAAAGAAGTCAGCTGGGATTCTCATGGATCACTTCTTTTCTCCTCTCCCCTCTCTTGGGCATTGTAGAGGAGCTTTGTGTGCATGTCATTGATTGCCTTAGCCTTCCTTCTTGTGGGATCCTCAAGTTAAGCCAAAGGTGATAGTTTAGGGCCTTCTAATTACTTCCTATGACTTTTCTAAGCATGTGCATCTATCCTAGACATATGCACAGACCTACACATTGACCTGGTCTTCTAGATTCTTAGGAATTTGTCAGAGCTTTTCAAAGCCTTTATGGACATCTCATATCCCAGCTTTTCCTATTAAATTTTGTGGTTAATCTCTTTTGGCC